>NC_041386.1:192134502-192205949 GCF_002162155.2 Triticum dicoccoides | reverse complement strand
CCGCCACCGCCCGCTGAACCGCCACCGCTGCCGTTCGCCGGAGTCGCCGGAGGTAGTTTTTTTTCGCCTCCGGTTTTTCTCGAAAAACCGTTCGGTTTCCGACGGTTTTGCTCGTTTTTTTAGTTTCGGTTTTCTTTTAAATAGATCGGTTTTTCCGGTTTATTTAAATAGGGAGAGTTCGTTCGTTCATTCGTTTTAACGAACGTTCGTTGTTTTTCTTTTTCTCGGATTAAATCCGTGATTTTTCAGATTGCGATCTCTGATCCGATTTTCGTTTGAGTCTAACTTTTCGCTCGTTTATCGGAATCAGGCGATTCAAGCGCCTGGAGTTTCGTCTCGAAACCGTCTTTCCGATTTACCAACTTAAACAAGTTTTTGCCACTATAAAAATTGCTTTAGATCCAGAATAGTAAATGAAGCCTGTTTCTTTTGTCGTTTGTCTTTCGTTGCTTCGTTCGATTTGATTCTTTTTGCCAACCGGAGTTCTTAAGTTGAACCTTCTGGTTAGATCTCTTATCTGAGTTTTACCTGTGCATTAGATGAGTACTTATTGTATGCTTGTTTGTTTGCTGGCGATAGAGTACCCGGAGTGCGCCGCTTGCTACTTCGAATCGCTAGGTTTCCCGGATCATCAGCAAGGCAAGTAACACTTTGATCATGTTTTCCCTCTACCCAGTTTTATTGCATTAGATCAATCCTCACACATTGCATGATTAGGATCTAAATAAATTGTGGGTTCAGGAAGTAGTTGAGGTAGAACCTATTACCTGTTATTATCAAACCCCTGGGAGTTACTTTTACGTTATCCTTATTATGCCATGCTATGCTCGTAGACGTGGTTGGGTTTGAGAGTATTTCATGACAGATGTGAGATTGTTAATTAATGGTTTACTTAAGGTGGCAACTTAAATACACATCTGGGTGGATTGAGGTACCTGGGTATTCCAGGATTCCCTGTTTTTCTTTATGGACCGCCACCCAGGCTCAAAGGGATCATGAGATTATTCATACTAGAAACTTCCGTGTGCGGCCACAAGCTATTATGGGCTCTAACATAGTTGACTAAGTTGTGCGAACTCTTACAGTGGTAGACTAGCAGATGTAGGGGAAAGTAGGTGTAACGGTCTACCAGATCGTAAGGTGCTAGCGCTTCTGAAAGACTATGTCTCGGTCATCCGTTTCTCAAACACCATGTAGTGCGAGAATCCAAACGGAGGCGATGGAGTCTTGTGGGGAAAAGTGCGCAAACCTCTGCAGAATGTATAAACTAATCATGGTTAGCCGTGTCCCCAGTTATGGACATTTTGAGTATCTAGTACCTGGATTATCATGTGAATCTCAACATGTTACTCAAAAATATTAATTTTGCTGGGTTTGTCTAATGATGATGCTTAATTGGGATTGAGAATGCTATCAACCATTCTCAATGTTTAACAACTACCATGATAGTTAAATAAATTTATTCCTTTGCAGTAGGGAAAAATTGGCTTTACGCAAAACTGTAACCATAGAGCTTTCCACCAGCCAAATATTCATATAGAATAGTTGTTTCATTCCATTACTCTCTATGTGTTACTTTGCCAGCATATTCCATGTGCTGACCCGTTTCGGGCTGCAACGTTAATGTTGCAGACTTTTTAGACGATGATTAAGGAGTTTTAGGTCGTGGTTCTAAACTCAGTGATGCCGTTGGAGTTGATGGACTCACTTATCTTCCAAGCCTTTCGCTGTTATCGTTATTAGATGGCCTTAAGCCATATTTATTGTAATAAGTTCTCTTTTGAGACATTCGATGTAATAAGTGTGTGATTGCTACTCTGTTATAAATCCTTCAAGTACTGTGTGGTGTCAGCATTACTGATCCAGGGATGACACCTGAGCACAGAGATTGGACCGTTTGAGGTCTGGTCGCTACATTATGGCCTCGAGGAAGATGCATCATTACTTCCAAGCACACAAGGTCGCCGTCGTCACCCGCCTCCCGTTGCAACAAATATTGCATAACCCAGACGCAACCGGAAGGATTGTGGAGTGGGCCGTGGAGCTGTCAAGCTTTGGTTTGAAGTTTCAAAGCACTTCGACAATCTAGAGCAGAGTCTTGGCAGAGTTCATTGCCGAGTGGACCTCAACGCCAGACGAAGAGATCCAGGAGACCACCCTCCCTGGCAAGAAGGCAAGTCGCAACTGGATTATGTACTTTGTTGGGGCATTCTCGCTGCAAGGCGCCGATGCTAGTGTGCTACTCGTCGCACCCACCGGAAAGCACCTCAAGTATGTAATCCAGATGCACTTTCCTAGGGAGATGTCCACAAACAACACTGCTGAATATGAGGGGTTGCTTGCCGGTCTCAGGATCGCGGAAGACCACGGGATCAAGAAGCTCATCGTCAGTGGTGATTCACAGCTTGTTGTCACGCAAGTCAACAAAGATTATCAAAGCCCGTTGATGGAGGCATACGAGGATGAGGTGAGTGATACGTCTCCAATGTATCTATAATTTTTTATTGTTCCATGCTATTATATTATCAACCTTGGATGTTTTATATGCATTTATATGCTATTTTATATGATTTTTGGGACTAACCTATTAACCCAGAGCCCAGTGCCAGTTTCTGTTTTTCCTTGTTTTAGAGTATCGCAGAAAAGGAAAATCAAACGGAGTCCAATTGACCTGAAACTTCACGGAACTTATTTTTGGACCACAAGAAGCCCACAGAGTATCGGAGTTGGATCAGGAGAGTCCCGGGCTACCCACGAGGGTGGGGGCGCGCCCACCCCTCTGGGCGCACCCCCCAGCCTCGTGGACAGCCGGAGGTCCACCGACGTACTTCTTCCTCCCATATATACTCATATACCCTAAAAACTTCGGGGAGCATAATAGATCGGGAGTTCCGCTGCCAGAAGCCTCCGTAGCCCCCGAAAACCAATCTAGACCCGTTTAGGCACCCTGCCGGAGGGGGCATCCCTCCCCGGTGGCCATCTTCATCATACCGGTGCTCTCCATGACGAGGAGGGAGTAGTTCTCCCTTGGGGCTGAGGGTATGTACCAGTAGCTATGTGTTTGGTCTCTCTCTCTCTCTCTCTCTCTCTCTCTCTCGTGTTCTTGAGGTGATACGATCTTGATGTATCGCGAGCATTGCTATTATAGTTGGATCTTATGATGTTTCTCCCCCTCTACTCTCTTGTAATTGATTGAGTTTTCTCTTTGAAGTTATCTTATCGGATTGAGTCTTTAAGGATTTCAAAACACTTGATGTATGTCTTGCGTGGGATACCACGTGATTCACTTGATGTATGTTTTGGTGATCAACTTGCGGGTTCCGCCCATGAACCTATGTATAGGGGTTGGAACACGTTTTCGTCTTGACTCTCCGGTAGAAACTTTAGGGCACTCTTTGAAGTACTTTGTGTTGGTTTGAATAGATGAATCTGAGATTGTGTGATGCATATCATATAATCATACCCGCGGATACTTGAGATGACATTGGAGTATCTAGGTGACATTAGGGTTTTTGGTTGATTTGTGTCTTAAGGTGTTTTTCTAGTACGAACTCTAGGGCTGTTTGTGACACTTATAGGAAGAGCCCAACGGATTTATTGGAAAGAATAACTTTGAGGTGGTTTCGTACCCTACCATAATCTCTTTGTTTGTTCTCCGCTATTAGTGGCTTTGGAGTGACTCTTTGTTGCATGTTGAGGGATAGTTATGTGATCCAATTATGTTCTTATTGAGAGAACTTGCACTAGTGAAAGTATGAACCCTAGGCCTTATTTCAACACATTGCAATATCGTTTACGCTCACTTTTATCATTTGTTACCTAGCTGTTTTTATATTTTTCAGATTACAAAAACCTTTATCTACCATCCATATTGCACTTGTATCACCATCTCTTCGCCGAACTAGTGCACCTATACAAATTACCATTGTATTGGGTGTGTTGGGGACACAAGAGACACTTTGTTATTTTGTTGGAGGGTTGCTTGAGAGAGACCATCACGCCTCCTACGGATTGATAAACCTTAGGTCATCCACTTGAGGGAAATGTGCTACTGTCCTACAAACCTCTGCATTTGGAGGCCCAACAACGTCTACAAGAAGAAGGTTATGTAGTAGACATCAAGTTCTTTTCTGGCGCCGTTGCCGGGGAGGTGAGTGCTTGAAGGTATATCTTTAGATCTTGCAATCGAGTCTTTTAGTTTCTTGTTTTATCACTAGTTTAGTTTATAAAAGAAAATTAAAAATGGAATTAAGTTTGCGTCATACGCTTCATCTTTTTAATATCTTTCGTGAGTATGATGGAAAGGAAAATTGTGTCAAAGTGTTAGAAGAAGAATGCATTAAAATGTTCGGCACTAAATATTTGAATGATGAGCATTATTGCAATGTTGTTAGTATGAATTCCTTGAATATCCATGATGCTAATGATATGCAAAGCCACAAGCTTGGGGAAGCTATGTTTGATGAATATGATATTTTTTGTCCCCCAAGATTTGATGAGAAAATTCATTATGATGAAATCATGCCTCCTACTTATGATGATTATATTGATGAAAGTGGATTTGGAGAGGTCATGACTTTATTTTGTGATGAATCCACTATTTCGGAAGAGGTTCCAATTGATTATGAGAACAAAGTTGTTATCTATGATGATTATTGTGATGACTTGTATGCTATAAAGAATAATTATATCCATGAAAATTGTCATCATGATTTTAGTTTTCAATTGGATTATGCCTCACATGATAATTATTTTGTTGAGTTTGCTCCCACTATTATTCATGAGAAGAATCTTGCTTATGCGGAGAGTAGTAGATTTTCTATGCTTGTAGATCATGAAAAGAATGCTTTAGGAGCTGGTTATATTTTTGAATTCATTAATGATGCTACTGAAAATTATTATGAGGGAGGAACATATGCTTGTAGGAATTGCAATAATATCAAGTTTCCTCTCTATGTGCTTAAAGTTATGAAGTTATGCTTGTTTTACCTTCTTATGCAAGTTGATTCTTGTTCCCATAAGTTGTTTGCTCACAAAATCCCTATGCATAGGAAGTGGGTTAGGCTTAAATTTTCTAGTCATATTCTTCATGATGCCCTCTTTATGTTACAATTCTTATCTTTTATGTGAGCATCATTGAAATCATCATGCCTAGCTAGGGGCGTTAAACGATATCGCTTGTTGGGAGGCAACCCAGCTTTATTTTTGTTCCTTGATTTTTGCTCCTGTTTAATAATAAATAATTTATCTATCCTCTGTTATGATTGAGTTTTTTTATGTTTTAATTAGTGTTTGTGCCAAGTAGAACCGTTGGGAAGACTTGGGGAAAGTCATGTTGATCTTGCTGTAAAAAACAGAAACTTTAGCGCTCACGAGAATTGCTGTAATTTTTTAATGGAAAGTGCTATTTAGTTAATTATTTTTGCATATGATTAATAGATAAATTCCTCACGTCCAGAAATTTATTTTAGAATTTTTGGGGTTCCTGAAGTTTGCGTTAGTTACAGATCACTACAGACTGTTCTGTTTTTGACAGATTCTGTTTTTCGTGTGTTGTTTGCTTATTTTAATGAATCTATGGCTAGTAAAAGAGTTTATAAACCATACAGAAGTTGGAATACAGTAGATTTAACACCAATATAAATAAAGAATGAGTTCATTACAGTAACTTGAAGTGGTGTTATGTTTTCTTTCGCTAACGGAGCTTACAAGTTTTCTGTTAAGTTTTGTGTTGTGAAGTTTTCAAGTTTTGGGTAAAGATTCGATGGACTATGGAATAAGGAGTGGCAAGAGCCTAAAATTGGGGATTACCAAGGCACCCCAAGGTAATATTCAAGGACAACCAAGAGCCTAAGCTTGGGGATGCCCCGGAAGGCATCCCCTCTTTCGTCTTCGTTCATTGGTAACTTTACTTGGAGCTATATTTTTATTCGCCACATGATATGTGCTTTGCTTGGAGCGTCAATTTATTTTATTTTGTTTTGCTTGTTGTTTGAATAAGATACCAAGATCTGAAATTCTTAAATGTTAGAGAGTCTTCACATAGTTGCATAATTATTCAACTACTCATTGATCTTCACTTATATCTTTTGGAGTAGTTTGTCATTTTCTCTAGTGCTTCACTTATATCTTTTTAGAGCACGGTGGTGGTTTTATTTTGAAGAAATAAATGAACTCTCGTGCTTCACTTATATTATTTTGAGAGTCTTTAGAACAGCATGGTAGTTTGCTTTGGTTATGAATTTAGTCCTAATATGATGGGCATCCAAGAGGGATATAATAAAAACTTTCATATAAGGTGCATTGAATACTATGAGAAGTTTGATACTTGATAATTGTTTTGAGATATGAAGATGGTGATATTAGAGTCATGCTAGTTGAGTAGTTGTGAATATGAGAGATACTTGTGTTAAATTTTGTGATTCTCGTAGCATGCACGTATGTTGAACCGTTATGTGATGAAGTCGGAGCATGATTTATTTATTGATTGTCTTCCTTATGAGTGGTGGTCGGGGACGAGCGATGGTTTTTCCTACCAATCTATCCCCCTAGGAGCATGCGTGTCTTACTTTGTTTTGATAACTAATAGATTTTTGCAATAAGTATGTGAGTTCTTTATGACTAATGTTGAGTCCATGGATTATACGCACTCTCACCCTTCCATCATTCCTAGCCTCTCTAGTACCGCGCACCTTTCGCCGGTATCATACACCCACCATATACCTTCCTCAAAACAGCCACCATACCTACATATCATGGCATTTCCATAGCCATTCCGAGATATATTGCCATGCAACTTTCCACCGTTCCGTTTACTATGACACGCTCCATCATTGTCATATTGCTTTGCATGATCATGTAGTTGACATTGTATTTGTGGCAAAGCCACTGTTCATAATTCTTTCATACATGTCACTCTTGATTCATTGCATATCCCGGTACACCGCCGGAGGCATTCACATAGAGTCATATTTTGTTCTAAGTATTGGGTTGTAATTGTTGAGTTGTAAGTAAATAAAAGTGTGATGATCATCATTTTTAGAGCATTGTCCCAAGTGAGGAAAGGATGATGGAGACTATGATTCCCCCACAAGTCGGGATAAGACTCCGGACGAAAAATAAAAAAAATAAAAAAAGAGGCCAAAGAAGCGCAAATAAAAAAAGGATGCCATAAAAAAAGAGAAGGCCCAAACAAAAATAAAAAAATGAAAAAGTGAGAGAAAAAGAGAGAAGGGACAATGCTATTATCCTTTTACCACACTTGTGCTTCAAATTAGCACCATAATCTTCATGATAGAGAGTCTCCTATGTTGTCACTTTCATATACTAGTGGGAATCTTTCATTATAGAACTTGGCTTGTATATTCCAATGATGGGCTTCCTCAAAATGCCCTAGGTCTTCATGAGCAAGCAAGTTGGATGCACACACACTTAGTTCCTTTTTGAGCTTTCATACACTTATAGCTCTAGTGCATCCGTTGCATGGCAATCCCTACTCACTCACATTGATATCTATTGATGGGCATCTCCATAGCCCGTTGATACGCCTAGTTGATGTGAGACTATCTTCTCCTTTTTTGTCTTCTCCACAACCACCATTCTATTCCACCTATAGTGCTATGTCCATGGCTCACGCTCATGTATTGCGTGAAGATTGAAAAAGTTTGAGAACATCAAAAGTATGAAACAATTGCTTGGCTTGTCATCGGGGTTGTGCATGATTTAAATATTTTGTGTGGTGAAGATAGAGCATAGCCAGACTATATGATTTTGTAGGGATAGCTTTCTTTGGCCATGTTATTTTGAGAAGACATGATTACTTGGTTAGTATGCTTGAAGTATTATTATTTTTATGTCAATATTAAACTTTTGTCTTGAATCTTATGGATCTGAATATTCTTGCCACAATAAAGAGAACTACATGGATAAATATGTTAAGTAGCATTCCACATCAAAAATTCTGTTTTTATCATTTACCTACTCGAGGACGAGCAGGAATTAAACTTGGGGATGCTGATACGTCTCCAACGTATCTATAATTTTTGATTGTTCCATGCTATTATATTATCAACCTTGGATGTTTTATATGCATTTATGTGCTATTTTATATGATTTTTGGGACTAGCCTATTAACCCAGAGCCCATTGCCAGTTTCTGTTTTTTCCTTGTTTTAGAGTATCGCGGAAAAGGAAAATCAAACGGAGTCCAATTGACCTGAAACTTCACGGAACTTATTTTTGAACCAGAAGAAGCCCATGGAGTATCGGAGTTGGACCAGGAGAGTCCCGGGCTGCCCATGAGGGTGGGGGGCGCGCCCACCCTCCTGGGCGCGCCCCCAGCCTCGTGGACAGCCCGAAGGTCCACCGACGTACTTCTTCCTCCCATATATACCCATATACCCTAAAAACTTTGGGGAGCACAATAGATCGGGAGTTCTGCCGCCAGAAGCCTCCGTAGCCACCGAAAACCAATCTAGACCCGTTCTGGCACCCTGCCGGAGGGGGCATCCCTCTACGGTGGCCATCTTCATCATCCCGGCGCTCTCCATGACGAGGAGGGAGTAGTTCTCCCTCGGGGCTGAGGGTATGTACCAGTAGCTATGTGTTTGGTCTCTCTCTCTCTCTCATGTTCTTGAGGTGATACGATCTTGATGTATCGTGAGCTTTGCTATTATAGTTGGATCTTATGATGTTTCTCTCCCTCTACTCTCTTGTAATGGATTGAGTTTTCCCTTTGAAGTTATCTTATCGGATTGAGTCTTTAAGGATTTCAGAAAACTTGATGTATGTCTTGCGTGGGATACTAGTAGGTCTCCAACGTATCTATAATTTTTTATTGCTCCGTGCTATATTATCTACTGTTTTGGACTATATTGGGCTTTATTTTCCACTTTTCTATTATTTTTGGGACTAACCTATTAACCGGAGGCCCAGCCCAGAATTGCTGTTTTTTTTGCCTATTTCAGTATTTCGGAGAAACAGAATATCAAACGAAGTCCAAACGGAATAAAACCTTCGGGAACGTGATTTTCTCACCGAATGTGATCTAGGAGACTTGGACCCTACTCCAAGGAGTCAAAGAGGCGGTCACGAGGGTGGGGGGCGCGCCCCCCTGCCTCGTGGGCCCCTCGGTGCTCCACCGACGTACTCCTTCCTCCTATATATACCTATGTACCCCCAAACGATCAGACCAGGAGCCAAAAACCTAATTCCACCACCGCAACTTTCTGTATCCACGAGATCCCATCTTGGGGCCTGTTCCGGAGCTCCGCCGGAGAGGGCCGTCATCATGGAGGGCTTCTACATCATCATAGCCTCTCCGATGAAGTGTGAGTAGTTTACCTCAGACCTTCAGGTCCATGGTTAGTAGCTAGATGGCTTCTTCTCTCTTTTTGGATCTCAATACAAAGTTCTCCCCTCTCTTGTGGAGATCTATTTGATGTAATCTTCTTTTTGCGGTGTGTTTGTTGAGACCGATCAATTGTGGGTTTATGATCAAGTCTATCTATGAATAATATTTGAATCTTCTCTGAATTCTTTTATGTATGATTTGTTATCTTTGCAAGTCTCTTCGAATTATCCGTTTGGTTTGGCCAACTAGATTGGTAGTTCTTGCCATGGGAGAAGTGCTTAGCTTTGGGTTCGATCTTGCGGTGTCCTTTCCCAGTGACAGAAGGGGCAGCAAGGCACGTATTGCATCGTTGCCATCGAGGATAACAAGATGGGGTTTATTTCATATTTCATGAATTTATCTCTCTGCATCATGTCATCTTGCTTAAGGTGTTACTCTATTTTAAACTTAATACTCTAGATGCATGCTGGATAGCGGTCGATGAGTGCAGTAATAGTAGTAGATGCAGAATCGTTTCGGTCTACTTGTCACGGACGTGATGCCTATATACATGATCATGCCTAGATATTCTCATAACAATGCTCAATTCTGGCAATTGCTCAACGGTAATTTGTTCACCCACCGTAGAATACTTATGCTCTTGAGAGAAGCCACTAGTGAAACCTATGGCCCCCGGGTCTATTCTCATCATATCAATCTCCATCACTTTAATCTTGCTTTGCTTTTTTACTTTGCCTTTTACTTTTCACTTTGCATCTCTATGCCAAAAATACCAAAAATATGATATGTATCAGATCTCACTCTCGTAAGTGACCGTGAAGGGATTGACAACCCCTAATCACGTAGGTTGCGAGTAGCTATCGTTTTGTGAAGGTACGAGGGACTTGAGTGTGGCCTCCTACTGGATTGATACCTTGGTTCTCAAAAAGTAAAGGAAATACTTATGCTACTCTGCTGCATCATCCCTTCCTCTTCGGGGAAATCCAACGCAAGCTCAAGAGGTAGCAAGAAGAATTTCTGGCGCCGTTGCCGGGGAGTCTACGCAAAAAGTCAACATACCAAGTACCCATCACAATCCCTATCTCTCGCATTACATTATTTGCCATTTGCCTCTCATTTTCCTCTCCCCCACTTCACCCTTGCCGTTTTATTCGCCCTCTCTTTCCCAATCTCCTTCTCCTTCCCTTTTTCTGTTTGCCTCTTTTTGCCCGCTTGCCTTTTGTTTGCTCGTGTGTTGGATTGCTTGTTTGTCGTGATGGCTCAAGATACTACCAAATTGTGTGACTTCACCAATACCAATAATAATGATTTTCTTAGCACTCCGATTGCTCCTCTTGCCAATACTAAATCTTGTGAAATCAATACTGCTTTGTTGAATCTTGTTATGAAAGATCAATTCGCCGGCCTTCCTAGTGAAGATGCCGCTACTCATCTGAATAGCTTCGTTGATTTATGTGATATGCAAAAGAAAAAAGATGTCGATAATGATGTCATTAAATTGAAGCTATTTCCTTTTTCGCTTAGAGATCATGCTAAAGCTTGGTTTTCGTCTTTGCCTAAAAATAGTATTGATTCTTTGAACAAGTGCAAAGATGCTTTTATCCCTAAGTATTTCCCTCCCGCTAAGATCATCTCTCTTAGAAACGATATTATGAACTTTAAGCAACTTGATCATGAACATGTTGCACAAGCTTGGGAGAGAATGAAATTAATGGTACGTAATTGCCCTACTCATGGTTTGAATTTGTGGATGATTATACAAAAAATTTATGCCGGATTGAATTTTGCTTCTAGAAATCTTTTAGATTCGGCCGCGGGAGGCACTTTTATGGAAATCACTTTAGGATATGCTACTAAACTCCTAGATAATATTATGGTTAATTATTCTCAATGGCATACTGAAAGATCTTCTAATAAAAAAGTGCATGCGATAGAAGAAATCAATGTTTTGAGTGGAAAGATGGATGAACTTATGAAATTATTTGCTACTAGAGTGTTTCTTCTGATCCTAATGATATGCCTTTGTCTACTTTGATTGAGAATAACAATGAACCTATGGATGTGAATTTTGCTGGTAGGAATAATTTTGGTAACAACGCTTATAGAGGGAATTTTAATCCTAGGCCATATCCTAGTAATCCTTCTAATAATTAAGGGAATTCCTACAACAACCCTTATGGAAATTATAATAATATGCCCTCTGAATTTGAGAATAGTGTTAAAGAGTTTATGAATTCACAAAAGAATTTTAATGCTTTGCTTAAATTGCTTAAAGTTGATGATTTGGCTAGGAACATTGATAGAATTTCTCTTGAGGTTGATTCTTTAAAGCTTAGATCCATTCCTCCTAAGCATTATATCAATGAGTCTCTCAAAGCCATGAGAATTTCCATTGATGAGTGCAAGGAAAGAACCGCTAGGATGCGTGCTTCCAAAGATGCCTTTATTAAAGCGTGTTCTTCCAATTACTATGAAAATCAAGATGAAGATCTAAAAGTTATTGATGTGTCTCCTATTAAATCCTTGTTTTGCAATATGAATCTTGATGAAACTGAATATGATCTTCCTTTACCTAGAAGACGTTCTAAAAATTCAGAGTATTTAGATCTTTATGATGAAATTGATGAAAGTGGGACTGAAAGAAATAAAAATCTAGATGTTGCTAAACCCACTATATTGGATTTCAAGGAATTTAATTATGAAAGTTGCTCTTTAATTGATTGTATTTCCTTGTTGCAATCCGTGCTAAATTCTCCACATGCTTATAGTCAAAAGAAAGCCTTCACCGAACATATTGTTGATGCCTTGATGCATTCTTATGAAGAAAAACTTGAGTTGAAAGTTTCTATCCCTAGAAAACTCTATGATGAGTGGGAACCAACTATTAAAATTAAAATCTCTCCCTAATAATAAAGCACGGATTGAGTCTCCAGGTTCACCGTCGCGGAGTTTTTGCAGAAAAACCCCTGCTGTTGTGGATATTGCCCGCGCTCCCTTTTTGAGTGGCTAAGATGAAAAAGTTTCAATCTTGCAAAAAGACCCTGTAGGTTTTTCGTATTCAACCCACGCTCCTTTTTGAAGTGGAAGCACACACGAGCATATGCGTGCTCTCCTCGATGCATACAGGCGGCGCCGCCGCGGGCGCTCCTCGATCCATACGGGCGGCTGGTCTTCTTCTCCAGCCATCTGCCGACCTTCTCCCCTTCCCATTCGCTGCCCTCCTCTACCCTCCCGCCCCTAATCTTCTCTGGCACTACCCCCAACCTCCTGCTGCCGTGCCTCGATCCATACAGGCGCCATCGTGCGGGGGGCGTTCTTCTTCTCCAGCCATCCGCCGCCCTCCTCCCCTCCCCCTCCCTCCTAATATTCTTCTTCTTCTCCGGCCAGCCGTCGCACTCCTCAAATCCCGTGGAGTTTGCCAAAGGAAGAACATCCGCCGTCCGAATGTGCTACACCAGAGGTATGTATCCGATTTTCCCAAATTAGTTCAACGGTGTTGGATATTGCTTGGAGATTTTACTTGAATCAATATCAATTTGTGTAACCTGGGCGTGTACTAATGTTGCTACTTTTTTCCTCTTTAATCTGAGCGTTCAATTCAATCTCTGCAAGCTAGGTGCTAGGTGATGCATGTACATTACATTAGTCCAATGTTTGCCAAACTATGACAAATTTATGTGCCATGTGTGTTGGTTTTAGATACTTCAAGTTTAATTTGAGATATCTAGTTAATCCACTGTTTATTTCCCTTTGTGGATCAGGGAAAAACTGCTCAATCATAATTGTTTGTTCTTCTTTCTGTTACAGGGAAGCACCGGAAAGAGGATGTTTCTATGCAGCATAACCCAAAAGTTTAATTTGAGGTATTGCATCAAGCGTATGTTCCATAGCCTCCATCCTGTAGTTTATTTCCTTTGCTTCAGGTTGTACAGAGGATTTCCTTTGTTTCAGGTTGTACAGAGGAGCTCAAGGACAACTGAGGTGCTGCTAGAATTACATCAGCTACTAACTTACATACATATAAAAAACTGCAGCTTTAGCTCCATGCAGTAATGACTAAGTATATTCTAATGCTCATAGACACTGATTACTATTTTTTACAGGTAAATTTAACCAATTCCTTGGTGTACTTTAGTAAACGAGGATATATTGGGTGGTCTCCGATAGCCCGACGACAATACAGAGTCGTTGTAGTTGGATTGTGTTCATGTAACACTGAAACTTGACATAGTTAGTATAAAAAGGTTTGGTTTACTTCCACTATGTTATTGTTCAGTCTATTTTATAAACATGTTGATTAGCCATTCTGGCAAAGAGGCATCTTCAGTATTTCAGAAATCTCTTTTCCAGAAACTCCAATTCTCCTCATAGGAATTGAGATGCCCAATATTTCTCAATTTGCTGACAAGGCTGTAATATAATCACGTTTTGCTATTGACGTAATGCTATATTCCTTGACTGGTAGCAAACCCTTTAATTGCATCTATACTAAGCATTCTTTCCGTCTATATCTCATCATGATTTTTTTAATAGCTGTAGTGGTGTTCTTATTATTGTTATTTTCCAGAATTATTGTCATTTCACAGATGGTATAAACCTTGTTGATGGCCAACTTATAGAATAGCAAAACTGGCTCATGGCTAACTTATAGAATAGCAAACCTTGTTCATGGCTAACTTATACAATAGCAGAAACTGATTTGAAAAACCATCAATCTCAGGAACACTCTGACCATGTATTTGATTCTGTTAAAGACCCAATGTATCATGTGGTCCTGTATCTCCTAATGTTGAGCTATATAGACTGGTATTTCCAGTAAATTTTATTGACAGGCACTTCGGCGTCGTTAACAATTGACAGGCACTTTGGTGTCTCAGCAACCAGGTCACCACCGACCACCACGGTGGCTCGCAGCGATGTCCTCCCACCACCCTATGTACGACCAGCGGCGAGATGGGTGGGAACTCTTTGGCATGCCGGCACACAGGAACAACACATGCCGTACAACCTAAAGGACACATTCGTCAGGCTTGACTTGACCCTCACCGACGCCACCTTGCCACCTCTGTTGCTGGAGATCAGCCGAAGACTTAGCTTGTTGCCGCTTTGCTTCAATGGTTGCTTTAATGCTCTTGGACTGTCCGTAATGAGCAGCTGATGGTGCTTAGACGAAAAAATTGATTAGAAAATGGGTAGTGCTGTGCTGGTGGTCATGTGTCCGTTGACTAACTGTAAAACACCTAAGATGATTTTTCAGGACTTGATACATTCCAATTAGTCATTGGCGTCTTCTTCTTACTGTTATACTTGGTTTTACTTAGTAATCTTAAGATATTTGTTCGATTTATAATTGTATGTAGAGCACAGAACCCGACCTTGCATGTGGCCGGTTTAATTTGTTTACTGAAGAAATTAGTTTTAAAATGTTCATAGTTTTACACATGTTCACACTATTTTTGTTTCAAAAAAATATGTTTGCACTTCTTCAAAATTGTTTACTGAAGAAATTAGTTTTGAAATGTTCATAGTTTTACACATGTTCACACTATTTTTGTTAAAAAATATGTTTGCAATTTTTTAAAAATCATAAAAAGTTTAAAGAAAAGTTTCATTTTTACTAAAAAAATCATTTGGAAATGTACAAAAAAAATCAAAACATTCTTTAAACAAAAAACACCTGTTAAAATGCGTTTTTTAATGTTCTAATTTTTATAAATGTTTATTATTCTTAAAAGAAGTATTCCAATTTTTATGTAAACCTTAACTTCTATTAAAAATAAAGAAATTTTCATGTTCTCCAGAAAAGCCAAATAATGATTGACAAACTATTCCATGCAAAACTGCTCTTCCATCTGATAAAGACTTGATTCTACAAAAAGTAATAATCAGTTTTACCTTATTATTATCGATGTTTAATAAAATTGGATATATAAAATGGTGCACAATGGAATATGAAGCTGGTTGTTTCTTCTTTTTGCCTGGTGCAACGCATGGGCATTTGTACTAGTTAAAGATCATGAGTTTTATGCTTTGTGTGATTTGGGTGCTAGTGTCTCTACTAATCCCAAGACTTTGTGTGATTTGCTAGATTTCCGTAATTTTGATGATTGCCCTCTAAACTTGCATCTTGCGGATTATACTATTAAGAAACCTATGGGAAGGATTAATGATGTTCTTATTGTTGCAAATAGAAATTATGTGTCCGTAGATTTCATTGTTCTTGATATAGATTGCAATCCTTCTTGCCCTATTATTCTTGGTAGACCTTTCCTTAGAACAGTTGGTGCGATTATTGATATGAAGGAAGGGAATATTAGATTTCAATTTCCATTAAAAAGGGAATGGAACACTTTCCAAGAAAGAAAATAAAATTGCCATATGAAACTATCATAAGAGCCACTTATGGATTGCCTACCAAAAATGGCAATACCTAGATCTATCCTCGCTTTTATGCCTAGCTAGGGGCGTTAAACGATAGCGCTTGTTGGGAGGCAACCCAATTTTATTTTTATTCCTTACTTTTTGATCCTGTTTAGTAATAAATAAATTATTTAACCGCAGTTTTGGTTGTGTTTTTGTGTTTAATTAGTGTTTGTGCCAAGTAGAACCGTTGGGAAGACTTGGGGAAAGTCTTGTTGAACTTGCTGTAAAAACAGAAACTTTAGCGCTCACGAGAACTGTTGTAATTTTTATTTGGAGAGTGATATTTAGTTAATTCTTTTTGAAGATGATTAATAGATAAATTACTCACGTCCAGAAATTTATTTTTTAATTTTTTGGGTTCCATATATTGCGCTAGCTACAGATTACTACAGACTGTTCTGTTTTTGACAGATTCTGTTTTTCGTGTGTTGTTTGCTTATTTTGATGAATCTATAGTTAGTAAAATAGTTTATAATCCATAGATAAGTTGGAATAAAGTAGGTTTAACACCAATATAAATAAAGAATGAGTTCATTACAGTACCTTGAAGTGGTCTTTTGTTTTCTTTCGCTAACGGAGCTCACGAGTTTTCTACTTTAAGTTTTGTGTTGTGAAGTTTTCAAGTTTTGGGTGAATTCTTGTGATGGATTATGGAACAAGGAGTGGCAAGAGCCTAAGCTTGGGTGGCATCCCCCAAGATAATCCAAGGACACCAAAAAGTCAAAGCTTGGGGATGCCCCAGAAGGCATCCCCTCTTTCGTCCACTTCCATCGGTAATTTACTTGGAGCTATATTTTTATTCACCAACATGATATGTGTTTTGTTTGGGCGTCTTGTATTATTTTTGTATTTGTGTTTTAGTATGCCACAATCATCCTTGCTGTACACACCTTTTGAGAGAGCCATACATGAATTAAAATTTGATAGAATACTCTATGTGCTTCACTTATATCTTTTGAGCTATGTAGTTTTGCTCTATGTGCTTCACTTATATCTTCTTGAGCTAAGTAGTTTTGCTCCATGTGCTTCACTTATATCTTTTGAGCGCTATAATTTTGCTCTATGTGCTTCACTTAGATTTTTTAATGCATGGTGGTGGGTTTGTTTTAAAGAAACTATTGATCTCTCGTGCTTCACTTAAATTATTTTGAGAGTCTTAATAGCATGGTAATTTGCTTAATAATAACATGCTTGGTATTCAAGATTTGTGAAACTTGCTTTTGAGTGTGTTGAATACTAAGAAAAGTTGGATGCTTGATAATTTTTTTGAGACATGGAGGTAGAAATATCAAAGTCATGCTAGTAGAGTAATTGTGAATTTGAGAAGTGTTTGAGTTAAAGTTTGCAAGTCCCGTAGCATGCACGTATGGTAAACGTTATGCAGCAAATTTGAAACATGAGGTTTTATTTGATTGTCCTCCTTATGAGTGGCGGTCGGGGACGAGCCATGGTCTTTTCCTACCAATCTATCCCCCTAGGAGCATGCGCGTAATACTTTGGTTTTTGATGGTTTGTAGATTTTTGTAATAAGTATATGAGTTCTTTATGACTAATGTTGAGTCCATGGATTATACGCACTCTCACCCTTCCATCATTGCTAGCCTCTATGGTACCTTGCATTGCCCTTTCTCACATCGAGAGTTGGTGCAAACTTCGCCGGTGCATCCAAACCCCATGATATGATACACTCTTTCACACATAAACCTCCTTATATCTTCCTCAAAACAGCCACCATACCTACCTATTATGGCATTTCCATAGCCATTCCGAGATATATTGCCATGCAACTTTCCACCATCTAGTTTATCATGACACATCCATCATTGTCATATTGCTTAGCATGATCATGTAGTTGACATAGTATTTGTGGCAAAGCCACCATTCATAATTTTTTCATACTTGTCACTCTTGATTCATTGCATATCCCGGTACACCGCCGGAGGCATCCATATAGAGTCATACTTTGTTCTAGTATCGAGTTGTAATCATTGAGTCGTAAATAAATAAAAGTGTGATGATCATCATTCAATAGAGCATTGTCCCCAAAAAAAGAAAAAAAGAAAAAGGCCAAGGAAAAAAAAGAAGGCCCAAAAAAAGGGGCAATGCTACTATTCCTTTTTCCACACTTGTGCTTCAAAGTAGCACCATGTTCTTCATATAGAGAGTCTCTTGAGTTATCGCTTTCATATACTAGTAAGAATTTTCATTATAGAACTTGGCTTGTATATTCCAACAATGGGCCTCCTCAAGTGTCCTAGGTCTTCGTGAGCAAGCAAGTTGGATGCACACCCACTTAGTTTCTTTTGTTGAGCTTTCATACATTTATAGCTCTAGTGCATCCGTTGCATGGCAATCCCTACTCCTTGCATTAACATCAATCGATGGGCATCTCCATAGCCCATTGATTAGCCTCGTTGATGTGAGACTTTCTCCTTTTTGTCTTCTCCACATAACCCCCATCATTATATTCTATTTCACCCATAGTGCTATATCCATTGCTCACGCTCATGTATTGCGTGAAAGTTTATGAGTTTGAAATTATTAAGGTATGAAACAATTGCTTGGCTTGTCATCGGGGTTGTGCATGATGAGAGCATTCTTGTGTGACAAAAATGGAGCATGACTAAACTATATGATTTTGTAGGGATGAACTTTCTTTGGCCATGTTACTTTAAGAAAACATAATTGCTTTGTTGGTTTGCTTGAAGTATTATTATTCTCTATGTCAATATGAACTTTTGTCTTGAATCTTCCTAATCTGAATATTCATACCACAATTAAGAAGATTTGCATTGAAATTATGCCAAGTAGCACTCCGCATCAAAAATTCTCTTTTTATCATTTACCTACTCGAGGACGAGCAGGAATTAAGCTTGGGGATGCCTGATACATCTCCAATGTATCTATAATTTTTGATTGCTCCATGCTATATTATCTACTGTTTTGGACTATATTGGGCTTTATTTTCCACTTTTATATTATTTTTGGGACTAACCTATTAACCGGAGGCCCAGCCCAGAATTGCTGTTTTTTGCCTATTTCAGTATTTCAGAGAAACATAATATCAAACGGAGTCCAAATGGAATAAAACCTTCGGGAACGTGATTTTCTCACCGAACGTGATCAAGGAGACTTGGACCCTACTCCAAGGAGTCAAAGAGGCGGTCACGAGGGTGGGGGCGCGCCCACCCCCTAGGGCGCACCCCCTGCCTCGTGGGCCCCTTAGTGCTCCACCGACGTACTCCTTCCTCCTATATATACCTACGTACCCCCAAACAATCAGACCAGGAGCCAAAAACACAATTCCACCGCCGCAACTTTCTGTATCCATGAGATCCCATCTTGGGGCCTGTTCCGGAGCTCCGCCGGAGAGGGCCGTCATCACGGAGGGCTTCTACATCATCATAGCCTCTCCGATGAAGTGTGAGTAGTTTACCTCAGACCTTCGGGTCCATAGTTAGTAGCTAGATGGCTTCTTCTCTCTTTTTGGATCTCAATACAAAGTTCTCCCCCTCTCTTGGGGAGATCTATTCGATGTATTCTTCTTTCTGCGGTGTGTTTGTTGAGATCGATGAATTGTGGGCTTATGATCAAGTCTATCTATGAATAATATTTGAATCTTCTCTGAATTCTTTTATGTATGATTGGTTATCTTTGCAAGTCTCTTTGAATTATCCATTTGGTTTGGCCAACTAGATTGGTAGTTCTTGCCATGGGAGAAGTGCTTAGCTTTGGGTTCAATCTTGCGGTGTCCTTTCCCAGTGACAGAAGGGGAAGCAAGGCACATAATGCATCGTTGCCATCGAGGATAACAAGATGGGGTTTATTTCATATTGCATGAATTTATCTCTCTACATCATGTCATCTTGCTT
Organism: Triticum dicoccoides; assembly: GCF_002162155.2. Classification (NCBI taxonomy): domain Eukaryota; kingdom Viridiplantae; phylum Streptophyta; class Magnoliopsida; order Poales; family Poaceae; genus Triticum; species Triticum dicoccoides. The sequence goes on along the minus strand of NC_041386.1, from coordinate 192,186,303 downwards.
AAGGCGTTACTCTATTTTTAAGTTAATACTCTAGATGCATGTTGGATAGCGGTCGATGAGTGGAGTAATAGTAGTAGATGCAGAATCGTTTCGGTCTACTTGTCATGGACGTGATGCCTATATACATGATCATGCCTAGATATTCTCATAACTATGCTCAATTCTGTCAATTGCTCAACAATAATTTGTTCACCCACCGTAGAATACTTATGCTCTTGAGAGAAGCCACTAGTGAAACCTATGGCCCCCGGGTCTATTCTCATCATATCAATCTCCATCACTTTAATCTTTCTTTGCTTTTTACTTTGCCTTTTACTTTTCACTTTGCGTCTCTATACCAAAAATACCAAAAATATTATATCTATCAGATCTCACTCTCGTAAGTGACCGTGAAGGGATTGACAACCCCTAATCGCGTTGGTTGCGAGTAGCTATCATTTTGTGCAGGTACGAGGGACTTGAGCGTGGCCTCCTACTGGATTGATACCTTGGTTCTCAAAAACTGAGGGAAATACTTACGCTACTCTGCTGCATCATCCCTTCCTCTTCGGAGAAATCCAACGCAAGCTCAAGAGGTAGCAGATACCCGTGGTGACAATGGGGTATTCTATTGATCCACTTGATGTATGTTTTGGTGATCAACTTGCGGGTTCCGCCCATGAACCTATGCATAGGGGTTGGCACACGTTTTCGTCTTGACTCTCCGGTAGAAACTTTGGGGCACTGTCTGAAGTACTTTGCGTTGGTTTGAATACATGAATCTGAGATTGTGTGATGCATATTGTATAATCATACCCGCAGATACTTGAGGTGACATTGGAGTATCTAGGTGACATTAGGGTTTTGGTTGATTTGTGTCTTAAGGTGTTATTCTAGTACGAACTCTAGGGCTTTTTGTGACACTTATAGGAATAGACCAACAGATTGATTGGAAAGAATAACATTGAGGTGGTTTCGTACCCTACCATAATCTCTTCGTTTGTCCTCTGCTATTAGTGGCTTTGGAGTGACTCTTTGTTGCATGTTGAGGGATAGTTATGTGATCCAATTATGTTATTATTGTTGAGAGAACTTGCACTAGTGAAAGTATGAACCCTAGGCCTTATTTCAACGCATTGCAATACCGTTTACGCTCACTTTTATCATTAGTTACGTTGCTGTTTTTACATTTTTAGATTACAAAAACCTTTATCTACCATCCATATTGCACTTGTATCACCATCTCTTCGCTGAACTAGTGCACCTATACAATTTACCATTGTATTGGGTGTGTTGGGGACACAAGAGACTCTTTGTTATTTGGTTGCAGGGTTGCTTGAGAGAGACCATCTTCATCCTATGCCTCCTATGGATTGATAAACCATAGGTCATCCACTTGAGGGAAATTTGCTACTGTCCTACAAACCTCTGCACTTGGCGGCCCAACAACATCTAAAAGAAGAAGGTTGTGTAGTAGACAATAGTGAGGAAGCTGGAGGAGCACTTTGATGGTATACAGGCGGAGCATGTTCCCCGAGTGGAGAACGACATCGCCGACTACTTGTCGAAGCGCGCTGCCTTCAAACTACCTGTGGAACCAGGTACTTTTGTGCTTCGGCTGACTCAACCATCCGTTGAACCATCAACAGAGCAGACAAGTGAAGGAAATCAGTCCCTGGCAAGTACTTTCCGGCCGAGCTCCCAGGAGCCACCGGCAAGGATGTTGCCGTGGACACCGAGCCAGTCATGGGGCAACAGACTCCGGCGGGGCGTCAAGTCCTAGCTGTAGAGACAGCTGCTCCCATGGCATAGGAAGTGCCTTTAGTCCTTGCCGTCGAGCCTCTGGCTCCGGCATGGGCACAACATACCGTCTGATTCCTCCAAACAAGGGAACTCCCTGAGCAGCAGGAAGAAGTGGAGAAAGTAGCCCGTCGGTCTGCCATGTATCAGTTCGTCGACGACGTCCTGTACAGAAAATGACCAAACGATGTGAAATTGAAGTCCATTCCCCGGAAGGAAGGACTGGAGTTGTTGGCAGAGAGACATGGAGGCATATGTGGCTCCCATATAGTGTCAAGGGCCCTTGCCGGCAAGGCATTCCGGCAAGGTTTCTTCTGGCCCACTACCCTCCAGGATGCAACGACACTAGTAACCAAGTGTAAAGCGTGTCAGTTCCATTCGAAGAAGCTTCATCAACCAGCTCAAGTGCTCCAAACAATCCCTCTCTCCTGGCCATTCTCGGTGTGGGGGCTCGACATACTAGGCCCCTTTCCCCGTGTTGTCGGGGGCTTTGAGTACTTGTATGTTGCAATCGACAAGTTCACAAAGTGGCCAGAGGTGGAGACGATGAGAAAGGTGACAGCACAATCAGCCGCCAAATTCTTCAAGGGGCTAGTCTTCCGTTCGGTGTGCCAAACAGAATCATCATCAACAACGGCACACAGTTCACAAGACACGCCTTCATGCAGTACATCCAGGACCTCGGCAGCAAGGTCTGTTTTACTTCTGTTGCACATCCACGGAGCAACGGAAGGCTGAGAGGGCAAATGCTAAAGTATTGCGAGGCCTCCGGACAAGGACTTTTGACTGGCTACGCAGGTGTGGACGACGCTGGATTGATGAATTGCCGGCGGTTCTTTGGTCAATCAGAACGACGCCAAATCGAGCCACCGGTCAGACACCCTTCTCCCTCGTTTACAGGGCAGAAGTAGTTCTCCCCGCAGAGCTCACATACGGGTCACCTCGAGTGCTCTCTTATGGTGAGCTTGAGCAAGAGCAGTTGCGGCAAGATGACACGCTCCTTGAGGAAGATTGTCTTCGGCGGCTGTACGAGCAGCATGCTACCAGCAAGCCTTGCGCCGCTACCATAGCCGCAAGGTTCATGCCAGAAGCTTTGAGGAAGGCGAACTTGTTCTTCGGCATGTTCAGTCGGCCAAGAATTCCAACAAGTTGGCGCCGAAGTGGGAAGGCCCTTATCGGGTAATACGAGTCACCAGGCCTGGCGCAGTTCGCCTGGAGACCAAAGATGGCGTTCCAGTGAGCAACTCCTGGAACATCGAACATCTTCGCAAGTTCTACCCATAAGGCGCGGTTGCCAGGGCCCCGGCAAACCACCTTTTGTACAAGCCTTGTCGGCAAGGCATGTGACCCTTTGTACAAAGCTAGGCGTAGACCCTGAGCATAAATAAATGAAGCGCTGGCGCCCTAAGTTTTAGCATGCATGCTAGGTTGAGTCTCTCCCTCGGTTAGGGTTAATAGTGCTTAGCGGCGGCTAACCCCTAGCATAGAGGTCGAGTGTGCGTCACTCTGTTCCTTTCCTTCTTCTTTGGTTCGCAGGGTACATGGACATTTCTGCTGAGCTATTGGGAAGAAAAAGAACGAGCCGGCACTCCGGCCCCAGCAAACCAAGGTTGCCGGGGGCTGCAGACACAAGGATCTAACCGCGGCAAGCCAAGGTTGCCGGGGGCTGCAACGTCAGATAAATTTTTCTCTCCCCACTCCGTGCGCCCGTATGAACCTTGAACGTATAAGGCTTCGCTCGCTCTCCTACCATCTTGCCCCCTCTGTCCCGTGTCTGAAACTCTACTTTGGACCGGAACTTGGTTGTAGTGCGGTGGGAAGAGAGCGAGCGAAAGGTCTAATCCTACTCGGCCCCTACCTCCGCAAAGAACGTGAGCGTAGTCGGGCCATAGAGCAGGAGGACGGCAAGGCTTGTTGCTGGGATACCATGTTTATCTTAAGATAACGAGGACGCGTTCCTCGGTGTGGCCCTTGCCCATGCGCAAACGAAACCCAGCAAACACCCTTCCTTTCATTCATATGTTGCAAACAAGTACAATTCATACGGAATGGGTACATGAGCAAGGGGATTACAAATTTTGAAATCTAACGAGTGCCTGCAGGCTTACAAACTAGAAAAGATAAGTGCCCCGTGATCCCCGTTCTTGCCCTTTTCCTCCCAGGTGCGGCAGGTGAAGGCAAAAAGGAGGAGACGAGGAACGCGCCGATGGAGAGCTTGACGAGGAAGGCCCTCGGCAGAGTGCACGGCGGAGGGAGGGGCGGCACGGTCAATTGGAGACGAGGTCGACGTGCCCTCGCTCAACGCTCTCGTCGTCGTTGTCGCTGTCCTCCTCATCACTCTCGCTTGAAGAGGAGTCTTCATCGTCAGAGGAGCTCTCCACGTAGCACTTCAGGCGAGTTCCAGAGTCTCCAAAGACCTTGACAGAGAGCAGGTCCTTCTCCATTAATTTGAAATAGAGAACGAGCCCCCCCGTCGGGCTATGGATGCAAGCAAAGGTCTTCCATCCGCGACAAAGATACATGACCCGAGGGGCGGGAAAGTCAATGTCGACCCGCGTGCCGCTGTTTCCGCAGCCCCTCATATGCAACCTTAGGGTCTAGGGTGGATCGAGCTCCATCTCCTGAGCGAATGGCGCAGGAAGACGAAGGCGACAGCGCGGTGGCCGGCGCAGCCTAATGAAGAGCTCACGAGGCTGGTCCCCGATGTGGCCCTCCATTGGGGGAGGCATCGCTGGCGGAGGCAAGGCCGGTACGCCGCCCCGCCCCCCTCTTCCTCGAGCGCCACGCCGGCCTCGGCCTCGCCCCTCCCCCTTCCTCTCGTAGCCGGCTCCGCCGCCGCGGGCTCTTAGGAAGGAGGGACGCGCTGTCGAGCAGTGACCCTCGCCGCCACCGTCGAAGGACCGACGCCTCCTCTCACCATGGCAGATGAAAGAGCGGAGCCGAGGTGGAAGGAGAGGGATGATGAAAGATTGTGGGGTGCCATCCCCTCCCCCTTCTTATAAAGGGGCGGGGTCGGGACTCGGCTGCCCCACTTAGCTAATTTGATCATCAGGGGCGCAGATAATCGAGGCCGACCCGCTGCCCCAATCAGCAGCGGCCTATTTCCCCGCCTCGCCATTCAAGGCCCACGCCCACCGGCTACCATCTTCAGAGCACGGGGGACACGTGGCGGGCGGGCAGAAATCGAGGGGATGGATGAGACGGCCGTTCTCCACCCCGTGGTCGTGGGGCGCAGGCGCCTGGAAGACCACGACCAGAGCCCACTCAGTAAATGAGCTGCGCCTCTGCATTTTCCTCTTTTTACGAGGAAGGCACGAGCCGCCTCTTTACCATGACGTGACGCATGCGTGCGGAGACCGCCCCACGCACGACCCCCACGTCACTGAAAGTGCGTTATATCGACTAGAGGGGGGTGAATAGGCGATTTTTATGAAATTCTTCACTGAGCAATTTGCCGGTGAGGAAATTCCTTAGCGAAGAACTACTAGCAGTGGAATAAGTACTCAAAATTAAACATAACAGAATACAAGCATAGTTATCATGATGAAATGAAGACAGGCATAGAGTACAGGAAGCGTAATCACAGGATAACACAGGATGAAGACAAACAGACTGAAGAAATTGAATTGAGGAAATTGAGAAAGTCTTCAGTCAAAGTCTTCAAACACATATATGAACAAACACACAGCACAATTATGAGGAAATGAAAGAGTTGAGGAAATAGAACCAGTAAGCTCGGTGAAGATAATGATTTGGTAGACCAGTTCCAACTGCTGTCTCAGTTGTACGTCTGGTTGGAGCGGCTGAGTATTTAAACTCGAGGACACACAGTCCCGGACACCCACTCAAGGACACTTAGTCCAAGACACCCAGTCCTCACCATATTCTCCTTGAACTAAGGTCACACAGACCTCGTCCAATCACTCGTGGTAAGTCTTCAGGCGACTTCCAAACCTTCACAAACTCGGTCACTCAGCGATCCACAATTCCTCTTGGATGCTCTAGACCATGACGCCTAACCGTCTGGAAGAAGCACAATCTTCAAAGGTAACAAGCGCCGGATCTACTCAGGATCAATCTCTTCAGTGATGCTCAATCACTTGGGGTTTGTAGGTGTTTGGGTTTTGGGTTTTTGGTTTTTCCTCACTTGATGATTTTCGCTCAAAGTCCTCGGAGGATGGGTTGCTCTCAAATGACAAGTGTCAGTTTCTCTTGGAGCAGCCCACCAGCTAGTGGTTGTAGGGGGTAGCTATTTATAGCCTAGGGAGCAGCCCGACATGATAAGACATAAATGCCCTTCAATGATATGACCGTTAGGTGGATAGATATTTTGGGACAGCTGGTGCATAGCACATCAACGGTCGGAATTTTGAGTAGTAGAATTCTCAGGGCTATCATGTTCCTCACTGTGTAGGCAATCTGCACTGGCGAATTCCTAACTCCTCAGTCAGGACAAATTCCTCAGAGACCAGAAGAACTTCGTCTCTGTCACTGAAGAAATTGACTGATCTGTAAGAGATTTCCAATGGCTTAACTCGAAGGGATTGGTAGGTGTAGGATTTTGAGTTGAGCATCACATGGAAATTTTTTCCTTAGTATTTCCTCGACCCCCTTTAACAGTACGGTGTTTCCTATGACTCAAGAAAGAGAAAAAAACAGAACTATGAAAACGAAAGTCTTCAAGCTTCATATTCCTCACATGAATATCAAGTCTTCACGGACACACCAATTTCTTCACTTTCAAAGTCTTCATGAAAGTCTTCAGAAATACCAAAATCTTCAGTCGAAGATGTTCATTTTTAGGGGTCAACTTTTCCTGTAAATATCAAACTCCTCATAGACTTATAGACCTATGTACACTCACAAACGCATTAGTCCCTTAACCTATAAGTCTTCAATACACCAAAATCACTAAGGGGCACTATATGCACTTACAATCTCCCCCTTTTTGGTGATTGATGACAATATATGTTAAGTTTTCAACGGGGATAAACATATGAAGTGTAACTACTGATATTGAGGAATTTGATTACAAGATATAGAAGAACTCCCCCTGAAGATGTGCATAGTGAGGAATTTGCTTTTGAAGCAATGCACACTTGAAGAGTTCAATCATGGAGATCTCCCCCTATATCTTGTAATTCATACACGCATTTAACATATAATATGAAGAATTTGAAATGCATGATGAAATATGGTGCCTGATGAAATTCAGCATGTGTGCAATAATATTTAACGAGGAATAAGCATGCAGAATAGTGCATAAAGAGTATCAGAGCACAGTGCATCAAAAGTATCAGAGCACCATCGGGTTTAAGATTACAACTCGATCCAATAAAGTTTCAGAAGAACGAGAGTTGTAACTTAGCAAAAAAACGCCCATATAGTAGACCCGCTTGAAGACTAACTCATATTTCTCCCCCTTTGTCATCGAATGACCAAAAGGATCGAAAATGAGGACTAACGCCCCTGAAGATAATCATGTTGATGAAGGAGTGCCAGCGTTGTTGGGGTCGTTTGTTGATGTGGGGCCTGCCGTAGTGTCGTCCAAATCTTCATGTTCATCAGTGTCGCGTGATGAAGAAAATGAGATGGCCACCAGAGAAGGAACTTGGACCTTCTTGAATTTCTTCGGTGGAGGTGCAGACCAGTCAAAATCTTCTTTGAGACCCATGTTCTTCAGATCTTCTTCACCATATAGATGTGACAGGATTGCCCAGGTGCGACCAAAGACTTGATGGAGGTAGTAGTGGTTTTTCTTCACTGCATTCTGTGTGGCAGTCATATTGTGAAGAAGTGAACCAAACTGACGCTTAACCCATTTGTGATTTCGATCCACCTTCTGGTGAAGACGAAGCAGAAGTTCACGGTCAGTCATCACGCGCGGAGCAGTGGCTTGAGGAGTGGACTTGGGTGCATTGGCAGAGTCATGTGTGGCAGAGTCATCATTGGTGGAATAAGATGCAACTTTGCTAAACTGACCATCCAATGGATGAATGCCTTCATCAATTACAGCTGGTGCCTTTCCCTTTCCATCAACTGAGGAATATGTCTACTTGAGGACTTCAATTGGGGGCAAGTAGCTGAGGTGATTCTGGAAATCAGCTTTGTAGTTGAGTGAAGACCTTGTCCTGAGGAGTCTCATGATCCACGGTGCATAAGGCTTCAGCTCAAACGGAGACAGTGCAACATTGGCCATAGTCCTCATGAAGAAATCATGATAATTGACAGGAATGCCATGAACGATGTTGAATACCAGATTCTTCATGATGCCAACAATTTCCTCATCAGATGAGTCGTGGCCTTTGATAGGACTGATTGTCCTCGTAAGAATATGATAGACAGTTCTGGGCACGTACATCAATTCCTTCATAAGGAATTTGGTTCTTGGAGCTTGACCTGGCTTCAAAGGTTTCATCAGCACCTGCATGTAATGATGTGTGAGCTCAGGTTCACTGTAGATGTAGCGAGCTTCTTCAAGGGGAGGACTGAGTGGTAGAGCACGAAGCAATTCAGAGGTAGGTGCAGTGTAGTGAGTGTTTTCAGACATCCAGTCCAGCACCCATGAATTCACATCTTCAGCATCTCCAGTGATGTGCAGTGTTGCATAGAATTGAAGAATCAGTTCTTCATTCCAATCGTAGATGTCAGAGCAAAAGTTGAGCAGTCCAGCATCGTGAAGAACACTTAGGACTGGTGCGAAGCACGGCAGAGATTCCATATCCACGTGAGGAATATGCTCATGGTAGAAAATCTTCTCCTTGTTGAACAACACTGAGGAATAGAAATTGGCTTGACTGGCAGTCCAGAAACGCCTCTTCCTAATGCGAGCAGAGTCATATGGGTTGTAGTCTTCGAAGAATACATGCTCGCCAAAGAAATCATCAGCCTTGAACTTTTGCTTGCGTGAGAATGGATACTTTGGCTTCGGCAGAGGAGTGTCTGTGAGTTGCATCACGACCTCAGGAATCTCAATCGTAGGTTCTTCAAGCTGAGGAATTTCTGGTTCCTCCTCAGTGGCAGTCTGCGTAGTTGGTTGTTCAGCAGCAGCAGTTTCATTAGCGCTAGTGGCTGGAATTTCCTCATGGAAAGATGCAGTGGGATGAGTTTCTCCAGAGCCCAGGTGAACAGTTTGTGTGGGGGACTAAGGAATTTGCTGTAGAGGAGTGAACATTGGAGAGTTTGGATGCTGACTTTTCCAAAATTCATCACTGATTACGGGTGTGGAGCAGCCAATGTCCACATCATCATCTTCCATTTCTTCAACGCCAGCCTCTTCAGCTGTGAACTGAGGCACAGGCGAGGAGATGATATGTGTTGAAGGGATCGCATCCACTTCAATTTCTTCATCCAATGGTTCAGACGAAGCAGCAGAATGAGTTTCTTCATCACATCCGCTGGGGATCACATATTCTTCATCAAAAGGAACGAGGTCCTTTGATGGCCTGGTTGAGATGGGAACAACATTAATCGGATTTCCAAATGAGCTTGTCATAGGCTTCATTTTCTTCGGAGCTGAAGAATCTGAAGCAGCTGATGCTTTCCTTTTCTTCACTTTAGCACGCCCTGCAGCCTTGATCTTCTTCACATCTGATGCAGATGGAAGGATTGGAGGTGAAGTTGGTGTAGGAGCAGCTGAGGAATCTGGTTGATTTTCTTCAGGCACAACTGATGCAGTTGCCCTGAGTTCTTCAGTTTCTTCAGGCACACCACTAGTGGGTGCCCTGGCAATTTCTTCAGCGGCTGGAATGCAGTCATCAGCCCTGGAACTCACATTATCTTCAGCAGCCTAATTATCATCAGCGGTGCTGGCATTTTCTTCAGTAGGCTGAGCAGATGCTTTAGCCTAAGGAATTCCCTGTTGCGTTGGGGCTGCAACATTGGAAGTGAAGTTATCCGCAAGTTTCGCAAAACGAACCTTGGCTCCAAGACAATCAGCGCGATATGCTTCAAAGTCATCATTGAGTTTCTTAATCTCAGTCTGAGTAGTGACAAGTTCTTCAGTTGTCATAGAGACAACGTTTTTCTTCAGATAGCGCTCTTTCTTGTACTGCGCTTTCTTGATCTGCCTGGCCTTCTCAAATTTTCACTTTTCTTCTTGAATGAAGTGGGTCAGCATGTGACTCTGGCCAGGAGTCAGCTTGAAGTCAGGCAAGGGAGTGTTGGGGTCCTTGTGCCAATCATCAATGTAGTCGAGGATCAGTTTGGGATCCAAAAGCAGTGGCACCTCTGATCCTTTGGCTCTAGCGGCCCTGACTTGCATGTCTCTGATGATTTCTGCAAGTTCATCATCATCAGCTTCGTCTTCATCAGATGGCACTTGGAAAGCGACTTGCTTCTTTTGAGAACTTGGGCATGGACCTCGTCCAGCAGTGGCCTTTGTCTTCAGTAGTGAGGGGCCAGCTGAGGAACTTGGTGCAGCTGAGGAACTAGCTGAGACACCTGAGGCAATGGAGATGCCGGCAGTCCTTTGGCATGAAGCGAGATGCACATGTGCTGAGGATTTGGTCGAAACACCTGAAGGCTTTGGCGGAGGAGCTCAGGACTTTGGAGGAACAGGAGCAGCATGAGGAATTGGTCGTGAGGGCTTTGATGATTCTGGCCGTGAGGGCATTGCTGATGAAGCACTTGGCTTGCGCGCAGGCTTCTTTGACATAGCCTTCTTTGGCTTGACAGCAAAGGCCTCAGCAGAGGCAGCAACAGCGGCAGAGTCTTCATTGAATTTCCTCACTGCTTCTCTGGCTTGCTTAGCCAACTTGGTTTGGCGCTTGGCCCATTCATCAGGATAGTCCTCACCGTGCTTGAGGCTGGTGGGATCTGCTATTTGGCCAGGTGCCAATGAAGCTCTTGGGCATGGAGGATTGAGTGTGAATTTCTTCATGTACTTAGGAGTGACATATCTGTACTCCCTCCATTCTCTTGCCCATCTCCTCTCTATCTTCTGAATGCGCACTTTGCGCTCATTCTTGGTTTCCTCCGTAGGTGTGCAGTACCCAGCATATATGTCATCAGGGATTTCAAACGCTCTATTTACCTCAAGTCTCTTTCCTCCCTTCTGTGGCCTTTTACCATCAGTCATTTTCTTCAGTTGAGAAATTTGAACAATCGAATTCTCTGAAGAAGTATGCAACTTTTCTTCGAGGAACGCTGCAAATGAGTTAAGTTGATGAGAACCTAGTGATTCAGCAGCTGACATGTGTACGTGTGAACAGGGTATAGTTGTGAGGAATTTGGAGAGGTCATATGCATTCTCAGAAGGTTTTTCAAAATGAACAGGTTTGAGGAATTTGACCGGATGAGTCTTGAAGATTTTCACTAAGCGTTCTTTGTCTTAGGTTCCAGAGTTGTATAGATCGAAGATCCACACAATTGAGGAATCTTGAAGAAAAATGATGCTTAGAGAAACGAATCAAGAATAGATGACTTTGTGAGGTGTTTAGTGTGTGAAGATATGAAGAAAAACACTTTTGAAGATTTTGTAGATAATCATTCGAATCAACGAGGGCAGTAAAAGTAACTTTTAATTACCCTAGACGAAGAACACGACGAACTGGAGTGAGGAGATGTGAAGTTCGTCTGTGCAGATCTTCCACGCCCTAACTCGGCAGAGGAAGACGGCTACGACGGCGGCGGAGTGAAGATGTCCGCGGTCAACGCGAGTACGTCGGTGACGAGGTCGAGGCAGTGAAGCTCTTCCTCGCCGGCGGCAATGAAGTAGCGACGGCGCTAGGGTTTGAGAAGCTCGAGCTGGAGAGAGAGGTCGAGCGGAGTAAAAGAAGTGAAGGAGGGTAGGAGGGGTATTTATAGCCACGGTGAAAACTGCTCGCCCGAAGAAATTGGACGAACGTGCCCCTGACCCTTCTCATTCGCATGACATGTGTCACCCACGTAGTGAGAGGTGGAGATCGTGTTAGATCGTGGGTGAGTGGATAAGTGTATCGTGGGATGCGGAACGGTTTGAGCGGCAAGACCGAAAATTTCGATAAGATAGGTTTTAAAGTTCCATTCGCAATTTCTTCAGCTGACAAGGACACGGTGAAGATTTTGAATGAGTTTCAAATAGAACGCATATGAAGAATTTGTGAACAGATTGGGTTGAGTATAGCATAGAGGGGAAGGGTCCGATCACATTCACTTAGCAGAAAACCAACTTGAAGAAATAGCAATAAGTGAATGTTGTAGAGGACATAAACTCATATATATATATATATATATATAGCCAATGAAGAAAAACGACGGAACCAGTGAAGACTATGCAAAGTTGAAGAATATGAATAATTTGAGGAATTTCAACTTTTGGTGGTGGCGTGACCCACCGTATAAGAATGATGATTTCAGACACCGCGTACAATTATCGTAGGGTTCTGAGAATCAAATTCTTCGTTAATTTCTTCACACTAAGAGTGTTATTCTTCATTGATTGAAGAAAAACGTTTCTTCATGTGTTGCACATCTAAGTCATCAATTTTGCATAAGTGTTAGGATGAGTGTCCTTTTCACAGAACATTTGAAGATTCTAGGATATTTAGCTCACACCGCAACTTGCTAAATATCTTCTCATCCAAGGGATTTGTGAAGATATCGGCTAGCTGTTCTCCAGTCTTCACATGCTCAATAGAAATGTCGCCCTTCAACACATGATCACGAAGAAAATGATGACGAATCTGAATGTGCTTTGTCTTCGAGTGCTGAACTGGGTTGTGAGCAATCTTGATGGCACTCTCATTGTCACAGAAGAGAGGCACATTCTTCATGTTGACGTCATAGTCCTTGAGAGTTTGCTTCATCCATAGCAATTGGGCACAGCAAGAACCAGCGGCAATGTACTCAGCTTTAGCAGTAGATAGTGATACGCAGTTCTGTTTCTTCGAGGACCAACAGACCAAAGATCGTCCGAGGAAATGACATGTACTAGATGTTAACTTGCGATCCACACGATCACCAGCATAGTCAGAGTTAGAATATCCAACAAGATCAAAAGCCGAGCCCTTGGGGTACCATAATCCAAGTGTTGGTGTGTGAGCTAGATATCAAAGAATATGCTTCAACGCCTTATGGTGTGATTCCTTCGGTGCAGCTTGAAATCGGGCACACATGCAAACACTAAGCATTATATCTGGCCTAGATGCACATAAGTATAATAAGGAACCTATCATGGAGCGGTATACCTTATGATCGAAGTCAATACCATTTTCATCGGTGCACAAATGGCCATTTGTGGGCATAGGAATTTTGACACCTTTGCAATCTTGCATGCCAAATTTCCTCGGTACATCCTTGAGGTATTTCTCCTGAGATATGAATATGCCATTGTGTTGTTGACGAATTTGAAGACCTAAGAAGAATTTCAACTCTCCCATCCTAGACATTTGATATTCTTCACTCATCATATAGGCAAATTCATCACTATAACATTGGTCAGTACAGCCAAAGATAATATCATCAACATATACTTGGCACACAAACAATTCACCATCATAAGATTTAGTGAAAAGAGTAGGGTCGAGTGAACCGGGATTAAAGCCTTTCATCATGAAGAGTTCCTTCAAGGTATCATACCAAGCCCGTGGGGCCTGCTTGAGGCCATAGAGGGCCTTGTTGAGTCTGAAGACTTTGTCAGGATTCTCTGGATCTTCAAAACCTGGGGGTTGAGCAACGTATACTTCTTCCTCAAGCTTACCATTGAGGAATGCACTTTTCACATCCATTTGATACAAAGTGATATCATGATGGTTAGCATAAGCAAGTAATATGCGAATAGCCTCAAGTCTAGCAACAGGTGCAAAAGTTTCATCAAAATCAATTCCTTTAACCTGTGTGTAGCCTTGAGCTACAAGCCATGCCTTATTCCTCACCACAAGGCCATTTTCATCTTGATTGTTGTGGTAGATCCACTTTGTGTCGATGAAATTGTGCTTGCGAGGATCTGGACGTTTGACTAGTTCCCAGACATTGTTAAGCTCGAATTGGTGTAATTCCTCTTGCATGGCCTGAATCCACTCACGCTCTAGAAATGCTTCATCTACCTTAGTGGGCTCTGTAATAGAGACAAAAGCATACTGCCCACAAAAGTTAGACAAATGTGAAGCTTTTGAGCATGTGAGAGAACCTGGCGCTTTGATGTCATTGATGATCTTTTCAACTTGCACTTCTTTTGCAATGCGAGGATGAGCTGGTTGTCATTGAAGAATTTGATCAGCATTTTCTTCAGCACCATTTTCTTCAGCATTTTCTTCAGGTGCATTAGCTCGACGTTCTTCATGTTCTGGAATGAATTCTTCAGCAGATTCTTCAGTAGGAATGACATCCTCAGTAGCCTTGAACTTGATAGTTTCCTCAGGTGCTGGTTCATCTATCACAGTAGGTAGGTGCTCTCTTTGCGAGCCGTTAGTTTCATCGAACCGCACATCTACAGTTTCAACAACTTTGTGAAGAACGTTGTTGAAGACTCTGTAGGTGTGTGAGTCCTTTCCATAACCAAGCATAAAACCTTCATGTGCTTTCGGTGCAAATTTTGAGTTGTGGTGAGGATCTCTAATCCAACATTTAGCACCGAAGACTTTGAAATAACTTACATTGGGTTTCTTATTAGTGAGGAGTTCATAGGCAGTCTTTTTGAAGAATTTGTGAAGATATACTCTATTGATGATGTGGCACGCAGTATCAATTGCATCAGTCCAGAAACGACGAGGCATTTTGTATTCATCAAGCATAGTGCAAGCCATCTCAGCAAGAGTCCTATTCTTGCGCTCCACGACGCCATTCTGCTGAGGAGTGTAAGGAGCAGATAACTCATGAGTAATACCAAGTTCATCAAGATAGTCATCGAGACCAGAATTCTTGAACTCAGTGTCATTGTCACTTCTGATGTGCTTGATCTTCACACCAAAGTTGGTTGAAGCCCTCGAGGAAAATCGTTTGAAGACTTCCTGCACTTCATGTTTGTAAGTAACAAGGTGTACCCATGTGTAACGAGAATAATCATCAACAATAACGAAGCCATATTGAGATGCTTCATTTGAAATAGCAGAATAATGATTAGGACCAAAGAGATCCATGTGAAGCAATTCAAATGGACGAGTGGTTGTCATCATAGTCTTCGCCGGATGCTTGGCCTTGGTCATCTTCCCAGCTTCACAGGCTCCGCATAGGTGATCCTTGAGGAATTTGACATTTCGATGCCAATGACATGCTTCTTCTTCGCAAGCGTGTGAAAATTCCTCATGCCTGCATGACCAAGTCGTTGATGCCAGAGCCAGCCTTCTGAAGCTTTTGCAAGTAAGCACACGGCTGGTTGTGGTCCTGTAGAGAAATCAACAACATACAGGTCTCCTCTGCTAAAGCCTTCGAAGACTTTGGAATTGTCAGCTTCCATAACCACAACACAACGGTACTTGCCAAAGACAACAACCATATCAAGATCACACAGCATTGAGACAGACATAAGGTTGTATCCTAAGGACTCAACAAGCATGACTTTGTCCATGTGTCGATCCTTTGTAATCACAACCTTACCTAGACCCAATACCTGACTTTTGCCTTTGTCAACAAAGATGATATGCTTCAGATGCGACGGAGATAATGGAGCATCCATCAATAGATTCTTGTCACCACTCATGTGGTTTGTACATCCACTATCGAGGACCCACTCAGTGGCTTTGGGTTGATCATCCTGCAGATGAATTAGTGCAGCTTACAAACTCATATACTTCATCAGTGAAGAATATGGCATCAATTCATCAGATCAATTTCATCAAGTAAAAGAACTAATAACGCAATATGAGGACGTGAGAAATGAAAGTTCATTTCTTCATGGTTAGCCCGCGTCCTTTCAGGCATGCTCAGGTCTCCAGCAAATTCTTCAGACGATTATGTGCGTCTAGAGACCTGAACCTGCAGAAGAGATTAGTTATTTTTCTTCACCACCCACATCTGAAGGGGTGGCAAAGAGTTCATCATTCTGCGAGCTCCATACAAGAAGGATGGCATAGAAGCCAGTCCATTTTGTTTCACATAAGAGGGGTTAGAGTAAGCATAAGAGTATGCAGAGAAATTCTTCGAGGACTTATGGACATAATGATTTGAAGAATGATGCATATATCCATAATCCTTAGATCTTCCCTGTGAAACAGACGGGTTAGCACGATGATGTTCATATGAGGACTTTGATCCATATGAGGAATTTGGTCCGTATGAGGAATTTGATCTGGCACTAGCCTGGTGGGCAGCGGTAGTGCGGCTCCAGGGGAGCGGTACTACCGTGAGCACCAGCGGTACTACCGCGCCACGGTGCGGTACTACCGTGGATGCCTACGGTACTACCGTTGATCCAGGAGCAGTACTACCGCAACCACAACAGCAGCCAGTCAAAGGAGGCAGGAAAAATGGAGGAAGCTCCAAGGAAGGAGGGGATAAAAGGAGACGTGTACGTGATGATTCCACCCAAACCTTTCCAACGCGGACCCCCTCTTAATAGTACGGCTTTCCTACGACTCAAATCCACCAAAAAGAAACGTAGAAAAGACGCCGTCTTCGTCAGTCTTCGAGGGGCACCCAATCGTCTTGTGCCTAGCAAAGAAGTGTCTGGAAAACTCATGGCACACGATTAGTCCGCAAATGCATTGTCATCAATCACCAAAACAGTTAGGGATAAATATGTCCTTACACACCTAAATATACATCAAAGCAGGACTAGGGTTTTACGCGTCTCCGTGGCCCAAACTTGGGTAAACGATTTGTGTGCTGACCTCCAGACCCGCTCTTTGCACAACCCTGCACCCGCCAACCATAGAACGGATCCCAGTGACCCCATAGGTGTCGTTTCCCACCGAGAGTGACCACGTATGTCAATGAACACAAGAATATTCTGCACTCCAAACACCTGGAGCAGTGTGACGACTGGATTACATGTGAACACATTAGGACTTTCGGCATTTGGTTGCAAACATGTCTCATGGGTGACAACACCGTTTCTGATGAGTTGTACTCGTTGGCCAGGGGACCATCTTCGACTGTATTGACTTACAAAGGGTACGAGATAAATGGAAATACAGTTTACACGATCGCCCAAGATCAAAAGAGCACCAACCAAAACAGTGGTGTCCGCTTTGATGCAGCAATCAAGAAGGGAAAGGACACATATTATGGTTACATAGTGGACATATGGGAACTTGACTATGAACATGATTTTAAGGTCCCTTTGTTTCAGTGCAAATGGGTCAATATGTTAGGAGGTGGGGTACAGGTAGACCCACGGTATGGAATGACAACAGTGGATCGGAACAATCTTGGGTACACAGACAAACCATTCGTCCTAGCCAATGATGTGGTGCAGGTTTTCTATGTGAAGGACATGTCTACCAAATCGAGAAAAAAGATAAGATAAGGAAGCGAAGACATCATACGATGAGCCAAAGCGCCACATAGTTCTTTCAGGAAAAAGAGACATCATGGGAGTGGAGGGCAAGACAGACATGTCTGAAGATTATGAAAAGTTTCATGAAATTCCTCCCATCAAAGTCAAGGCTAACCCAATCACCCTGTTAAACAATGAAGATTATCCATGGTTACGATGCAATAAGCAAAGGACACAAGTGAAGAAAAAGTGAAGACTTTATCTCCACAACTATTATGATGATGCCTTTGATCTAGAATATCACTGCAGTTACATGTGAAGAAATGAAATGCCTTTTGTAACAGATGAGTTTTCGTATGAAATCATGATACTTCGAAAGAGATTGTCTGTTTTGTACATGAAGTGCATCCAGTTTTTGCCGTAACCATCTCAACTTTTTATAACATGTTATGTGGGTGAAATGATGATACCATGCCAACTTTCAATGTTTCCAGAGTTCATTTGTAGTGCTTTTCAATTTCAGGGTCATTTAGCTAAAAAAATCAGTAAATGCATGAAGAGTACCAAATGAAGTCAGAAAGGGTTGAAAATTGATGATGTGACTTTGAATGGTGCATTTTGAACACACGAAAAGTCTGGAGTTCAAATAAGTTCAAAAAATGAAATCCCTTTATAACACACGAGTTTTCGTATGAAACCCAGATACTTCGAAAGAGATTGCCTATTTGGTACATGAAGTGCATCCAGCTTTTGTCGTAACCCTCTCAACTTTTTAGAACATGCTATGTGGGTGAAATGATGATATCATGTCAAATTTCAACCTTTTCGGAGTTCATTTGTATTTCTTTTCAATCTCAGGGTCATTTACCTCAAAAAATGAACTAATAGCAAAAGGAATGAACTAGAAAACTTTCATAAAACTCTAATAGCAAAAATAATGAACTAATTTTTTTTATAAAACTCTAATAGCAACAAGAATCAACTAAAAAGCTTTTATAAAACTCTAATAGCAAAAGGAATCAACTAAAAAGAATCAATAAAAGTAAAATTTATGCAACTGAAATTATATTAAATTTATGCAAGTAAAAAGAATCAATTTTTTGTTCTGATCAACTAAAACAAAACTATAATATTCTTCAACAGCATAAAGAGTTAACTAAAAATCTTTTATAAACCTCTAGTATTTTTGAAACTAAAATTATATAATTTATGCAACTAAAATTATCAAAAAAAATTGTTCAAAACATTAATAGCAAAAAGAATTTATAGAAAGTATTTTTCGTTAGAAACTTTAATAGCAAACTAAAATAACAAAATCTGTTTTTGATTAAAACACCCATTTAAAATAACGTAAAAATTACCTAATTTAACATAATGATAAAACACACTAATATTACATAGCAGGAAAATGAATCACTCAAAAATATATTTTTAAAGTAAAATTATTCACAAACTAGTGATTCACACAAATTTCATAGAATTCAAATTTCACAGAAAGTTTATAATTTTTGTGACCTAAAGCAAAAAAGAATCACTCAAAAATACTAGAAATAAATAAAGAAAAAAACAAAAAATACAAGAAAAAAATTTAAAAAATGTCGCCTACAGGGCCACCACGGCCTGCATACGACTAGAAACCCAGCTAGTTGGGCCAAGATGCGGGCCCACAGAAGGCCCAATAGGCCCACAGGCATAGCAGTGTGAGATTAGGCCCATAGGCCTGTACTTGAGAGGAGTTCGAGAGGGATGGCGTAGCAGAGCTTATAAACAACACTCTAGGCCTCTCAGCTAGCAAGGTGGGACTAAACATCCCACCGCGTCGCGCTAGCACAAGGCCTTTGGTCCCGGTTGGTAGCACCAACCGGGACTAAAGGGGGGCATTGGTCCTGGTTCGTGGCACCAACCGGGACCAATGCCCCCTTTAGTCCCGGTTGGTTCCACCAACCGGGACTAAAGGTCTCTGTTTCCCGCCCTTTGGGCTGCTGAAAACTGACCTTTGGTCTCGGTCGGTGGCACCAACTGGTACTAAAGGGAGGCATTGGTCCCGGTTGGTGCCACGAGCCGGGACCAAAGACTTTCCTATATAAGTGGCACTTAGGAATTTTTCAGCAAGTTCTCACATTCTCCCCGACGTCGACGCCCTCAGCCCCGACGCCGATGCCCTGCTCCTCGTAACTGTCGCCGTTGCCGTGCCCTGCCCAGTCGCCGCCCGCTCCTCATCATCGTCGCCGCGCCCTACACCGACACCGTCGCCGCACCCTGCCCCGAGCCCGTCCTTGTCATCACCGCCCCCGAGCCCGCTCCTCTATGCCGACGCATCCTCACTGTGAGCGCCGCCCCGATCCCCTCCTCCTCCTATTCCTCCATGTACTAGCTGCCGACGCCGTCGACCCTGACGCCCTGCGGCCAAGTACTGTGCCATCGGTGGCGAGCCACTGACCAAGGGGGTCCGGGGTGACTCAAAGGAGGCGATGCCGTGCGGGAGAGAGGAAGATAAGGAGTGCATGGCATCGATTCCCCCCTCTCTCAATTTTTTTCTAAATTTACTGAATTTTTTGATAGTGCTAAACAATGCACTATATGATGAAATGCCAGAGGGCTCTAGGAATTTTAGGAATTTTTGTGGTGAGGTGTTGATGCACAAAAGAGAGTCTGGCAAAGTTTGAGAATTTTTGTGCAATTTAAATTACGCTTTGACCATGGAGTTCGAATCTGGTCCAAATTTGAACTGAATGAAATTTGAAAATTTTGAACTATAGAACCAAATGTTTTTGGCGGAATGGGTTGTGGGTACTGTCAAATAGATGGAGTAATTTTTGTGGGTGCAAAAGAATTGGGGAGAATATAGCTCCTTTGCAAATCAAAGAAATGTGAATAATTGAAATTCCTACTTTGGAATTTATTAAATATAATAAAAATATTTACATAGTTAGAGATATTCATGATCAAAGTCATTTTTTTAGAGAAATTTGCATATATATAGGTTATCATCAAAGTTGACGAAAGACATTTTTTAGAGAATTTTGCATAGAGAATTTTTTCAGAGAAATGGTGGAGTTCACAACAACAAAGTGAGGTCGAGAGCCAAAAAACATATGCATGCATACATATATAATAGAAAACTCCTACATAACTCGAGTAAGAAGAGAATCTTTTTTAGGTTTTTTTAGATAGAGAAATAAATTTTAAAATTTGCATATGATGAGTGGTTACTTCATCATGATGATCTTGATAAAACAAATTGAAGAACAAAATTGTGGTGACCTAATATTTTTTTCACTCGGTGGAATTACAGGATTTGTTTTGTTGCATCTCTGTGGAGTGATCGTCGATGTTGGAGTTGTTGGTCCTTGATCGTCCTTCCGCTATTCGACAAAAGGTGTCCATTTGTTGTATAAACATAAACCTGATAACTTCAATTCACCTTGGTCTTATATATTTTTGTGAGCATAGAAATTTTTGTAACATGTATGTGTTGGATCATCACGGGCTTATATTCTTGATTGAACTATGGAGTGCATGTTTAGTCAAGTCCCTACCCGATAAACTCCCGAGGCCACCCAAACCCTAGAAGAAAGAGTGTTGTTGATCTCCTACCCGCCCCTACCCGATAAACTCTCGAGGCCACCCAAACCCTAGAAGAAAGAGCGTTGTCTATCTCCTACCCCCTCCCGTCCCTACCCGATAAACTCTCGAGGCCACTCAAACCCTAGAAGAAAGAGCGTTGTCGATCTCCTACACCTTCATAGAATATTTTTTGCAAAGTGTCCTCTCCTTAAAGTATAACCCCGATTACTTCGACATGAGGGGGGACGTCGGACATGCATGACAGAGGCGGTCCAAAACTAATCCATTGCGCATATATGCATATGATTGCTTGTTGTGATATTATCATAGGTCTATGTTTGCCACTAATATATCCATCTCTCATGTTTGTATATTGCCATTTTGTAATATTTGCAGAAACTATGGACAGGGACTTAGAACAAGAAGAGTTGTTAGGGATATAATCTGCGACGAAGGTGATGTCTTGTCGTTTCTCAATGACACCGATGGTCAGGAAGGAGAGGATGATGGCTCCAGTGATCGAACAATGGAGGGGGAAGGACATGATCATGACAGCTCCGGTGACCGAATGGTGGAGGAAGAAGGATACCATGATGATGGCTCCGGTGACCGAATGGAGGAGGGAGCTGTTGCAAAGTCTGGCGAGGTATATATATTAATTAAGCTTGTGCTGACTAATTGATGCATTAATTGTTTTAGTATGCACATATATTAACGCTTCTTTCTTCTTTTATAGCCCTCCGGATCGAGCCAAACTTCTGTAACGAGACGAGGCTCGAAGAAAAGGTGGCGCTAGGATGAAAGGTTCGCAATCACAGAAATCGCGGACGATGGCCAACCGATTGAACCCAAGCGGACCAAGGACGCATTTGTTGCTCAGTGAGGAGCTATTATTATGGACAACATCCCGATCAGCATCCAGCAATGTAATAAGCCTAAGGACGACCCTGAAGTTTCTTATGTCAAGGATAGAAAGAAAGATGATCTTTGGACCTCCCTGAAGGCAAATTTCACCCTACCACCAGAGGAGGATCTGAATAAGCCAGTTATAGAGCCAAAGGTCAATGCGTGCGCTCTTAAGAAGATGGCAGGTCTATTCAGGAGGTGGAAGAAAGAGTTGAACACAAAGTTTGTCAACAAAGGGAAGACTCCAGAATTCACCGGCCGATATGAGAAGATAAGAGATCACTGGCCCACATTTGTGGCCTACAAGACGTTGGAGAAGGGTAAGAAATGTCAGAGACAAACAAGAAAAATGCTACAAAGAAGAAGTATCACCATCACACGGGGTCAGGTGGCTACCACAAAGCCCGGCCGTTGTGGGACAAAGCTAAGCAAGACCTGCTTGCTAAAGGGGTCCAACCAGCGACATTGAACTGGCCAGACCGTTCAAGGACTCGGTTCTTTGGGGTTGGGGGAACTTTGGACCCAGAAACAGGGGAGTGTCATTGGACGAACGAGCAACTTGCAATACCCATCAAGAAGCTTCATGATTATATCACCGCAGTGCAGGAAGGGACATTCATTCTCGACAGAGAGAAGGACGAGCTGACTAAAGCCCTCAGGAATCCTGAGCACCCTGGACGAACACGAGGCACACCAGGCTCCGTTCTGCGGGTGGTTGGGTTTCCTGGCGCAGGCAGTTACAGAAGATGAGAGAGAAAGAGGAAAGCGGATCTGAGCAAAATGCAGAAGCTCAATGCAAGAATAGCGAAGCTAGAGGAACTTGCAGCTGCCTGCCAACCATCTCAGCGGCACGAAGCTACCCCACCATCTCAGCGGAGAACCAGCGTGGCTTCCATGGATCTTGTTCAGCCTGATTTCATGGCTCCTCGCTACCCCATGGATACTATCATGGAGGCTCAACATTGCGAGCTTATGACGGAATGGCAGAACCTGACTTTGAAGGCGGTTGTTGGCTCTGTTGCACCTCCTCAACCTGATGGAACTTTTCACTGCCGTCCGACTCCACATGGCTATGCTATTGTGACGTTGGATGAAATAATGGAGGGATTTGAGGAGCTGGAGCTTGACCACCCTACAGGTGAAGGGGAGAATCAGCTGGTTAATGCTTTGAGTACATGTATATGGAGGAAGGAGTACATCCAAACTGGACGCCTCCTCCTCCTCCTCTGGAAAGTGATGGCACTCCGCCTCCTCCTCCTCTGGTGAGTGATCAGGGCACTCCGCATTCTTCTCCGCCTCCTCCGGCGCGTGAGGGCACTCCGCCTCCTCCTCCGCCTCGTCAGCAACGGCGGAAGACAGATGCAGCTGCTCCGGCTCCTCCGGCGCGTCAGAGCACTCTGCCTCCTTCTCCACCTCGTCAGCAATGGCGGAAGAGAGACGACGCCGCTCTGGTGGCTAGCAGTACAAGCAGAGGCACGAAGCAATTCAGATACGGTCCATCTCTCAAGGCTCTGGAAAAGTTACCGTATGAGAGGACCGAGAAGGAAAATGAGGAGATCTGTGCTGCCGAAGTGAGGTTTTTTTTGCAAAGAAACCTCCACCTCCGAAGGAGACGCTAGATCTGGTGAAAGTGAAGTGCATTATAGATGCCCTGAAGCGACCACCACCGCCTCCGCCGGATTCCAACTATGCCAGTTGTCTTAAAAAGACATATCAAGATGTGCGGGACTCAGGAAGTACTTCCAGTGATGCAAGGTTGGCACAACGAAGAAGTGGGAAAAAATTCCCCAGCTCGGCGAACAGGCGAACCAATCGTGGCTCCTCTCTCAAGGTGTCTAGCAATATCGTCGCTAATCAGTCGGGGATGGTGCTCGGTACCAATCCTGCTGATTACCTGAGCGATGATGTAGAGTTTGAAATAATGGAGGTGGACGAATTTAGATACCGGTACGGGCAGCCTCTCATCAAACCGGATCATCCTCCTCTAACAATGATGATGCGAAGATTGCATGAATGGTACATGAAAACCTGCAGCGAGTCTGGGAAAGATACTTTGATGCTGAGAATTAAAGAGTAGCACGACCTCGTTGGAACTGAGTTGTTGCCTGTTGAATTTGTGGAGTTATTCCGGTTATACAATCAATTGGCCCTCGACAAACAACTCGTGACTTGCTAATGTCTGTAAGTATTACTTCTGTAATTAAGTCTCTGTATATAGCTCAGCTCTTTCATTGCATGTATATATAATTATCCTCACTGTATTATGCAGATTGAAGATCGTCGAATGCATAAAAGCACAAATCTATGACATTGGGTTCGTTAACCCAAATATTATACATGAATGGAAGGTTAAAAACAGAGTCATAGATACCGAGGACAACTTGCTACAATCGTTTCTTAAAAATCAAAAGAAGATAAAATACTCTTTCCTTGCAACTTCAAGTGAGTGTTACTGTCTTGTGCATATTCGGTTTCCCTTATTACTCGAGATTTATAGTAATGTAATTGATGAGTTATGCATGCGTGTGCAGGTTCCACTTTATTCTGCTAGAGATTAACCATGACCGGGGAGTAGTAACCATCTTAGACTCGAGACGAAAAGATCCCCAGGACTATGCGGACATGACTTAAATGCTCCAGAAGTAAGTTCAGTCGATCATTATCGCACCATATCAGCAACTTTGTTCATTTCTGTTGGGAAACGCAGTATTTCAAAAAAATTCCTACGATCGCGCAAGATCTATCTAGGGATGCATAGAAATGAGAGGGGAGAGTGTGTCTACGTACCCTGTAAACCGAAAGCGGAAGCGTTTAGTAACGTGGTTGATGTAGTCGGACGTCTTCACGATCCAACCGATCCAAGTACCGAACGTACGGCACCTCCGTGTTCAGCACACATTCAGCTCGATGATGTCCCTCAGGCTCTTGATCCAGTTGAGGCCGAAGGATAGTTATGTCGGCACAGCGGCATGGCGACGGTGATGATGAAGTTACCGGTGCAGGGCTTCGCCTAAGCACTACGACGATATGACCGAGGTGTGTAACTGTGGAGGGGGGAACCGCACATGGTTAAGACAAATCTTGGAGTCCCTTTGGAGTGCCCCCTGCCCACGTATATAAAGGAGGGTGGAGGAGGAGGCCAGCCTACGATGGGCGTGCCTATAGGGGGAGTCCAACTAGGATTCCCAATCCTAGTTGGAGTCCCCTTCCTTTTCCAAGAGGGAGAGAGGGAAGGAGTAGGAGATGGAGAAGGAAAGAGAGGGGGGCGCCGCCCCCTCCCTAGTCCAATTCGGACTTGCCATGGGGGGCGGCCAACCCTTGAGGCCCTTCTCTCCTTTCCCGCATGGCCCATTAAGGCCCACTACTTCCCCCGACGAATTCTCATAACTCTCCGGTACTCCAAAAAATACCCGAGTCACTCGGAACCTTTTCGATGTTCGAATATAGCCTTCCAATATATCGATCTTTACGTCTTGTCCATTTTGAGACTCCTCATCATGTCCGTGATCTCATCCAGGACTTCGAACAACCTTCGATACATCAAATCACATAACTCATAATACAAATCGTCATCGAACGTTAAGCATGCGGACTCTACGGGTTCGAGAACTATGTAGACATGACCGAGACACATCTCCGGTCAATAACCAATAGCGGAACCTGGATGCTCATATTGGCTCCTACATATTCTACGAAGATCTTTATCGGTCAAACTGCATGACAACATACGGTGTTCCCTTTGTCATCGGTATGTTACTTGCCCGAGATTCGATCATCGGTATCATCATACCTAGTCCAATCTCGTTACCGACATGTCTCTTTACTCGTTCCGTAATGCAACATCCCACAACTAACTCATTAGTCACATTGCTTGCAAGGCTTATAGTGATGTGCATTACCGAGAGGGCCCAGAGATACCTCTCCGACAATCGGAGTGACAAATCCTAATCTCGATCTATGCCAACTCAACAAACACCATCGGAGACACCTGTAGAGCATCTTTATAATCACCTAGTTACATTGTGACATTTGATAGCACACAAGGTGTTCCTCTGGTATTCGGGAGTTTCATAATCTCATAGTTAGAGGAACATGTATAAGTCATGATGAAAGCAATAGCAATAAAACTAAACGACCATTTATGCGAAGCTAATGGATGGGTCTTGTCCATCACATCATTCTCTAATGATGTGATCCTATTCATCAAATGACAACACATGTATATGTTCAGGAAACTTAACCATCTTTGATTAATGAGCTAGTCAAGTAGTGGCATACTAGGGACACTCTGTTTTGTCTATGTATTCATACATGTACTAAGTTTCCGGTTAATACAATTCTAGCATGAATGATAAACATGTATCATGATATAAAGAAATATAAATAACAACTTTATTATTGCCTCTAGGGCATATTTCCTTGCTGCAATTAATTTTATCCGAGATCTATTTATCCCATCTATCATATTTTTATCACGTCTGTTTGCCAATTTCTAGCACCGTTACCCGAAAGGGATTGACAACCCCTTTTACACATCGGGTTGCGAGTATTTGTTATTTGTGTGTAGGTGTTGTTTACGTAGTGTTGCTTGGTTCTCCTATTGGTTCGATAACCTTAGTCTCATCATTGAGGCTAATACCTACCGTTGTTGTGCTACATCATCCCTTCCTCTTTGGGGAAATACCGACATAGTTCTAGCAGACATCAAAGGAATTTCTGGTGCCGTTGCCGGGAGGATCATCACCATCTACCAGGTTCCTAATCACAAATCTCATCTCCTCGCAATTTACATTATTTTCCATTTGCCTCTCATTTTCATATCCCCCACTTCACAAAAAATGCCGTTTTATTCGCCCTCTTTTTCGTTCGTCGTTTTCTTGCCGGATTTGTTTTTGACTGCAATGTTGTTGCGTAGTCACCATGACTCACGAGAACACCAAGTTGTGTGATTTCTCAAATACCAACAACAATGATTTTATTGGCACTCCGATTGCTCCTGCCACTAGTGCGGAATCTTGTGATATTGATACTGCTTTGCTGAATCTTTGTTATGAAAAATCAATTTTCCAGTACTCCTAATGAGGATGCCGCGTCCCATCTCAACACATTCGTAGAATTATGCTATATGCAAAAAAAGATGTGGACAATGATGTTGTGAAGATGAAATTATTTTCGTTTTTTTTGCGTGATTCTGCAAAAAAATGGTTTTCTTCTTTGCCTCACAATAGTATCAATACTTGGAATAAGTGCAAAGATGCTTTTATCACTAAGTATTTTCCGCCCACAAAAATTATTTCCCTTAGAACCTAGATCATGAATTTCAAGCAACTTGAACATGAGCATGTTGCATAATCTTGGGAAAGCATGAAAATGATGCTAAGGAATTGCCCAACTCATGGGTTAAATCTTTGGATGATCCTACAAAAAATTATACGGGGTTGAATTTCGTTTCTCGCAATCTTTTAGATTCTGCCACGGGTGGCACTTTTATGGAAATTACTTTGGGTGAAGCTACCAAATTTCTTGATAATATCATGGCAAATTATTCACAATGGCATACCGAAAGAGCCCTACTAGTAAAAAAGTTAATTCGGTTGAAGAAATTTCTTCTTTGAGTGAAAAAGTTGATGCTCTTATGAAATTCGTTGCTAGTAAAAGTGCTCCTGTTGATTTCAATGACATGCCTTTGTCTACTTTTATTTAGCAAAATAGTGATGCCGTAGATGTGAAATTTTATCGCACGAAATAATTTCAATAACAATGCTTATAGAGGTAATTTTAATCCTAGGCCTTTTCCTAGTAATTCCTCTAATAATTATGGTAATTACTATGGAAATCCTTCTTACAATAATAATAGGTGAGAATAATATTAAAGAATTTATCAATAATCAAAAAGTTTTTAATGCTACAATGGAAGAAAAGTTGAATAAGATTGATGATTTGTCTAGAAGTGTTGATAGTATTTCTCATGATGTATAAAATCTCAAGATGTAAATTTTTGTGCATAAGGTTGAGGAATCAATTAAAGCTCTTTATGTTTCTATGGATGAAAGTAAGAAAAGAACCGCTATGCTTAGAGCTAGAAGAGAATTTTTAGAAAAAGCATTTTCTAGTGATTATTTTCATAAAAGTGATGAAGATCTTAAAATGACTGGTGTTTCTTCTATTGATTCCTTGTTTGGTAATATTAAGATTGATGAAAAGGGGACTGTATAAGAGTCAACTTTAGCTAGAAGGCATCCTGATAATTCGGTGGGTGAAAATCTTGGTAAGAAAATTGATAAAATTGGGTTTGAAGAGGTCAAAACTTTAACTAGTGATGTGCCAACTCTTTTGGATTACAAAGACTTTAATTATGATAGTTGCTCTTTGATTGATTGTATTTCTTTGTTGCAATCCATGATAAATTCACCCCATGCTTATGAACAAAATAAAGTTTTTACTAAACATATTGTTGATGCTATGATGAAAGCTTTTGAAGAAAAATTGAAATTAGAAGTTTCAATTCCTAGAAAATTAGATGATGAATGGGAACCTACTATCAAAGTCAAGATTAAAAATTATGAGTGTTTTTCTTTATGTGACTTGGGTGCTAGTGTTTCTACAATTCTGAAATCTTTATGTGATGTGCTTGGTCTTACCGATATTGAAGAGTGTTCTTTAAATTTGGACTTGGCAGATTCTACTACTAAAAGCCTATGGGGAGAATTAATAATGTTCTTATTCTTGCAAATAGGAACTATGTGCCCACTGATTTTATTGTTCTTGATATTGATTGCAATCCGTCTTGTCCAATTATTCTTGATATTGATCGGAGAGGCTAAACCCTAAAAGCTAGCCTATGGTATGATTGTATGTTGTCCTACGGACTAAAATCCTCCGGTTTATATAGACACCGGAGAGGTTAGGGTTACACAAGGTCGGTTACAAAGGAGGAGATATACATATCCGTATTGCCTAGCTTGCCTTCCACGCCAAGTAGAGTCCCATCCGGACACGAGACGAAGTCTTCAACCTTGTATCTTCATAGTCTAACAGTCCGGCCAAAGGATATAGTCTGGCTGTCCGGAGACCCCCTAATCCAGGACTCCCACAGTAGCCCCTGAACTAGGCTTTCAATGACAATGAGTCCGGCACACAGTATTGTCTTCGGCATTGCAAGGCGGGTTCCTCCTCCGAATATACCATGGAAGAATTTGAATATAAGGATAGTGTCCGCCCCTGCAAAATAAGTTCCACATACCACTGTAGAGAGAATAATATTTCTACAAATCCAATTTGCTGACTTGTTTTGGCAACACGACATTATGTCATGGCCCGGTGATTATTCAAACCGTTTCCTTTAACTAGCCCCGCACATAATGCGAGGTAGTTTTTTGACACGTCTTGATAAAGCAGAGATCATGTCCCCTTATCGTAGGATTCTCATCAATACAGGTGTGGGTAACCCAACCATGCCATCGATCACGGCGCTTGGGGGACAAGCGAGTTTACCAGGCTAGTGGGGACGCATAGTTTCGTCCGCCCATATAAAGGGATAAGGATTTACTTTTTCATCCATGCCTTCTTCCTCCTTTGCTCACCCATCTTCGCACACTCGAGCTCCAGCGCCCAAGTTCGCATTTCCCACCACGACCTTCTCCAACCATGTCCGGAGCGGGAGGCAGGTGGATGGTCTCCTCCGTCACGGAGGGACACATCAAGAAGCT
Source organism: Triticum dicoccoides (assembly GCF_002162155.2). Classification (NCBI taxonomy): domain Eukaryota; kingdom Viridiplantae; phylum Streptophyta; class Magnoliopsida; order Poales; family Poaceae; genus Triticum; species Triticum dicoccoides. The sequence continues at coordinate 192,156,987 of NC_041386.1, read as the reverse complement.
GAGAGAGCCGGATACTTGCCCGACAACATCGCGCACCGGCTCCTAGAGGAGGGGCAGCTCATCCCCACCCCCAGGCCCATGATAGGGTAGTGTTCCTCACCCATTTCCTCCACGGACTGAGATTTCCTCTCCACCCATTTGTCCGGGGGCTCATGTTCTACTACGGCCTGGATTTCCACAATCTGGCCCCCAACTTCATCCTCAACATCTCGGTGTTTATCATCGTGTGCGAGGCTTTCCTCCGCATCAAGCCCCACTTCGTCTTATGGCTAAAGACTTTCAATGTCAAGCCAAAGGTAGTGAGCGGCCGCCAGGCGGAGTGCGGGGGCGCCATGGTGGGAAAGATGCCCAACATCACATGGCTCGAGGGCTCCTTTGTGGAGACCATAAAGGGGTGGCAATCGGGGTGGTTCTACATCACCGAGCCGCGTGACCCTACATGGGTAGCGGCCCCCCGAGTTCCGGTCTGGCTTCCCCACGTGGCTCACCTCCTGGCAAGAGAAGGGCCTGTCCTGGGGTAGTTCGGGAGAGCTAACCGGACTCCAAACATGTATTCAAAACATGGTGAACAAGAAGCTAAAACTCGTCAACGTAGTCCAGGTCATGCTCCACTGCCGGATCCTCCCATGCCAACAACGGGCCTTCAACTTGTGGGAGTTCGACCCGGCGCAACACCGAACTCTGAATAGGCTCTTCGACACAACTCACGAAGATGCCTGGAGGGTGTTGTTCAAGAGCGCCGAGGTCCCCCCCTCCCATTACTGAGGATCGCGGATTCAGCGCGAAGCGCCAAGCCAGCGCGGTAGGCTGCTTTACCTCTTACAGGATACCTATTTTTCATAGATTGACTCCATGCGGGATCTAAACTCCCGTACCTTTGACAGGACTGGCAGGAGACGGCCGGACAGATCGACTGTCCGTCTCCTTTGCCCGAAGGCCCAGCAGACGCTCTTCTGGCGAAGATGCTGACTCCGGCTCCTTATACGGTGCCGGGGAAGACCAAGAAGGCCAAGGGAACTCGAAAGAGTTCCCGACGCCAGGCGTCATTGGACTCACTGTCCGAGGACTCTATGGCGCAATCCTCCCCCGAAGACGAGGAGGCAGAAGAAGATGCTCCCCCTCCAGACGTGGGAGACAAGAAAAGGAAGGCCGGCCCAACTGGGGAGGCCGAAGGGTCCAAGAAGGGGAGGACTCTCCTTCCGGACAGCTCTACCACCGCCGCCGACGGCGAAGACGATTGGCTACCCAGGGCCAAGCCCCTGGGGAAGTCGTAAGTATTCGAATACCAGAGTAACTCATAGTATTCCTTTGTCGCACTACTTCACCTAATGCCAAAATATGATTATGCAGGCCGCCCCGAGCCCGTATCGATGTATCCTCGGACGGCTCCCTGGGCTCGTCGGATATGGATAGCGATCCAGTCCCGACCGCCACCTCCCCTCATCCTGCGGACGATGCCGAGGTGCTGTCTCACGAGGCACCGGGTCGAGGGGAGACAGTCTCGGAGGCGCCTCAAGGCGGCCTCCCGGACTCCGGGAGCCGAGGGGACAAGGCCCCTATGAGCTCCAAGTTCGGCCCTCAGCCGAACACCGCGTCGGAACCTCCAGTTGTTCTGGGTTCGGGCAGGCGGCCTCCTTCTAAGAGGGGTGAGACACCTGTACCGGTGACCTCTGTCCATCCAGAGGCACCGGACAATCTGCTGGATGCGCTTCGCAGCGCTTCCATCGACGAGGAGCACCGCACTATCATGAGTGCGGTGATCCAGAAGGTTCAGTCCGCCAAGAGCGGATTGACTAAAGCCTGTGCCAGCCTTCTAACAGGCTTTGAGGTAAGTGTTTGAAATATAGGAAAATATTACCGCATAGATAGTAGCCCCTAATGCTCTGTTCGGTGTTCACAAAGAAAAGCCGAATAGAGGATCAAACAATATCGCAGGAGTCTAATATGAGTATGTCAATATGCATATGCAGGCTTCATTGCTGGCGTCCGCCGCACTGACTGCGGAGGTCGCCGTACCGAAGCAGGACCTTAAAGGGTCCCAGGACGAGCTCGGTCTTGCCAAGAGGCAGCTCGAGGAGAACAAAGGTAAGTAGTACCTAGTCTGTGGATATGTATGAAAAGAGTGCGATTGCAAAATGACAGGATCATTATGAATTTGCTAGGGGCCATGACCGAAGTGGCGACCCTAAAGCAAGCGTTGTCCGAGGCCGAAGATAAAGCGGTCAAGGAGTGCACCGAGCGAGAAAAGCAAGAGGCTCGGGTGGGCGAGGTGCAGCAAGAGCTCCAGGCTCTCATGACGAAGCACGAGGCGTTGGAGCTTGACTCGAAGACGCGAGAGTCTGAGCTTGTCGCGGCCCTCGAGAGCGCAAAAAGTGCCAAGGCCGAAGCCCAAAAGGCCCTCCAGGAGATCGACGCGATGAAGAAGATAGCAGCGAGTAAGGCATTCTATATGCAGAGCAAGCATGTAAAAGTAAATTACCGATTACTTACCCGAATTCGGAGCTCTCCAGGAGCGTTCGCAGATTTGCCCCGCAGCGTGTCGGATGCCACACAGTTTTACCAGGCCGGGGAGGGAAGCTCAACGGAGAAGTTGTTCTGGTCTCAGTATACTGGGACCGAACACCCGATGCCTCTGAGCGACCAGCTAAAGCAGCTGGTCGAGCTGCACAAGGCGGCCGAACAGGCCATGAAGGGCCTTATAGTCTGGTTGTGGCCTGGCAACGCCCTTCCGAACAGCTACTTCGGCCTGGTGAGGCGGCTTGTGGATGCCTGCCCATGGCTAGAGGTCGTCAAGCGGTCCATCTGCATCGAAGGTGCACGCCGGGCTTTCGCCCATGTGAAGGTGCAGTGGGCTAAGCTAGACGCCGTGAAGCTGATCAAGGAAGGGCCGCCGCAGGGCAAGGAGCATCGCACCCCCAAAATTTATTATGAGGGTGTCCTGAAGGGTGCCCGTCTTGTAGCGGACGAATGTTCAAAGGATGTAATATTTGAGTAAACTTGCTCGTGTGATCATGCATGATGAAAACTTGTTTCATATGCGCTATGCAACACTTGTGTGAATTTAAAATATTACCTTCTGTTTGGCTGTTTATCCAATCTGAGAGATGGCTAGTCCTCGGCTTCTACCCCCATGCCACGAGTGCTGGGGTATTCGGGATAAACCTGAGCACTCTTGTTCCCATGTTTGGGTCCTTCGAGGGAGGTGCTCAGCACAACGAACAAGGCAACCAGATTAATAATGCTTTATCACTCTCACTTAGCCATAGAATTCTATAATTTTAAATTTCGGCGAAGCCCCTGGTATTTGGAAGGCCAAATTCGGGGTGCGATACACGCCTTTAAGCCGGACAGAGCTGGCCCCTCGCTCTAAGTGGCATAAGCCTTTAGGGACTCAAAAACCTCGCCGAACAGCGACCAGTCTCTCGCCTTATCATGACAATCAATTTTAGCTTTCTCTACTAAGGTGCTTAGCCCAGCAGAACCGGGGCACAATCGCAGTAGTTCTCCTAGCGCTACCTTAGCCGATAGAGCGGAACATAAGTTACCAAAACATAGGAGCCGGGCAAACCCAACATTTGACCAAAGACATGATTCGGAGATGATGCATATAATGCTATAAGTTCGGGGTGCCGCACTTGTGGAAGCGTTCGGACTTTTCACACCATATTGTGGGGTACATAAGCCCCTGGTGTATTGGTCATACCAAAGTGTACGGTTGCAAGGCGTCATTAATGAACACACATATATATATAACAAGAATGCAATAATAGTCGTAATGTTATGTGTTGTTTATTCAAAAAGGTGCGTTAAAGCAAAATGATACAGATGGTGTGATAAGCAAATAGTAGGACTATGTCCCTTCCAAGGGCAAGCTGAGGAACAGTATTAAATTAAATATTTCGCTCGTTATTGTAATCCACCTGGGAATTCCGTGGTGTGACGTAGCTTTCTGCCTCCTTGGTTGTTGCATCATGTGTTCGGCAATAGTGCTGCCGGACAGGGTTTCCAGGGATTAAGGTCCTGAAAAAGAGAAAAATAACCAAACGGGAAGCCCCTAGTGCGGTTTAAGCCGCGTCTTGGGGCGTGCCACAGTTGTGCCCCCCTCCCCACCTGTGCCCATGGTATTTTTAATGCGTAATTATGTACGCATGGCACGAGTTTCGCCATTCGGCTGGGACTGGGGTGGGGGCCGCATTGCTACGCGAACTCAGATCGCGCCAGGCGGTCTAGTTGCCGATTGCTCCGAGCGCGCTTGAAGGTGTTCGGGTCTTGAAACGCCGAACTGGTGGATTGCCTTGGGAGGCTGCTTTGCGCTTCTGCTGCGAGGGCCGCGGTGTGCTCCTCCGTTCGGAGAGAGCGCTCTGTGTTTCCATTGACTGTAATAACCCCGCGAGGTCCTGGCATCTTGAGCTTGAGGTATGCATAATGTGGTACCGCATTGAATCTCGCAAATGCGGTTCGCCCGAGGAGTGCATGATAACCATTGCGGAACGGGACTATATTGAAGATTAACTCATCGCTTCGGAAGTTATCCGGGGATCCGAAGACCACTTCCAGTGTAATTGAGCCTGTGCAATGGGCCTCTACGCCTGGAATGACGCCTTTAAAGGTCATTTTTGTGGGTTTGATCCTTGAGGGGTCTATACCCATTTTGCGCATTGTGTCCTGATAAAGCAGGTTCAGGCTGCTGCTGCCATCCATAAGGACTCGAGTGAGGTGAAATCCGTCAATGATTGGGTCCAGAACCAGTGCAGCGAATCTGCCATGACGGATACTAGTGGGATGGTCCTTGCGATCGAAAGTGATCGAATAGGAGGACCATGGGTTGAACTTTGGGGCGACTGGCTCCAATGCATATACGTCCCTGAGCACACGCTTCCGCTCCCTCTTGGGGATGTGGGTTGCGTATATCATGTTCATCGTCCGCACTTGTGGGGGAAACCTCTTCTGTCCTCTGGTGTGTGGCTGCCGGGGCTCCTCCTCGTCATCGCTATGTGGCCCCTTGTCCTTGTTTTCGGCAATTAACTTGCCAGCCTGCTTGAACACCCAACAATCCCTGTTGGTGTGATTGCCTGGCTTTTCAGGGGTGCCGTGTATTTGACACGAGCGATCGAGTATACGGTCCAAGCTGGACGGACCCGGCGTACTTTGTTTGAATGCCTTTTTTCGCTGAACTGGTTTAGAGCCTTTGAATCCGGCATTGACTGTTGTATCCTCGGTATTATCGTTGTTAATGCGGCGCTTATGTTTGTTGCGACGTGACCTGCTATTGTCGTCCTTGGTATCCGAAGTACCATGGTTCTTTGATATGTTATTACTGCGAGCCAGCCAGCTGTCTTCTCCCGCACAAAAGCGGGTCATGAGTGTCGTGAGGGCTGCCATAGATTTCGACTTTTCCTGACCAAGGTGCCGGGCTAGCCATTCGTCGCGGATGTTGTGTTTGAAAGCCGCTAGGGCCTCTGCATCCGGATAGTCGACGATTTGATTTTTCTTTGTTAGGAACCGAGTCCAGAATTGTCTGGCCGATTCTTCTGGCTGCTGAATTATGTGGCTCAAGTCATCGGCATCTAGTGGCCGCACATAAGTGCCCTGAAAGTTGTCGAGGAATGCGGCTTCCAGATCTTCCCAACAGCTAATGGACTCTGCTGGCAAGCTGTTAAGCCAATGCCGCGCTGGTCCCTTGAGCTTTAGTGGGAGGTATTTGATGGCATGTAAGTCCTCACCGCAGGCCATGTGGATGTGGAGGAGGAAATCCTCGATCCATACCGCGGGATCTGTTGTGCCGTCATATGATTCAATATTTACAGGTTTGAAACCTTCTGGGATTTGATGATCCATTACTTCGTCTGTGAAGCATAAGGGGTGTGCGGCGCCTCTGTATTGGGCTATATCGCAATGCAGCTTGAATGGGTCTTGCCCGCTGTGTTCGGCCCGGCCGGATTTACTTTTACTATATCCGGTGTGACGTTTATCGTCTCGCATAGTGGCGCGCCCTCATGGTCCGTAGATCGATCTTGCATGCTTTGCTTTGCCCTCCAATATGTCTCGCAGGTCTGGCGTATCTCCCCATACCTTTTTATTTGAATGGCGTCAAGGTGCAGGCTGAGTTTTTGGCTGGAATGCCTCTCTATCGCGGCCACGAGGTGGCCGATCAGCCGCGTCATACACTTCTTCCTCCAGTCGGGGTAGCAACCTGCATTTTGGGTAACTCTTGGAGGGGCGCTCGAGTTTATATTCCTCGGCCGCGAGGACTTCAGTCCATCTGTCAGCTAGCAGATCTTGATCAGCTTGCAGCTGCTGCTGCTTTTTCTTAAGGCTATTTGCCGTGGCTATAAGTCGGTGTTTGAAGCGCTCTTGTTCGAAGGGATCCTCTGGCACAGCAAATTCGTCGTCGCCGAGGCTTGCCTCGTCTTCGGAGGGGGCATGTAATTATCATCCTCCGCCTCTCCATCTGCCGCTCTCTCAGGAGGGCTGGCTCCTCCATCCTCCTGCTCTAAATCTTGCTGGAGGGGATTGTTGTTGTCTTCGGCACTATCCGGAGTGTTATTATCTCCTGTGTCGGTATCACCACTTTTGCATTGGCGGGACTTAGAGCGGCACTGCTGACATCGGCGCTTGGGTTGCTTCTTGGAGGGGTCATCCTCCGCTATCTCGTCGCCATTGCCTTCTTTGGGTGTATCCACCATGTATATATCGTATGATGAGGTGGCTGTCCAGTGCCCTGTGGGCAGTGGTTCCTCTTCGTCTCCCGCATTGTCATCCATACCGTCGATGTCTTCGGAGTCGAAGTCGAGCATGTCGGTTAAGTCATCGACAGTGGCTACTAAGTGGGTGGTGGGTGGGCCACGAATTTCTTCGTCGTCCGCATCCCAGTCCTGTCGGACATAGTTCGGCCAGGATCCTCCTAACAAGGAGAGAGACCTTAATGAGTTCAGTATGTCGCCAAAGGGCGAGTGCTAGAAAATATCCGCGGAGGTAAACTCCATGATCGGCGCCAAATCGGATTCGATAGGAACGGGCGCACGCGGTTCGGAGTCCGTGGCCGGAGAAGGATCCGACAGTTTAACAACACGGCTCTCGTGCAAGATAAGGTCGATGTTTGGCTCGATCGCCGCTGAGGGTAAGGCCTCCGTGGCAGGTTCCATCCACCCGTCCATGGACGGTGCAACTGGCTCCAAATTGAGGGTCGGAGCGGCTGCTTGTACGATCTCCTGAACACTGTCCGATGGTAGAGCAAAATCGTACTCATCGTAACCGTGTGACACACAAGGCAGAGGCTCGAATCCGTCGAAGATCAAGTCTCCACGCATATCGGCCTTGTAGTTTAAGCTTCCAAACCTGACCTGGTGGCCAGGGGCGTAACTTTCAATCTGCTCCAGATGGCCAAGCGGATTGGCACGCAGTGCAAAGATGCCGAACACGAAGATCTGTCCGGGGAGAAAAGTCTCACCCTGGACTGCATCGCTATCGATGATAGTAGGAGCCATCAAGCCTAACGGCGATGACACAGAGGAACTCTCAATGAAAGAACCAATGTTGGTGTCAAAACCGGCGGATCTCGGGTAGGGGGTCCCAAACTGTGCGTCTAAGGCGGATGGTAATAGGAGGCAGGGGACACAATGTTTTACCCAGGTTCGGGCCCTCTTAATGGAGGTGAAACCCTACGTCATGCTTGATTAATATTGATGATATGGGGGGCGGTAAGGCAGGCTCGCAACTTACAAAGGGCACTCGCTGCTCGCAGGCCTGCTCTTTCTATTATGATTTCTATGTCTATGAAAGCTCCTTTGACTCCAGCCCCATAAGCTATTCTTTCACCTGCACCAGCTCTTGGTCTTTGTCATGGACAAAGATATCGCAATAGTGGAATAAGGAGCTGATCTGGCTGTCACGAGATCGGAGAGGCTACCACGAGATCGGAGAGGCTAAACCCTAGAAGCTAGCCTATGGTATGATTGTATGTTGTCCTACGGACTAAAACCCTCCGGTTTATATAGACACCGGAGAGGTTAGGGTTACATAAGGTTGGTTACGAAGGAGGAGATATACATATCCGTATTGCCTAGCTTGCCTTCCACGCCAAGTAGAGTCCCATCCGGACACGAGACGAAGTCTTCAATCTTGTATCTTCATAGTCTAACAGTCCGGCCAAAGGATATAGTCCGGCTGTCCGGAGCCCCCCTAATCCAGGACTCCCACACAACCCAATGAATAAAATTTATTTTTTCCTTTTGCTACCTATTCTTGAGTATTAGCATAATTATTATACTGTTATGATTGTATTTTTGTGTTTTAATTAGTGTTTGTGCCAAGTAAAGCCTTTAGGATCTTCTTGGGTGATAGTTGTTTGATCTTGCTGAAAAACAGAAACTTTTGTGCTCACGAAAATAACTTTAGTTTTTAATTAGAGCGTGATAAAATACCAATTATTTTTGCAGAAGATGAATATACAAATTTCTCAGGTCGTCCTAATTTTTTATAGTTTTTGGAGTTACATAAGTATTCGAAATGCCTAGATTGCTACATACTATTATGTTTTTGACAGATTCTGTTTTCTTTGCGTTGTGTGCTTGTTTTAATGATTCTATGGTTTTCTTTGAAGAGTTTTTGCCGTAGAAAAGTTCGAATACAATAGATATAATGCAATAATAAAATGTGTATTGGTTTGCAACATCACTTATAGTAGTGATTTGTTTTATTATACTAATGGATCTCACGAAGGTTTTGGTGAGTTTTGTGTGATTGAAGTTTTCAAGTTTTGGGTTATCTTACGATGGATGAATGAATAAGGAGTAATAAGAGCCTAAGCTTGGGGATTCCCATGGCATACCAAGCTATTATCCAAAGAGAGGCAAGCAACTAAGCTTGGGGATGCCCCGAGTGGCATCCCCTCTTTCTTCTAACGACCATCGGTATTTTTCTCGAAGCTATATTTTTATTCGTCACATACTATGAGTTTTGCTTGGAGCATCTTGTATGATATGAGTCTTTGCTTGTTTTGCTTTCTGTTTTAAGTCATGAATCCTTGCTGTACACACCTATTTGAGAGAGCCAAAATTATGCCATGACTTGTTAGAATTGCTCTTTATGCTTCACTTAAATCTTTATGAGCTATGGAATTATTGCTCTAGTGCTTCACTTATATCTTTTTGAGCATGGTGTGCTTTAGTATTTTTGAAGAAATTCTCTCTTGCTTCACTTAGATTTATTTGAGAGTTAGTAAATTTTTTAAGAAGTTCTCTCTTGCTTCACTGAAATTAATTTGAGAGAAAGAAATATTATGCTCATGCTCTTCACTTATATTTGTTTGAGTTATCAAAAAGCAACACATAAACATTAGTTCGATAGTGATAGATATCCAAGAAGGATATAATAAAAACTTTCATGAAGATCATTGGACAAAATAAACTTGATTACTTATAATAGTTTTGAGATATGATGATGTGATATGTGAGTCGTGTTGGTGAGTAATTATGCTTTAGTGAGAATATTGGTGTTAAGGTTTGTGATTCCCTATGCAAGCACGAAAGACAATAGTCATGAAATGAAATTACATCCTACTTGTGGTGCATTATTCGGTGTTAATTATGCTTAATGCTCGCTTATGAGATTATTCATTTCTTGGTTGGTCGCTTCTCAATCTTTTGCTAGCCTTCATTTTGCACTAAGTATGATCTCTACTTGTGCATCCAAAATCCTTTAAACCAGTTTTGCCACATGAGTCCACTATACCTACCTATATGCGGTATTCTTTTGTCGTTCTAAGAAAAATTGTATGTGCCATCTCTAATTTTGAAAATAAATTTCTCTTTTGTGTGCTCGTACCGCTTGCGAGGCGGTGAGGGTGGCCGATATTTTCCATGCTAGATGTGTTATTCTCATGATGAGTGTTTATTTACTTGTCATTGCACAAGAGTAAGGCAAAGGTATTAGGGATGCCTAGTCCCGAAATGAAAAATGAATTTACTTTATGTTGTCAAATAATAAATTCCTCGGAAAGTGTTGGTATGGAAGGCACCCGTGGATACGGTTAGCCATGGAAAGTGAAGGTATGGTGGAAAAAGGAATAAACTTTAATTTCTTTTTGGGAACCGCCTACGATATATCTAGCATGGAAAGTGTGGGGAACTCTAAGTCATTTTCATTGGTGGGAAAAGTATGCATCTCAAAATGTTGTTATCTCTCAATTTTTGCTTTGAGCTCTCGCACCTCTACAAATACATACTTCCCTTTGCGAAGGGCCTTTCTTTTACTTTATGCAAAAAAAATAATTTGAGTCTCCATCTTCTCTTATAAAAGCACCAACTAGGGGGCACTATGATCATACTTGAGCATTGGGTGTAGCTAATATGCGAGTGTGTTTCATGAATGGATCAATGATTGAGCATGATGGGCTAGGGATAACTTATTTTAGCGTTGATATTTTGAAAGACATAGTTTCTTGTTGATATGCTTGAGTATTTAAGTCTCATGTCAAAACTAGACTATTGCTTTGAATCATATAAAAGTCTGAATGTCCATGCTATAAAGAAAAGAATATGAGATGACATGTTAGGCAGCATTCCACATTAAAAATTCTGTTTTTATCATTTACCTACTCGAGGACGAGCAGGAATTAAGCTTGAGGATGGTGATACATCTCCAACGTATCTATAATTTTTTATTGTTCCATGATGTTATATTATCATTCTTGGATGTTTTATAATCATTTTATAGTCATTTTTTGGTACTAACCTATTGACATAGTCCCAAGTGCCAGTTGTTGTTTTTTGCAAGTTTTTTACATCGCAAGAAATCAATACCAAACGGAGTCCAAACGCAGCGAAACTTTTTGTGGATTTTTTGGACCAGAAGACACCCAATGGGCCAGAGAAGTGCCTGGGGGGTGCTCCGAGGGGAGCACAACCCACCAGAGCGCGCTTGGAGGCCCGGGCGCGCCCTGGTGGTTTGTGCCCCCCTCAGGTGCTCCCCAGACCGCCTCTTTACTCTATAATACCCCAATATTCCAGAAACCCTAGGGGAGTCGACGAAAATCAATTACAGCCACCGCAAAGTCTAGAACCACCAGATCCAATATAGACACCATCATGGAGGGGTTCATCATGTCCATTGGTGCCTCTCTGATGATGCGTGAGTAGTTCTTTGTAGACCTTCGGGTCCGTAGTTAGTAGCTAGATGGATTCCTCTCTCTCGTAATTCTTTTGTAGTGTGTTTGTTGGGGTCAGATGAACTTTGAGTTTATAATCAGATCTATCTCTTTTTATCCATGAAAGTTATTTGAGTCTTCTTTCATCTCTTATATGCATGATTGCTTATAGCCTCGTATTCCTTCTCGGATATTTGGGTTTTGTTTGGCCAACTTGATCTATTTATCTTGCAATGGGAAGAGGTGCTTTGTGATGGGTTCGATCTTACGGTGCTTGATCCCGGTGACAGAAGGGGAACCGACACGTATGTATCATTGCTATTAAGGATAACAAAGCACCTCTTCCCATTGCAAGATAAATATATCAAGTTGGCCAAACAAAACCCAAATATCTGAGAAGAAATACGAGGCTATATTTCTACATAAATATATCTTGTCTACATCATGTCATCATTCTTATTGCATTACTCCATTTCTCCATGAACTTAATACACTAGATGCATGCTGGATAGCAGTCGATGTGTGGAGTAATAGTAGTAGATGCAGGCAGGAGTTGGTCAACTAATCTTGGACGTGATGCCTATATAATGATCATTGCCTGGATATCGTCAGGATTATTTGAAGTTCTATCAATTGCCCAACGGTAATTTGTTCACCCACCTTTTGCTATTTTTCTCGAGAGAAGCCACTAGTGAAAACTATGGCCCCTGGGTCTCTTCTTTAATATATTTGCCTTTGCGATCTATTTTCCTTTGCTTTTATTTTTCAGATCTATTAAACCCAAAAATACAAAAATATCTTGCTGCAATTTATTTTATCCGAGATCTATTTATCCCATCTATCATATTTTTATCACGTCTGTTTGCCAATTTCTTTCTGGCGCCGTTACCCGAAAGGGATTGACAACCTCTTTTACATGTCGGGTTGCGAGTATTTGTTATTTGTGTGCAGGTGTTGTTTACGTAGTGTTGCTTGGTTCTCCTACTGGTTCGATAGCCTTGGTCTCATCACTGAGGGAAATACCTACCGTCGCTGTGCTGCATCATCCCTTCCTCTTTGGGGAAATACCGACGTAGTTCTAGCAGACATCAACCACGTCATACATAAAGTCGGAGAATACCATGTGGAAATTGATATAGACATGAGATGTTAGGGATTGTAAGAAATCTTATATTGTATATATGTAGCTAGTACCGTCAAATAGATATATGAAAACTTGTTGTTCGACCAATCTCTCGGAGAAAGAAAGGTCACTCCTCTCTGTATGTGTTTATGACGATCTTGTGTAATTAATGGTTCCTTCATTTGCTTACTAGCTAGCGTGTCAAGTTCTCTCTATATGTATATAGTAGCTAGCGTTGACCAAGCACGGAGAAAGAGATGACACTTCTCTCTATTAGCTAGGTAACACAATATATGAAACCCCTAAATTAACCCTCCAAAACCCCCAAAACCCTCCCTTTTAAAAAAACCCAACTCCTTTCAGCTGTTGACGCGTGGATGCCTTCTGGTGCGGATTGGTGTAACCAAACGGGACTAAAGGTCCTCCTGCCTCGGTGCCCCGCAGCGGCCACGTGGAGCTCCTTTTGTCCCAGTTCGTAAGCGAACTAGGACTAAAGGTTTTGAGCTTTAGTCCCGACCCTTTAGTCCCAGTTCCAGAACCGAGGCTAAAGGGCCTCTGAAACCGGGATAAATGGGTCATTTTCTACTAGTGATGTATTATTCTACTTTGGATGCATTATAACGCACGGGCACATTGCTAGTGAAATTTTGAATATTTGGTACAAATTAACTAATAAAAAGATATTTAGTACTCCCTTCATTCCATAATGTAGTGCATACAGATTTTTTTAAAATGCAAACATCGCAAACTTTGACCAAATTTGTGGAGAAAAATATTTACATCTAGAATGCCAAACATATATGATAGATTCACCATAAGACGTAGTTTCCTGTTTTATATATTTGGTATTGTAGATATAGATAATTTTATCTATAAATTTGGTCAAACTTTGACTTGTCAAAAAATCTATATGCACTATATTATGAAATGAAGGAAGTACTAATCTCTCAAGACGGAACAGCTGGGTCGGAACATTTGCTTAAGTAAAGTGACAGTGATGGACCGACCCTCATGCATATAATTCCAGCGCGTTCATGTTGATATGCTTATAACTATCCTACTATGAATTTTGTTCGTGTGATTTCAATTCATCTTATGAGCACCATTCGATACAATTTTTTATGCACGCGCTTTTAGTTTTGTTCCCTACACCAACTAATATCAAAGACAATAACTAACTAATACCAAAGACAATCAGTGAAAGGCAAATTAGTGAAAACAATACGATGCAAGGATGGTTATGTTTGAAAATAGAACAAATTTAGTGATTGTATGATAAAGACCACTCTTTAGATCATATAAAGCCATTTAATACTAACATAATTCTGGAACTTAGGTATTTGAATTAACAAAAAGTTGAGCTAATCAAAAGTTGAAAAATGCTATTCTTATTTTGTGCCAAAAATTCATAAACTGCAATGAAATCAAATTTAAGTTTTTATATAAACCCGACAAGTTCAATCCACCAAATTTTGGGCATTTCATAAAAGCTATAATTCTAAGCACAATTTGTGGATATTAATATTAAATTTGCTAGAACAGCTGGGCTTGGGCTCAACTTTTCCACCCAAAGCACGGCCCAAAACCCCGAAACAACCTTAATTACATATTTTATTTGATACATAGGTATAATATATTATTTTTATTGTAACATCCCAAATTTTCAATTTGGAATGTTATACACTAGATCATTATTGCATATCATATTTATTGCATTTTGGTTGATCCTAGAAATTTTACGCAACTCAAGGACCCTCGGAGAGAGTTGGGGATTTCGTTATTTTCATATTTGAGTTGTCTCAAATTTTGAAAATAGGATCATTTGATTTTATTTATTTTATCTTCAATTATTTCTATTACAAAAATATGAGAGAGGGAATAAAATGACTTTCGCAAAATAAAGGAATGTTGAGGATTTAATAAAAAATCAAATAAGATTTTATTTTGGTTTTATTTGCTATTTTATTTGAACTTAGGAAAAATGCGCATTTTCAAAATTGCATTTAGGCCCCAAATAAATGTTCATCCTCTGCGGCTTGATTTTAGAAGCTGGGGAAAATTTATTTCGGGATTTTTGGAGTCCGTTTAGTATTTCTTTTTTTCTGAGCGTAATTATTTTAAAAAAAGTCCGAACCGACCTTGGGCCGTAACCGGCCAGGACTCCTCTTGGCCAGGCCTTTTTATAGCGCCCCGAGGACCCGACCGAAGCCCAAGCCGCCCCACCCGTAAACCCTAACCCTAGCCGCCGCCGCCGCCCCGCCACCACCCCGCCGCGCCGTCGCCCCGCCGCCGCCGCTGTTCGCCGAAGGTAGTTTTTTTCGCCTCCGGTTTTTCTCGAAAAACCGTTTGGTTTTCCGACGGTTTTGCTCGTTTTTTTTAGTTTTGGTTTTTTTTAAATAGATCAGTTTTTTCGGTTTATTTAATTAGCGAGCATTCGCCCGTTCGTTCGTTTTAACGAATATTCGTCGTTTTTCTTTTTCTCGGATAAAATCCGCGATTTTTCTGATCGCGATTTCTCATCCGATTTTCGTTTTAGTCTACCTTTTCGCTCGTTTATCGGAATCAGGCGATTCAAGCGCCTGGAGTTTCGTCTCGAAACCCTCTTTCCGTTTAACCAACTCAAACAAGTTTTTTCCACTGTAAAAATTGCCCTAGATCCAGAATAGTAAACGAAGCCTGTTTCTTTTGCCATTTGTCTTCCGTTGCTTCGTTCGGTTTGATTCTTTTTGCCAATCGGAGTTCTTAAGTTGAACTTTCTGGTTAGATCTCTTATTTGAGTTTTACCTGTGCATTAATTGAGTACTTATTGTATACTTGTTTGTTTGAGATAGAGTACCCGGAGTACGCCGCTTGCTACTTCGAATCGCTAGGTTTCCCAGATCATCAGCAAGGCAAGTAACACTTTGATCATGCTTTCCAACTACCCAGTTTTATTGCATTAGATCGATCCTCACACATTGCATTGATTAGGATCTAATTAAATTGTGGGTTTGGGAAGTAAATGAGGTAGAACCTATTACCTGTTATTATCAAATCTATGGGAGTTACTTCTACGTTGCTTATTATGCCATGCTATGCTAGTAGACGTGGATTGGGTGAGTGTATCCATGACAGATGTGAGATTGTTAATTAATGGTTTATTTAAGGTGGCAACTTAAACACACATCTTGGTGGATTGAGGCACCTGGGTATTCCAGTGATTGCCTGTTTTTCTTTTGGACCGCCACCCAGGCTCAAAGGGATCATGAGATTATTCATGCTAGAAACTTCCGTGTGCAGCCACAAGCTATTATGGGCTCTAGCATAGTTGATTAAGTTGTGCGAACTCTTACAGTGGTAGACTAGCAGATGTAGGGGAAAGTAGGTGTAACGGTCTACCCGATCGTAAGGTGCTAGCGCTTCTGAAAGACTATGTCTCGGTGATCTGTCTTCTCAACAGCATGTAGTGCGAGAAACCAAACGGAGGTGATCGAGTCTTGTGGGGAAAAGTGCGCAAACCTCTGCAGAGTGTATAAACTAATCATGATTAGCCGTGTCCCCGATTATGGACATCTTGAGTATCTAGTACCTGGATTATCATGTGAATCTCAACATGTTACTCTAAAATTAATTTTGTTGGGTTTTGTTTAATGATGATGCTTAATTGGGATTGAGAATGCTGTCAACCATTCTCAATGTTTAACAACTACCATGATAGTTAAATAAAATGTGTTCCTTTGTAGTAGGGAAAAATTGGCTTTACGCAAAACTGTAACCATAGAGCTTTCCACCAACCAAATATGCATATAGAATAGCCTGTTTCATTCCATTACTCTCTATGTGTTACTTTGCCAGCATATTCCATGTGCTGACCCATTTCGGGCTACAACGTTAATGTTGCAGACTTTTCAGACGATGATTAAGGAGTTTTTAGGTCGTGGTTCTACACTAAATGATGCCGTTGGAGTTGATGGACTCCACTTATCTTCCAAGCCTTCCGCTGTTATCGTTATTAGATGGCCTTAAGCCATATTTATTGTAATAAGTTCTCTTTTGAGACACTCGATGTAATAAGTGTGTGATTGCTACTCTGTTATAAATCCTTCAAGTACTGTGTGGTGTCAGCATTACTGATCCAGGGATGACACCTGAGCATAGAGATTGGACCGTTTGAGGTCTGGTCGCTACAAGATGGTATCAGAGCACATGCTGACTATACGACACGACCACTAAGCTAAAGACCTAGATCACTACTCACCCTCTTCTCTTTCTGACTTCTCATCTTTTCTACTCTTTTAGAATGGCGGATGCAAGGAACAAGTTCACGCAACCAGATGAAGATACACCCTTTGGACGTCACCTGAAGGAAGTCACTAGATACCTAAACATAGGAGTACCAAGCTTCACCAGAACCTACAACGCCACTTTACCTGAAGAGGAGCATTGGATGATTCAAGTTCAAGTTCCAGGAAGGACGTTCATGCCAGTCACTAAGCCCATAGATTTTTCTTATGCACCAACTTGGAGTCTAGGAAAGAGCATGGTAGCTCACATCGTCATGGGACGTATTGGAGAGGTCTATCACAATGATCTTAAGGATACTATCTATCAGATTTGTGGGCGCCGAGATGAGCATTGGGAGATGATCAGCACCAGGAAGGATAGATCAGTTGCAGCTTTTATCCAGGAGTTAAACCAACACATTCGACATCAGGAGAACCAGATGTGCACCGACATGATAGATCTGAAGAAGGCGAGGACAAGAATCAAGGAACTGGAGGAAGAACTCAAGGCTACTCGTGAAGATTATGAAGAGGAAATTGAAGTATTAGTGGAGAAGAATGACGATCTGATCAAGAAGATTGGAATATTCATGGGAGGCCCTACACCGGTAGAAGAAGATGAAGAACACAAGGAGATTCATCCAGAAGACTACATCATCATCGACAACACCGACTCGGATCCAGATGATAGCGATGATGACTATGTTGATGAAGCTGGAGCAGATATCATGGAGTCTGCAACCGAAGAATATTTTTAGTAGACCACCTCATCAGTAGTAGTAGTCCACCATGTAAATATAGTAGTCCGATCACTTTTGTGATAGTTAGATCAATTGTATGCCTTTGTTTGATTGAATGAATGAAGTGAATTGTTTGCTTTTGCCTCATGTGCATATGGGTAGTGTTTTATCTTTAGACCCCTCTCTATTCTTAAATCTCATCTTTTCTAAAACCTAAGATGCCTCCGAGACGTGACCCCGGATTTACCTTCCCACCGGAGCTCACCTAGTTGATCCAGCAGCAGAACACATTGATGCAGTTGTTAGTCCAGAATCAGAATCAAGGGAACAACAAAAACAACCCACCACCACCACCACCACCTGTTGATCACTTAGCCCATTTTCTTAGACTGAATCCGCCGGTGTTTTCTAGTAGCACCGAGCCGATAGTAGCAGATGATTGGCTCCGCAAAACAGCAAGGGAGTTGACCACAGCAGGATGCACAGATGCGGAAAAGGTGAAGTTTGCCGCACATCAGCTTGAAGGACCCGCAGCATCATGGTGGGAGAATTTCGCAGTCACTTTCCCTGTCGACAATGTCACATGGGACCAGTTTCAGCAGGCTTTTTGAACTGCCCATGTTTCAGCAGGAGCTATGGCCATGAAGAAGCGAGAGTTTCGCAATTTGCGCCAAGGAGGACAGACAGTTGGCCAGTATGTGGAGGACTTTAGTAAACTAGCATGTTATGCCCCAGATGACGTTGCTACAGATGCAGCTAAGCAGGAGAAGTTTCTGGAAGGACTGAATGATGAGTTGAGCATGCATTTGATGGTAGAAACCTTCAACAACTACCAGGAGTTGGTAGATCATGCTCTCATGATTGAAGGGAAGCAACAGCAAATTGAGAATCGCAAGAGGAAGTATGGACAAGGGAAGCACAATTCAGGAGCTCTGCAGAAGCCACGTTTTACCCCTAGACCGGGAGGACATTTTCAGCATACCCATGGAGGAGGTAGCTCGCACAATCACAATGGCACCAAGAATGGTAATGGTAATGGAGGAAGCAACAGCCAGAACCGCACCAACCCATCGACCCCAGCCAAGAGAGACATGAGCCAAGTCACTTGCTTTAAGTGCCAGAAGATCGGACATTGTGCCAATGAATGTCCTGAATCCCAGAATGGAAATGTCAATGGAAGCTCTGGGAAGAAGCCGAACCCTTTCAACAGGGGACAGGTGAACCACGTTAATGTGGAGGAGGTTGAAGAGCAGCCGGATGCAGTAATCGGTAAGTTTTTGGTTAAGTCATTTACTGCACTTGTTCTTTTTGATACCGGTGCATCGCATTCATACATATCAAGGGGATTTGTGGATAGGTATAACCTGCCCACCAAAGTTCTTAGAACACCTATGTTAGTAAGCTCACCAGGAGCGGAGTATATGGCTAGCCAAGGATGTTTTCAAGTGCTATTAAGTATGGGTAGGCATGTATTTCCCTCGGATTTGATAATATTGGAATCACAAGGTTTGGATGTAATTCTGGGTATGGATTGGTTGTCGATGTATGGAGGAAACATCAATTGCGCCAGTAAGTCGATCTTGCTTACCACCCCAGAGGGGAGAAGGATCAAGTATGTATCCCGGCATGCGCCGAAGAGGACTCAAGTAAATTGTCTAACAGGAGTTGTGCAGGAGGAAGTACCAATACTGAAGGATTTCCCCGATGTATTTCCAGAAGAATTGCCAGGCATGCCACCGGATAGAGATATTGAGTTTTTGATTGAGCTTTTGCCAGGCACAGGGCCAATATCAAAGAGACCATATAGGATGCCCGCAAAGGATTTGGTGGAAATCAAGAAGCGGATTAAGGAGTTACTGGATAAGGGATATATTCGCCCAAGTTCATCGCCTTGGGGATCACCGGTACTTCTAGTGGAAAATTAGGATGGATCGTTAAGGATGGTTGTTGATTATCGAGGATTAAATGAAGTAACCATCAAGAACAAGTGACCACTACCAATGATCAATGATCTGTTTGATCGATTGCAAGGAGCTAAGGTATTTTCTAAGATCGATCTGCGATCAGGATACCATCAGTTGAAGTTTCGAGAACAGGATATACCTAAGACGGCTTTTACCACCAGGTATGGACTCTACGAGTATACCATTATGTCATTTGGTCTGACTAATGCACCTGCATATTTTATGAACATGATGAACAAAGTGTTTATGGAGTTCTTGGATAAGTTCGTCGTAGTGTTCATTGATGATATCCTGGTTTACTCGAAGAATGAAGAGGAGCATAAGGAGCATTTGCGTTTGGTTCTTGGAAAGCTCAGAGAACATCAATTATATGCCAAATTTAGCAAATGTGAGTTTTGGTTGAAGGAAGTTGGATTTCTCGGACACGTTATATCTGGAGAAGGTATAGCAGTAGACCCCACTAAAGTTGATACTGTGACCAAGTGGGAAGCGCCAACAACAGTTGGAGAGATCCGGAGTTTTTTTGGACTCGCAAGATACTACCGGAGGTTTATTGAGAATTTCTCAAAGATTGCGAAGCCTATAACGGAGTTGTTGAAGAAGGATACCAAGTTCCTATGGACTGAGGAATGTGAGGCTAGTTTCCAGGAGTTGAAGAAACGTTTGGTTACCTCACCCGTGTTGATTTTACCGGATCAGACCAAAGATTATGAGGTGTACTGTGACGCTTCATGTCGAGGACTTCGAGCAGTGCTTATGCAGGAAGGAAGAGTTGTTTCATATGCCTCATGACAGCTTAAGCCTCATGAGTTGAATTAAGCTACGCATGATTTGGAGTTAGCAGCCGTAGTTTGAAGACTTGGAGACATTTTCAGATTGGAAACCATTGCGAGGTGTACATGGATCATAAGAGTTTGAAGTATATTTTCACACAGGAGTTGAACCTCAGACAAAGAAGATGGTTGGAGCTCATCAAGGATTATGATATGAAATTGCATTATCACCCCGGAAAGGCTAACGTAGTAGCTGACGCGTTAAGCCGTAAGAGCCATGTCAACACCCTAATGACGGGAGATTTACCAAGGGAGTTAGCCGAAAATCTTCGAGACCTATGTTTGGAAATAGTTCCAAGAGGCTGTAGCAGCATTGGAGATTCAGTCTAATTTGATGGATAAGATCAGAGAAGCTCAAAAGACTGATAAGGAGATTGCCGCTATAAAAGAGAAAATGAGCAAAGGAAAAGCTAAGGGATTTCGTGAAGATGAGCACGATACCTTATGGTTTGAAGACCGTGTTTATGTGCCTAATGATTCGGAGATGAGGAAGTTAATTTTACAAGAGGCCCATGATTCACCGTATTCGATTCACCCAGGAAATACCAAGATGTATTTGGATTTGAAGGATACTTTCTGGTGGACCGGAATGAAGAAGGATATTGCGGAGTATGTAGCAGTTTGTGATGTATGTCAGAGAGTACAGGCAGAGCATCAGAAGCTAGCGGGATTGCTACAGCCATTGCCGATACCCGAATGGAAGTGGGATAAGTTAGGCATGGATTTTATTACAGGATTGCCCAGAACATGCTCAGGCTATGACTCGATATGGGTTGTAGTCGATTGTTTGACAAAGGTAGCTCATTTCATTCCAGTGAAGACTACCTATACCAGTGCAAAGTTGGCAAAGATATACATGACTAGAATCGTTTGTCTGCATGGAGTTCCAAGGAGCATAGTATCAGATAGAGGAACCCAATTTACCTCAAAGTTCTGGAATCAGTTGCATGAAACTTTGGGAGCCAGACTGGAGTTTAGCATAGCTTTCCACCCGCAAACAGATGGACAAACTGAGAGAGTCAATCAAATTTTGGAGGATATGCTAAGAGCTTGTGCGCTAGATTACGGATCTAGCTGGGACGAGAATTTGCCGTATGCAGAGTTCTCTTACAACAACAGTTATCAATCCCGTTTGAAGATGGCCCCTTTCGAAGCCTTGTACGGAACGAGGTGCAGGACCCTAATGTCTTGGGATGAAGTTGGAGACCGCTAGTTGTTTGGACCGGATCTGATAAGGGAGTCTGAACAAAAAGTGAAATTAATTCGCGATAGGCTCAAGGTAGCCCAATCTAGGCAGAAGAGCTACGCAGATTCTAAATGCAAGGAGACAGTTTACGAAGTCGGAGACCGAGTTTATCTTCGAGTATCACCACTTCGAGGAGTTAAGCGCTTTGGAGTTAAGGGAAAGTTAGCGCCACGTTTTGTAGGCACATACAAAGTTTTGGAGCATATGGGAGAAGTTGCCTATAAGTTGGAATTGCACGAAGGATTGTCAGGAGTTCACGATGTGTTCCACGTTTCCCAGTTGAAGAAGTGCCACGCAGAGATGGCTGACATACCGCTGAGAGATACGGTACCACTGGAAGCAATTCAGTTGGACAGTGATTTGACCTATGAGGAGAAACCAGTTAAGATTCTAGAGTATGCCACTCGAGTCACCCGCAGCAAGGTTATCAAGTTTTTCAAGGTTCAGTGGAGCCACCACACGGGAAGCCACCTGGGAACGAGAGGAAGATTTGCTGAAGGACCACCCTCACCTATTTTCTAGCCAACCCGAATCTCGAGGGCGAGATTCATCTTAAGGGGGGGTAGGTTTGTAACATCCCAAATTTTCAATTTGGAATGTTATACACTAGATCATCATTGCATATCATATTTATTGCATTTTGGTTGATCCTAGAAATTTTACGCAACTCAAGGACCCTCGGAGAGAGTTGGGGATTTCGTTATTTTCATATTTGATTTGTCTCAAATTTTGAAAATAGGATCATTTGATTTTATTTATTTTATCTTCAATTATTTCTATTACAAAAATATGAGAGAGGGAATAAAATGACTTTCCCAAAATAAAGAAATGTTGAGGATTTAATAAAAAAATCAAATAAGATTTTATTTTGGTTTTATTTGCAATTTTATTTGAATTTAGGAAAAATGCGCGTTTTCAAAATTGCATTTAGGCCCCAAATAAATGCTCATCCTGTGCGGCTTGATTTTAGAAGCCGGGGAAAATTTATTTCGGGATTTTTGGAGTCCATTTAGTATTTCTTTTGTTTTTTTCCGAGCGTAATTATTTAAAAAAAAAGTCCGAACCGACCTTGGGCCGTAACCGGACAGGACTCCTCCTGGCCGGGCCTTTTTATAGCGCCCCGAGGACCCGGCCGAAGCCCAAGCCGCCCCACCCGTAAACCCTAACCCTA
>NC_041386.1:192128560-192134328 GCF_002162155.2 Triticum dicoccoides | reverse complement strand
GCCGTTCGCCGGAGTCGCCGGAGGTAGTTTTTTTCGCCTCCGGTTTTTCTCAAAAAACCGTTCGGTTTTCCGACGGTTTTCCGCCGGAGGTAGTTTGTTTCGGTTTTTTTTAAATAGATCGGTTTTTACGGTTTATTTAATTAGCGAGCATTCGCCCGTTCGTTCGTTTTAACGAACGTTTGTCGTTTTTCTTTTTCTTGGATTAAATCCACGATTTTTCTGATCGTGATTTTTGATCCGATTTTCGTTTTAGTCTAACGTTTCGCTCGTTTATCGGAATCAAGCGATTCAAGCGTCTGGAGTTTCATCTCGAAACACTCTTTCCGTTTAACCAACTCAAACAAGTTTTTGCCACTGTAAACATTGCCCTAGATCCAGAATAGTAAATAAAGCCTGTTTCTTTTGTTGTTTGTCTTTCGTTGCTTCGTTTGGTTTGATTCTTTTTGCCAACCTGAGTTCTTAAGTTGAACTTTCTGGTTAGATCTCTTATTTGAGTTTTACATGTGCATTAGTTGAGTACTTATTGTATGCTTGTTTGTTTGTGATAGAGTACCCGGAGTGCGCCGCTTGCTACTTCGAATCGCTAGGTTTCCCGGATCATTAGCAAGGCAAGTAACACTTTGATCATGCTTTCCAACTACCCAGTTTTATTGCATTAGATCGATCCTCACACATTGCATTGATTAGGATCTAATTAAATTGTGGGTTTGGGAAGTAGATGAGGTAGAACCTATTACCTGTTATTATCAAACCTATGGGAGTTACTTCTACGTTGCTTATTATGCCATGCTATGCTAGTAGACGTGGATTGGGTGAATGTATCCATGACAGATGTGAGATTGTTAATTAATGGTTTATTTAAGGTGGCAACTTAAAACACACATCTGGGTGGATTGAGGCACCTGGGTATTCTAGTGATTGCCTGTTTTTCTTTTGGACCGCCACCCAGGATCAAAGGGATCATGAGATTATTCATGCTAGAAACTTCCGTGTGCAGCCACAGGCTATTATGGGCTCTAGCATAGTTGATTAAGTTGTGCAAACTCTTACAGTGGTAGACTAGCAGATGTAGGGGAAAGTAGGTGTAACGGTCTACCCGATCGTAAGGTGCTAGCGCTTTTGAAAGACTATGTCTCGGTCATCCGTCTTCTCAAACACCATGTAGTGCGAGAAACCAAACGGAGGCGATCGAGTCTTGTGGGGAAAAGTGCGCAAACCTCTGCAGAGTGTATAAACTAATCATGATTAGCCGTGTCCCCGGTTATGGACATCTTGAGTATCTAGTACCTGGATTATCATGTGAATCTCAACATGTTACTCTAAAATTAATTTTGTTGGGTTTTGTTTAATGATGATGCTTAATTGGGATTGAGAATGCTGTCAACCATTCTCAATGTTTAACAACTATCATGATAGTTAAATAAAATGTGTTCCTTTGTAGTAGGGAAAAATTGGCTTTACGCAAAACTGTAACCATAGAGCTTTCCACCAGCCAAATATGCATATAGAATAGCCTGTTTCATTCCATTACTCTCTATGTGTTACTTTGCCAGCATATTCCATGTGCTGACCCGTTTCGGGTTGCAACGTTAATGTTGCAGACTTTTCAGACGATGATTAAGAAGTTTTTAGGTCGTGGTTCTATACTCAGTGATGTCGTTGGAGTTGATGGACTCACTTATCTTCCAAGTCTTCCGCTGTTATCGTTATTAGATGGCCTTAAGCCATATTTATTGTAATAAGTTCTCTTTTGAGACACTCGATGTAATAAGTGTGTGATTGCTACTCTGTTATAAATCCTTCAAGTACTGTGTGGTGTCAGCATGACTGATCCATGGATGACACCTGAGCACAGAGATTGGACCGTTTGAGGTCTGGTCGCTACATTTATACCCCGAAGATAGTTATTTTAATTAAAAAAAATCATTGTTCATGTGTATCGGGCTGGGCCGGATCGGACTCGAGGTATGATCAGGTTTAGTTTAACTATCATTATAAATAGCCTTTTTTACAAATTTTAATGAAATAATTAAAATAGAAAGTATCTGTTTACCTAATGTAAATAGGTAATCTCAAATACAAAATAGGAAACTAAACCGCCTAATTATAACATGTCGAATATGAGGGTGGAGGGCACCCATGTCCACCATTTTATTTTAAGTAGGTTCACTTGCTACTTTAAACACAAATTAGGAACACGAAAACATCATATAAATTTTGTTGTTCGTTGTTTGAGAAAAAAATATATCAGTCTTCACGGGTATGTTGATGGCCCGTGTGAGCACACAACTCACACTGCCCCCCCCCCCCGCCCCCACCCCCCAAAATCTAGTGGCCCTCCTAATCGGCGCCTTATGCGCAGGTTAGAGGTCCTGGTGCCCACAGCAATGGGTCGGCCCATATCACACCACCTGATGAGGTCATTTTGTGGGTCGATGGTTGACCAGTCAGCCATTGACTTTTGGAAACAAATGCAAGAAAAGACAAAAATAAAAAAAATCCATGAATTCAAAAAAGTTTAGGGATCTGAAAAAAGCTTGCCAAAAAAATGTTTACAAATGTAAAAAAATCACAATTTTGAAAAAACTTCACCAATTTCGAATAAAGTTTGCGGATTTGAAAAAAGTTCACCGATTTTAAGGAAAGATTCAAGAACTTGAAAAAATTTCACAGATTTTGGGAAATATTATAGATTTAAAAAAAGTTCATTGATCTTGAAAACAAATCATTGATTTGAAAAAACAATCATCAATTTTTTTTAAAAAAAGTTCACGAATTTATTCAAAATTTGAAGAATTTCACATAAATGAATATAATCATGATTCTTTTAAATGTTCATAATTTTTACAAAACTCATCAAATTTGGAGAAAGGGTCACGAATTTGAGAATAGTTCACTAAATTAAAAGAAGTTCTGAAATTTGAAAAAGTTAGCAAATTTTAAAAAATTATCTGTCGTTTCCAAAAAGAAATTCATAATTTTTTTTAATAAGAAAATGGAAAAGGAAAGAAAAAAGAGAAAAATATAAATGGTAAAAAATCAAATAAAGAAATAGAAATAGAAAATGAAAATAGGGAAAGCGAATAGAAAGAGAAAAGAAGAAAGAAAGAACCAAAACCGAGTGAAAAGAACCCGCCGAAGCCCAGCCCACAAAACAAGTGGGAACCTTCTACCGGTTGGGGAGGAACCGGCCGGCATCCCATTGAAACGAGCGAAGTGAGGGGTGTGTGCTCCCGCCATGGATAACCCTCTATTTGGCACAAAATTCATGTATTGGCTTAAACAACATATCGCCTGAAGCTCCCATGTCAGTCCTCTTGGGCCTGTCAGCTGCGTCCATCGCTAGTACATTGTCCCAAACTCTATCGATCGAAAGACGAAACCGCAACACATGGGAATCCTATTTGGCACATATGTTGCTAGTTAGTAACTGAGTGTGTACCCCCGGGCTATGTACACTTTGGGTGGGCCCATTAGCTCTTTCCAATTGGGAAGTTCTACAACCTTCCCAAACTATTGTTTTTCTAGTTTCTGCATTTTTTTCTTTTTTAGAAACTCAAACTTCTTACTTAATTAAGAGAGTACATGAATCTCATCCAATATAACTCCCAGAATGCATTCTGGAGGAGCTTGGTTCCAGATCATACACAATTTATTAGTGATCCCTTCTCTTGGTAATACATGAGCAGACCTATTAGCATTTCTCCTAACCCAAGAAAAATTGATTTCCTGCCGTGTCTGCGGGATTGCCTTGACCTCTTCAATCACCTGTCCGGCAGCTGAGACATTTCTCGCAGAGTCCTGAAGCATCCTCACAGTCGCTTGACAGTCCATCTCTATGTGAAGTATTTGGAAGTTTAGAGCCATGGCAGTCTGAACCGCATGCCTGCATGCAAGTAACTCCACATGCTCAGCCACACCAACGGATGTAAAGAATGTGCATGCAGCCCCTCTGAACGCACTATCATAGTCTTTGTAGACCACACCACCAGCTCTGTGGTTGCCCGTTTTAGTCATTGCTCCGTCGATGTTTTCCGTCACCCACCCATGCTCCGGCGGCTTCCACATTTCCTTTATCCCATGCTTCATTTGCAGATGATTACCTGCACACACAACTGACCATTCCTCCATATAGTGTGTCATAGATTTGACAATCACATGCGGGTCTTCTAACTTCTTTCCCTCTCTTGCATCGTTCCTTGCCATCCATAGAGCACAGAGTCCCTAAACCATAGTAGATTTCCCCTCTCGCTCGCATGAAAGCATCCAGCTCCTAAGCGCGCTCTAGGGACTAACTGAGCACGACAGGATTGCCACCGAAGCCCCCAACTTCAAGCAAACAGTATGCAGAACCTTGCTGAGTGTGGGCACTCCCAGAAACGTTGGTAGATCGTCCCTCTCTTCCACAAGCTGGGTACAAAACTCGTTGTTTAATCCTTCTTCGTAACAATTCCGCCCCCACTACAAGTACATTCTTCATAAGACGCTAGGTATGTATTTTCGCCTTGCTTGGTGTGGCTGAGTCCCATAGAGCTAGCCAGCCTTTCTGCTTTTCTCGGAGATAAATCCGGCATATCTTGGGTAGGGGGTCTCGAGCTGGTGATCTTAGCTTAATGGTAACAGAACGAATGAGCGACACGATGTTTACCTAGGTTCGAGCCCTCTCGAAGAAGTAAAACCTTACGTCCTGCTTCTATTGTATTGATTGTGTTGGAGTACAAACTACAGGATGATCTACCTCGAGATCGTATGTATGTAACTTAATCTGACCCTACGGACTAAACCCCTCGGCTTATATAGGGACCGGGGGGTACCTAGGGTTACATGATGGTCGGTTACATCTTAGGGATAAACTTGCTGATGAAGTGAACATGTCTTGAAGTGTGTTCCAAGTCATCAGAGGATTCCATCTTGAGTACGCCAGAGACCATGATAAACATGGCCCATTCTTCGATTGTGTCGGGGTCCTCGACCGGCAGGCCGATGTGGTTAGCACCCACTAGTCTAGGACACCGTCAGTTTGCCACTGTCGACGAGCTCTTTGGTCGTCCGGGTCTAGGTTTCTTATTCTTCCCCATGAACAAATGATATGTTGATTTAACTAAGAAATGACCATTCTTTGTATAATACCATGCAAGAAAAATCCTTTGTACCACTTCCCCCGATCAAAATCTGTTTGATATCAATTACAACATCTGTCGAGAAAACTTCCTCTAGCTTACTAGTACCCCATGAGCCACCCCAGCAAGGAGATCACGGGCTCTTGTGATCCCACGAATATAAGTCTGGCCCAGTGGCCTTAGACACCCTCGCCATGGTATCCAATTATCATCGTGAATCTTGGAATTAGTACCATCACCAATTCACCATATGAGTCTTTGCAATAGCTCTCTCCCATGCAAAATACTACGGAATGTACAGGAGCCACTTGCTGGACAAGTTGCACTTATAATAGATCCCTGTGTAAAGTACCTTGCTTTGAGGACTTGTGCACATAATGAAGAGGGTGGCTGCAGAATTCTCCGTGCATGTTTTGCATGTAACGCTTGATTGAAAGCTTCCATATCTCTAAAGCCCATGCCCCATCTTGTTTTCTTGTACACATTTTATCTCAGGCAATCCAATGCACTTTCTTCTCACCATTCGCTTCACCCACCAGAACTTCGACGAGATCGTAAACAAGTTGCGGCACATTTTCTTTGTTAGGTGAAAATAGCTCAGGGTGTAAAGTTGGTGTAGCCCGAATTTTACAAGTGCTTCCCTTACAG
>NC_041386.1:192091061-192128128 GCF_002162155.2 Triticum dicoccoides | reverse complement strand
CCTTTCCCTTTGCACTTTCCTTGACATGCTTGAACATACCTTCCTTGGATCGTCCTACCAATGCTGGAAGATGAAGGTATCTCTCACTCAGAGCCTTCGAATAAATACCAATGACATGCTTCTAATTCTCCTTGTCTTCCTCTTGGTATCCCTTCCCAAAAAAATATGGATGACTTTTGCAAATTAATTTTCTGACCCGACACCACTTCATAGTCATGCAGAATTGTTCTTAGAGTATCCAAGTAACTGTGTGAGCCTTCCAAAAAACCACATTGTCATCAGCAAATAAGAGATGAGTTATCGTGGGGATAGTGCTCCCAAATGATACCCCTTTACTATTATTATCTCTCTGGGCGTTCTTCAATAAAGTCGAGAATCCCTCTACACAAATTGATCTTTGTTCTTTCTTTTGTTTCATTTTGGTTTGTTCTTTTTCTATATTACTTTATTTTTATTCTAGTTTTTACTTTTTTTAAATCATGAACATTTTTCAAATCATGAACAGTTTTCAAATTTGTGAATATTTTTTATTTTTTTAATCTTCAAATCATGAATAATTTTCTAATTTGCAAACATACTATAAATTCACAAACATTTTTTGTGAGCTTATTTTAAAGTCATGGACAATTTTTTAAATCAACAAACATTTTTTGAATTGACAAACAAATTTTGAAATTCACAAACATTTTTTGTTTTGAAGAACATTTTTCAAATGCGCAATCATTTTTTCAAATCCATGAACATTTTGAATCAATGAACTTTTTTAATTCATGAACTTTTTTTGAAATTTGTGAACACTTTTTAAAATTTACAAACATTTTTCTAATTCGTGAACATTTTGTTCAAATTCAGGAATATTTTTTAATACACAGACAATTTTGAAATCAAGAACATTTTTTTGATTTGTCGAACTATTTTTCAAAACCGTGAATATTTTTTGATTCCATGAACATTTTTCTAAAACCGCAAATAATTTTATGAATCCATAATTTTATAAAAAGAAATTGAACTTTTCTAAAATAAAATTATTTAAAGATGAAAAAATAGAAAAGAAAAAGACCAAAATGAAATAACACGGCACCCCACACATGAGCTGACCCAAAAGGGGGCGCCCGGGGGAAGGAGGTGCATACGAGAATATCCTAGGCAGCTTTGGCAGAACAGCCAGGTCACATGGCCGTCATGCAGGTGATAAGCAGGACACAACACACACGCCAGGATTGCACATGCATTGCAAGTACTGACCGACACTGCCACACGGTTCATCGAGGAGAAAGCCAGCAATCGATGCCCTACAGTTAGCGATAGGCTACCCAGCTAATTCATATATCTTGAAAATCCTACAAGTCAAGGTTCAATCTTTTTCTCTTTTACTATCTTTTGTCAGAAACTGTAATATTGATGAAGTTTGAATGCACCGATATTACTTTTGTTTGGTTCATAAACAGAAACAATAATGCATTCTAGAAATAGCGGTATGGTTATGGACATTAGTTTTTCGAAACATAACTTGTTGAAATCGTATTTGCGTTCTACCATGAAACAACAAAGACTCAATGGATTGGCAGCAACAAAACTTCAAAATGATTTCTTGGAGAAGTATAATTCAAATTTTCATGTCAAGTAACAATGGGATGACACTTTTCGGTAGAGCATGAGGTTAGTTTATTGCTTTAGTTATAACTTTAGTCTTTTCCATTGATATTTGATATATTTCTAAATATTGTACTAATGCCCATTGACAGTATAGTTGATTGGAGGAGCTTGCCCTTCAGTTAGCCTAGCAAACAATGGAGACCGTTGCAGCACATTGATGACATTGTGAGGACCCGGGCATGCCAAAGAAAATGTGGCAAATCCAGAGGTTCTATGATGCAACTGCTTCAATAATGATGGTGGGCTTCTTAGCTTGGCCCTGATATTGCCCATTGTAGAGCTTTTGGATAGTTTTTCCATCTGGGGGGGCCATGCAATCAATAGATCCAAGCAAACCTCACCACCCTTTTGCTTGAGACATTGTCAAGAGTCTTTCAGTGTCTGCAACATT
Organism: Triticum dicoccoides; assembly: GCF_002162155.2. NCBI lineage: Eukaryota > Viridiplantae > Streptophyta > Magnoliopsida > Poales > Poaceae > Triticum > Triticum dicoccoides. The sequence continues at coordinate 192,126,081 of NC_041386.1, read as the reverse complement.
CTCTCAAGAACTAAGGACCAAACACCTCGACCACTGCAGTAGAAAATCTGACCATGACATCTAGTGGCGGAGCTACACAAGATTGATTTGGGGGGAAACGAGAAAATATCAATCTCTGAGAGGGCAAAACCAATATTTCTTTTCAATCTATACGTCCCTATAAAAAAATTCTTCACAAAACTGTCAAACCAGGGGGCATGGCCCTTGCAGGGTTACATGTAGCTCGCTTGTGATGACGTCTCCGCACGTGCTTTTAGACATCCGGAGGTACTCATCCCACAAATCCGCGGCCATGCTGTTGGAAATATAAGCAATTTACCGAATGATTTTATTAACAGAAATACTAGATAAAGCATGACTAATATAGTAGAGATAAAACAAGTCATGCGTTCTGACAGAAAGAAGGAAAATAGCTTCTGCATATATGAACCGTAGCTAATCATATCTATAGCAGACAGTAGAACTAGTTGCATATATGAGGTAGAGCCTAACATATTTAGGGCAAGTACTAGTACGAGAAACTGTGGCAGGATATCTAACAGAAAGAAGAACACATACGAGACAGCAGCAGCAGCACTGGACTTGGGGTCGGTGTCCTCTCCAGCCATGTCGTCGAGGAGGCTGTCGTCGTCGGGGAAGTAGTCGTCGGAGTCCGGGGCGTCCGTGACGAAGGAGTCACTCAGTAGTCGCGCAGAGCGCTCCCTAAAAACCTTATCACCCTTCTCCCGTACAGGACTCAAAGAGGTGCGGTTTCGGAGGCCTGCTGTCCCGACCTGCGGTGCACGCCGCAAGCCGGGATGAGGAAGACAGCAGCAGCTCAAAGATTGGAACCGGTGGCGAGAGGAAGGAGAAGTTCTGGTGCGTCTCTCTGAGAGGAGCGACCTCCCTTTTATAGGCGCAAGAGAAGGAGGCGAGAGGCTGCGCCGGGAGCTGAAGGGAACGCGGGAGATGAAACAAACAGGCAGCAGCCGAAGGGTGCAGCGTTCGTATTCAATATCCACTACAGCAAAAACTTTCCAGCTCCCGAGTGACCTTTCGTATACCCGTAGTGCATGGCAAAAATTTAGACATCGGCTCGGCTCATTCCCGCAACCCGCGAATCGTCGTGACGAGGCGTGGCGTGGCGAGGCGGGCGGCGGAGGAGGAGCACGCGTGGATATCCCTCTTGTTCTCATGCTCGTACAAGTGGGAAAAGAACCTCCCTTATAAGGAGGTCCAACTCCCACTAAACTAGCAATGTGGGACTAAAATTTAGTAGTATCCCTTGCCTTGCACAAATGGGCTAAGTGGTCCTCTAGGATTTATTAGGAATTTCTGAAATAGTTATTGGGCTGCCCAAAATGGACTAAATTCAAGCAATCCCCCACCAGATCCCAGAGGCACACAGAAATTTGCCTTTGGTTCCAAAACACTATTTTATATACCAGTACTGCAGTGGAGACTGTTAAGTTGAACTTCCACCTAGAACTCTATGCTACACTAGTAAGCAACTTAAACAGTGGACTGGGCCTTGAACTGCAAATTTTCTTCGAATCTAGCTTCACATAAAGCCTTGACCGATACGTGGCTACCGTGGGTCTTCCCCGCAGGTGGAGCTTACGCGTCATACTCCGAGACCTTTCATGAGTTTACTAGAGAGAACCCTACTCTCATAGATTGCGACGTTTAACAATCAGACTCATATAGGTGCCTTCTTCAAAAGATGTTTTGCAGGACAACATCTCTGCTTCAAAGAGCCACTTAGAACACATTAAGATATACATCAACCTGCCATGCAGATTAGGAGAGTATTGCATCTTTTTGGAGTGGTATTTTAACAGTAAGGGTACTCTCCTCCCAGTTGACCAACAACTTGTCTTCCACATCTAATTCACGGGATCTCCGATCACAAAGAATAGGTTACCACTGTGAACAACTCATATTGTGGGTCTCATACCCATCTCCCTCGATGCATTATCTATCACATTACGTGATAGACCCTTAGTAAAAGGATCTGCCAGATTTTTAGAGGTTTGGATATAATCCAATGCAATAACTCCGGAGTTTCTCATTTTTCTTACAGACTTTAACCTTCTCTGAACGTGTCTTGATGACTTCATGTTATCCTTTGAGCTGCTCACTTTCGTGATCACAGTTTGATTGTCGCAGTTCATAAGAATACCCGGTACAGGTTTCTCAACAACCGGTAAGTCATTCAAGAGCCGGCGAAGCCAATCTGTTTCAACCGTAGTTGTATCTAGTGTTGTGAGTTCTGCTTCCATTGTTGACCTCGTTAAGATGGTCTGCTTGCAAGACTTCCAAGAAACAGCGCCACCTCCATGAGTGAATACATAACCGCTCGTGGCCTTTATCTCATCAGCATCTGAGATCCAGTTTGAGTCACTATACCCTTCAAGCACCTTTGGGTGCCCGGTGTAGTGAATTCCATAATTTGCAGTGCATTTCAAATAACGCAAAACTCTCTCTAGAGCTTTCCAATGCACATCTCCTGGTTTTGAGACAAACCGACTCAGTTTTCTAACAGCAAAAGAGATGTCAGGTCTTGTAGCACTTGCTAAGTACATAAGCGAGCTAATAATTTGAGAATATTTCAATTGATCTCTAGCAATTCTTCGATTCTTTCGAAGTAACACACTCGCATCATATGGTGTTGGAGAGGGCTTGCAGTCACTATAGCCAAAGCGACTCAAGATCTTTTCCACATAGTGAGATTGAAGCAATGTAATCCCACCATCATCGTCTCTCAGTAACTTGATGTTCAGAATGACATCAGCCACTCCTAAATCCTTCATCTCAAAACAACGAGATAGGAAATCCTTGAACTCCTTAATAACATTCAGATTTGATCCGAAAATCAGTATGTCATCAACATACAAGCACAGGATTGTTGGGGAACGTTGCAGAAAACAAAAAATTTCCTACGATTTCACCAAGATCCATCTATGAGTTCATCTAGCAATGAGTGATCGGATTGCATCTACATACCTTTGTAGGTCACGCGCGGACGTGTTCAAGGACGGGGATGAGGAAGTCGTACTCGACGTGATCCAAATCACCGAAGATCCTAGCGCCGAACGGATGGCACCTCCGTGTTCAACACACGTACGGTCAGCGTGACGTCTCCTCCTTTTTGATCCAGCAAGGGGGAGGAGAGGTTGATGAAGATCCAGCAGCACGACGGCGTGGTGGTGGATGCAGGGCGTCATAGCAGCAGGGCTTCGCCGTATACTGCGAGAGAGAGAGAGAGGTGTAGCAGGGGAAAGGGAGGCGCCAAGACTCAAGGTGTGGCTGCCCCCTCCCTCCCCCCCCCCTTTATATAGGATCCCCTAGGGGGAGCCGGCCCTAGGAGATGGGATCTCCTAGGCGGGCGGCGGCCAAGGGTGGAGTAGCCCCCAAGGCTAGGTGGGGTGCCCCCCCACCCCTAGGGTTCCAACCCTAGGCGCATGGGGTGGGCCTAGGGGGCGCACCAGCCCACTATGGGCTGGTTACCCTCCCTACTTTGGCCCATGGGGCCCTCCTGGATGGGTGGCCCCACCCGGTGGACCCGGGACTCTTTCGGTGGTCCCGGTACAATACCGGTGACCTCAAAACTCTCCCGATGGCCGAAACTGCACTTCCTATATATAATTCTTCACCTCCGGACCATTCCGGAACTCCTCGTGACGTCCAGGATCTCATCCGGGACTCCGAACAACTCTCGGGTTACTGCATATTCATATCTCTACAACCCTAGCGTCACCGAACCTTAAGCGTGTAGACCCTACGGGTTCGGGAGACATGTAGACATGACCGAGACAGCTCTCCGGTCAATAACCAACAGCGGGATCTGGATACCCATGTTGGCTCCCACATGCTCCTCCATGATCTCATCGGATGAACCATGATGTCGAGGATTCAAGCAACCCCGTATACAATTCCCTTTGTCAATCGGTACGTTACTTGCCCGAGATTCGATCGTCGGTATCCCAATACCTCGTTCAATCTCGTTACCGGCAAGTCACTTTACTCGTACTGTAATGCATGATCCCGTGACCAGACACTTGGTCACTTTGAGCTCATTATGATGATGCATTACCTAGTGGGCCCAGTGATACCTCTCCATCATACGGAGTGACAAATCCCAGTCTTGATCCGTGTCAACCCAACAGACACTTTCGGAGATACCCGTAATATACCTTTATAGTCACCCAGTTACGTTGTGACGTTTGGTATACCCAGAGCACTCCTACGGTATCCGGGAGTTACACGATCTCATGGTCTAAGGAAAAGATACTTGACATTGGAAAAACTCTAGCAAATGAACTATACGATCTTGTGCTATGTTTAGGATTGGGTCTTGTCCATCACATCATTCTCCTAATGATGTGATCTCGTTATCAATGACATCCAATGTCCATAGTCAGGAAACCATGACTATCTGTTGATCAACGAGCTAGTCAACTAGAGGCTTACTAGGGACATGTTGGTGTCTATTTATTCACACATGTATTACGATTTCCGGATAACACAATTATAGCATGAATAAAAGACAATTATCATGAACAAGGAAATATAATAACAATGCTTTTATTATTGCCTCTAGGGCATATTTCCAACAGTCTCCCACTTGCACTAGAGTCAATAATCTAGTTACATTGTGATGAATCGAACACCCATGGAATTCTGGTGTTGATCATGTTTTGCTCTAGGGAGAGGTTTAGTCAACGGATCTGCTACATTCAGGTCCGTATGTACTTTACAAATCTCTATGTCTCCATTTTGAACACTTTCACGAATGGAGTTGAAGCGACGCTTGATATGCTGGTCTTCCTGTGAAACCTGGGCTCCTTGGCAAGGGCAATAGCTCCAGTGTTGTCACAGAAGAGAGTCATCGGGCCCGACGCATTGGGTATGACTCCTAGGTCGGTAATGAACTCCTTCACCCAGACTGCTTCGTGTGCTGCCTCCGAGGCTGCCATGTACTCCGGTTCACATGTAGATCCCGCCACAACGCTTTGCTTGCAACTGCACCAGCTTACTGCCCCACCATTCAAAATATACACGTATCCGGTTTGTGACTTAGAGTCATCCAGATCTGTGTCGAAGCTAGCGTTGACGTAACCCTTTACGACGAGCTCTTCGTCACCTCCATAAACGAGAAACATTTCCTTAGTCCTTTTCAAGTACTTCAGGATATTCTTGACCGCTGTCCAGTGTTCCTTGCCGGGATTACTTTGGTACCTTCCTACCAAACTTACGGCAAGGTTTACATCAGGTCTGGTACACAGCATGGCATACATAATAGAACCTATGGCTGAGGCATAGGGGATGACACTCATCTCTTCTATATCTTCTGCCGTGGTCGGACTTTGAGCTGAGCTCAATTTCACACCTTGCAACACAGGCAAGAACCCCTTCTTAGACTGATCCATATTGATCTTCTTCAATATCTTATCAAGGTATGTGCTTTGTGAAAGACCTATGAGGCGTCTTGATCTATCTCTATAGATCTTGATGCCTAATATATAAGCAGCTTCTCCAAGGTCCTTCATTGAAAAACTCTTATTCAAGTAGGCCTTAATGCTGTCCAAAAGCTCTATATCATTTCCCATCAAAAGTATGTCATCTACATATAATATGAGAAATGCTATAGAGCTCCCACTCACTTTCTTGTAAACGCAGGCTTCTCCATAAGTCTGCATTAAACCCAAACACTTTGATCATCTCATCAAAGCGAATGTTCCAACTCCAAGATGCTTGCACCAGCCCATAAATCGAGCGTTGGAGCTTGCACACCTTGTCAGCATTCTTAGGATCGACAAAACCTTCCGGCTGCATCATATACAGTTCTTCCTTAAGATAACCGTTAAGGAATGCCGTTTTGACGTCCATTTGCCATATCTCATAATCATAGTATGCGGCAATTGCTAACATGATTCGGACGGACTTCAGCTTTGCTACGGGAGAAAATGTCTCATCGTAGTCAACCCCTTGAACTTGTCGATAACCCTTAGCGACAAGCCTAGCTTTATAGATGGTCACATTACCATCCGCGTCTGTCTTCTTCTTAAAGATCCATTTATTTTCTATGGCTCGCCGATCATCGAGCAAGTTAGTCAAAGTCCATACTTCGTTTTCATACATGGATCCTATCTCGGATTTCATGGCTTCCAGCCATTTGTCAGAATCCGGGCCCGCCATCGCTTCTTCATAGTTCGAAGGTTCACCGTTGTCTAACAACATGATTTCCAAGACAGGGTTGCCGTACCACTCTGGTGCGGAACGTGTCCTTGTGGACCTTCAAAGTTCAGTAGGAGCTTGATCAGAAGTATCTTGATCATCATCATTAACTTCCTCTCTAATTGGTGCAGGCACCACAAGAACATTTTCCTGAGATGCGCCACTTTCCGGTTCAAGAGGTAATACTTCATCAAGTTCTACTTTCCTCCCACTTACTTCTTTGGAGAGAAACTCCTTCTCTAGAAAGGACCCATTCTTGGCAACAAAGATCTTGCCTTCGGATCTGAGGTAGAAGGTATACCCAATAGTTTCTTTAGGGTATCCTATGAAGACGCATTTTTCCGATTAGGGTTCGAGCTTTTCAGGTTGAAATTTCTTGACATAAGCATAGCATCCCCAAACTTTTAGAAACGACAACTTAGGTTTCTTCCCAAACCATAATTCATACGGTGTCGTCTCAACGGATTTCGATGGAGCCCTATTTAAAGTGAATGCAGCAGTCTCTAAAGCATAGCCCCAAAATGACAGTGGTAAATCGGTAAGAGACATCATAGATCGCACCATATCCAATAGAGTGCGATTACGACGTTCGGATACACCATTACGCTGAGGTGTTCCAGGCGGCGTGAGTTGTGAAACTATTCCACATTTTCTTAAGTGTGTACCAAATTCGTGACTCAAGTATTCTCCTCCACGATCTGATCGCAAAAACTTAATTTTTCTGTCACGTTGATTCTCAACCTCACTCTGAAATTCCTTGAACTTTTCAAAGGTTTCAGACTTGTGTTTCATTAAGTAGATATACCCATATCTACTCAAGTCATCAATGAGGGTGAGAACATAACGATAGCCACCGCGAGCCTCAACACTCATTGGACCGCACACATCAGTATGTATGATTTCCAATAGGTTGGTTGCTCGCTCCATTGTTCCTGAGAACAGAGTCTTGGTCATCTTACCCATGAGGCATGGTTCGCACATGTCAAATGATTTGTAATCAAGAGACTCTAAAAGTCCATCTGCATGGAGCTTCTTCATGCGTTTGACACCTATGTGACCAAGGCGGCAGTGCCACAAGTATGTGGGACTATCATTATCATCCTTACATCTTTTGGTACTCACACTATGAATATGTGTAGCATTACGCTCGAGATTCATTAATAATAAACCATTCACCATATGAGCATGACCATAAAACATATCTCTCATATAAATAGAACAACCATTATTCTCGGATTTAAATGAGTAGCCATCTCGAATTAAACGAGATCCTGATACAATGTTCATGCTCAAAGCTGGTACTAAATAACAATTATTGAGGTTTAAAACTAATCCCATGGGTAAATGTAGAGGTAGCATGCCGACGGCGATCACATCGACCTTGGAACCATTCCCGACGCGCATCGTCACCTCGTCCTTCGCCAGTCTCCGTTTATTCCGCAGCTCCTGCTTTGAGTTACAAATGTGAGCAACCGCACCGGTATCAAATACCCAGGAGCTACTACGAGTACTGGTAAGGTACACATCAATTACATGTATATCACATATACCTTTCGTTTTGCCGGCCTTCTTGTCCGCTAAGTATTTGGGGCAATTCCGCTTCCAGTGACCACTTCCCTTGCAATAAAAACACTCAGTCTCGGGCTTGGGTCCATTCTTTGGCTTCTTCCCGGCAGCTTGCTTACCGGGCGCCGCAACTCCCTTGCCGTCCTTCTTGAAGTTCTTCTTACCCTTGCCTTTCTTGAACTTAGTGGTTTTATTCACCATCAACACTTGATGGTCCTTTTTGACTTCTACCTCTGCTAATTTCAGCATTGCAAATACCTCAGGAATGGTCTTTTCCATCCCCTGCATATTGAAGTTCATCACAAAGCTCTTGTAGCTTGATGGAAGCGACTGGAGGATTTTGTCAATGACCGCGTCATCCGGGAGATTAACTCCCAGCTGAGTCAAGCGGTTATGTAACCCAGACATAGTGAGTATGTGCTCACTGACAGAACTATTTTCCTCCATCTTACAACTGAAGAATTTGTCGGAGACTTCATATCTCTCGACCCGGGCATGAGCTTGGAAAACCATTTTCAGGTCTTCGAACATCTCATATGCTCCGTGTCGCTCAAAACGCTTTTGGAGCCCCGGTTCTAAGCTGTAAAGCATGCCGCACTGAACGAGGGAGTAATCATCAGCACGTGCCTGCCAAGCGTTCATAACGTCTTGGTTTTGTGGGACGGGTGCGTCACCTAGCGGTGCTAGTAGGACATAATCTTTCTTGGCAGCTATGAGGATGATCCTCAGGTTCCGGACCCAGTCCGTATAGTTGCTGCCATCGTCTTTCAGCTTGGTTTTCTCTAGGAACGCGTTGAAGTTGAGGACAACGTTGGCCATTTGATCTACAAGACATATTGTAAAGATTTTAGACTAAGTTCATGATAATTAAGTTCATCTAATCAAATTATATAATAAACTCCCACTTAGATAGACATCCCTCCAGTCATCTAAGTATAACATGATCCGAGTTAACTAGGCCGTGTCCGATCATCACGTGAGACGTACTAGTCAACATCGGTGAACATCTTCATGTTGATCGTATCTTCTATACGACTCATGCTCGACCTTTTGGTCTTCTGTGTTCCGAGGCCATGTCTGTACATGCTAGTCTCATCAAGTCAACCTAAGTGTTTGCATGTGTAAATCTGTCTTACACCCGTTGTATGTGAACGTTGGAATCTATCACACCCGATCATCACGTGGTGCTTCGAAACAACGAACTGTCGCAACGGTGCACAGTTAGGGGGAACACTTTCTTGAAATTATTATGAGGGATCATCTTATTTACTACCGCCGTTCTAAGTAAACAAGATGCAAAAACATGATAAACATCACATGCAATCAAATAATAATAGTGACATGATATGGCCAATATCACATAGCTCCTTTGGTCTCCATCTTGGGGCTCCATGATCATCTTGTCACCGGCATGACACCATGATCTCCATCATCATGATCTCCATCATCGTGTCTCCATGAAGTTGCTCGCCAACTATTACTTCTACTACTATGGCTAACGCGTTTAGCAATAAAGTAAAGTAATTTACATGGCGTTTCTCAATGACATGCAGGTCATACAAAAAATAAAGACAACTCCTATGGCTCCTGTCGGTTGTCATACTCATCGACATGCAAGTCGTGATTCCTATTATAAGAACATGATCTCATACATCACATATATATCATTCATCATTCATCACAACTTTGGCCATATCACATCACAAATCACTTGCTGCAAAAACAAGTTAGACGTCCTCTAATTGTTGTTGCAAGTTTTACGTGGCTGCAAAAGGGTTCTAGCAAGAACGTTTTCTTACCTACGTAATAGCCACAACGTGATTTGTCAACTTCTATTTACCCTTCATAAGGACCCTTTTCATCGAATCCGCTCCAACTAAAGTGGGAGAGACAGACACCCGCTAGCCACCTTATGCAACTAGTGCATGTCAGTCGGTGGAACCAGTCTCACGTAAACGTACGTGTAAGGTCGGTCCGGGCCGCTTCATCCCACAATACCGCTGAAGCAAGATAAGACTAGTAGCGGCAAGAAAGTTGACAACATCTACACCCACAACAAATTGTGTTCTACTCGTGCAAGGAGAACTACGCATAGACCTAGCTCATGATGCCACTGTTGGGGAACGTTGCAAAAAACAAAAATTTTCCTACGGTTTCACCAAGATCCATCTATGAGTTCATCTAGCAACGAGTGATCGGATTGCATCTACATACCTTTGTAGATCACGCGCGGAAGCATTCAAGGACGGGGATGAGGAAGTCGTACTCGACGTGATCCAAATCACCGGAGATCCTAGCGCCGAACGGACGGCACCTCCGTGTTCAACACACGTACGGTCAGCGTGACATCTCCTCCTTCTTGATCCAGCAAGGGGGGAGGAGAGGTTGATGAAGATCCAGCAGCACGACGGCGTGGTGGTGGATGCAGGGCGTCACAGCAGCAGGGCTTCGCCGTATACTGCAAGAGAGAGAGAGGTGTAGCAGGGGAGAGGGAGGCGCCAAGACTCAAGGTGTGGCTGCCCCCTCCCTCCCCCCCCCTTTATATAGGATCCCCTAGGGGGGGCGCCGGCCCTAGGAGATGGGATCTCCTGGGGGGCGGCGGCCAAGGGTGGAGTAGCCCCCAAGGCTAGGTGGGGCGCCCCCCCACCCTAGGGTTCCAACCCTAGGCGCATGGGGTGGGCCTAGGGGGCGCACCAGCCCACTATGGGCTGGTTCCCCTCCCCACTTTGGCCCATGGGGCCCTCCTGGATGGGTGGCCCCACCCGGTGGACCCCCGGGACCCTTCCGGTGGTCCCGGTACAATACAGGTGACCCCGAAACTCTCCCGATGGCCGAAACTGCACTTCCTATATATAATTCTTCACCTCCGGACCATTCCGGAACTCCTCGTGACATCCAGGATCTCATCCGGGACTCCGAACAACTTTTGGGTTACTGCATATTCATATCTCTACAACCCTAGCGTCACCGAACCTTAAGCGTGTAAACCCTACGGGTTCGGGAGACATGTAGACATGACCGAGACGGCTCTCCGGTCAATAACCAACAGCGGGATCTGGATACCCATGTTGGCTCCCACATGCTCCTTGATGATCTCATCGGATGAACCACGATGTCGAGGATTCAAGCAACCCCGTATACAATTCCCTTTGTCAATCGGTACGTTACTTGCCCGAGATTCGATCGTCGGTATCCCAATACCTCGTTCAATCTCGTTACCGGCAAGTCACTTTACTCGTACCGTAATGCATGATCCCGTGACCAGACACTTGGTCACTTTGAGCTCATTATGATGATGCATTACCGAGTGGGCCCAGTGATACCTCTCCATCATACGGAGTGACAAATCCCAGTCTTGATCCGTGTCAACCCAACAGACACTTTCAGAGATACCCGTAATATACCTTTATAGTCACCCAGTTACGTTGTGACGTTTGGTATACCCAGAGCACTCCTACGGTATCCGGGAGTTACACGATCTCATGGTCTAAGGAAAAGATACTTGACATTGGAAAAACTCTAGCAAACGAACTATACGATCTTGTGCTATGTTTAGGATTGGGTCTTGTCCATCACATCATTCTCCTAATGATGTGATCTCGTTATCAATGACATCCAATGTCCATAGTCAGGAAACCATGACTATTTGTTGATCAACGAGCTAGTCAACTAGAGGCTTACTAGGGACATGTTGGTGTCTATTTATTCACACATGTATTACGATTTCCGGATAACACGATTATAGCATGAATAAAAGACAATTATCATGAACAAAGAAATATAATAACAATGCTTTTATTATTGCCTCTAGGGCATATTTCCAACAAGGATAACCTCCTCGCCCCCACCATGGCGATAGTACACACATTTGTCAGCTTCGTTCACAACAAAGCCTGCAGCTATTAAAGTTCTTTCAAACTTCTCATGCCACTGTTTGGGTGCTTGCTTAAGTCCGTACAAAGACTTCAACAACTTGCACACTTTCCCTTCCTGACCATCTAGTACAAACCCATCTAGTTGTTCCATATAAATTTCCTCGTCCAACTCTCCATTTAGGAAAGCAGTCTTAACATCCATTTGATGAACGAGAAGACCATGCGAGGTAGCTAGTGAAAGTAGAACTCGAATAGTGGTCAGTCGAGCCACAGGTGAGTAAGTATCAAAGAAGTCTTCACCTTCCTTTTGGGTATAACCCTTAGCCACGAGTCGAGCCTTGTACTTCTCAATAGTACCATCAGGCCTAAGCTTCTTCTTGAATACCCATTTGCATCCTATAGGTTTGCACCCATAAGGACGATCAGTTATCTCCCAGGTTTCATTCTCCAAGATGGAATCCATCTCGCTACGAACCGCTTCCTTCCAGTAGTCAGCATCTTCAGATGCATAGGCCTCTAAAATAGAACTGTGAGTGTCATCTATGAGATACACAAGAAAATCATCACCAAAGGACTTTGCAATCCATTGTCCCTTGCTCCTAGTAGGAACTTCATTGTTCTCCTCCACAGGACTTTCAAAGTGTTCTATCGAAATGGCAGGTTTGGTAATTGTAATTGGTTCCTGATTTGATGAACTAGGCATCTCCTGATTAGATGAGGTAGCCATATCCTTCATGGGAAAGATATCTTCAAAGAAAGTCGCATCATTCGACTCCATGATCGTACCGACATGCATGTCAGGTACCTCAGATTTTACAACCAAGAATCTATAGCCAATGCTATGAAAAGCATATCCCAGGAAAACACAATCCACAGTCTTTGGTCCAAGCTTCCGCTTCTTTGAAATTGGAGCATTGACTTTCGCCAAACAACCCCATGTTCGCAGATAAGAGAGTTTTAACCTTTTCTTCTCCCATTCCACGAATGGAGTTATCTCTTTGTTCTTTGTGGGGACTCGGTTCAGGACATGACATGTTGTCAATATCGCCTGCCCCCACCATGCCTTGGAGAGACCCGATGTATCTAACATGGCGTTAACCAAATCAGTTAGAGTACGGTTCTTTCTTTCGGCCACCCCATTTGACTGAGGTGAGTAGGGAGGAGTCCTCTCATGCATTATACCATGTTCCGCACAAAAAGCATCAAAATCATTGGAAAAATACTCACCACCACGGTCAGACCTAAGCCTCTTGATTTTTCGATCAAGTTGGTTTTCCACTTCAGCTTTATAGATCTTGGAAAAGTTCAAAGCCTCATCCTTAGATTTCAGAAGATACACACGGCAGTATCTAGTGGAGTCATCAATTAACGTCATGAAATATTTCTTTCCACCTTTTGTCAACACACCATTCATTTCACATAGATCTGAATGTATGAGCTCTAGTGGTGCAAGATTTCTTATTTCCGCAGTCGTGTGAGACTTACGAGGTTGCTTAGCTTGCACACACACTTGACACTTAGATCCCTTGACGGTGGTGAAACTAGGGATTAAGTTCAACTTCGCTAGTCGCGACATGGAACCAAAGTTAACATGACAAAGAAGTGAATGCCACACATTGGATTTACTATTGTTGCAAATATGATTAACAACTTTATTGCAAACGTCTGATAAGGATAAACGAAACAAGCCTCCTGACTCATAGCCTTTACCAACAAAGGTTCCATACTTGGATATTACAAATTTATTCGACTCAAAGACAAGCTTGTAGCCATCTCTACACAGAAGAGATCCGCTAACAAGATTTTTATTGACGGAGGGGACATAATGCATGTTCTTCAGTCGCACGATCTTCCTCGAAGTAAACTTCATATCGACCGTGCCAACACCACGAACAGAAGCACTTGAATCGTTGCCCATCAGCACGGTTGAAGTCCCTGCGGTCTGATAAGACGAAAACATGGAAATATCACCGCATACATGCACATTAGCACCCGTGTCAATCAATCAGTCAGGAGAATGACATACTGAAAGAATAGTGGGAAATATACCATACCCAACATCCTTCATGTCAGTGTCTCCAATGACAACATTAGCGGTCTTGCCGCCTTTCCCAGGATGACGCTTGTCATAGCGATTAGGGCAACTAGGAGCCCAATGATCAGGATCCCCACACACATGACAAACACCTTTCTTCTTGCCATTCTTCTTCTTGAAGTTCGTGTGTTGCACAGCCTTGTTCTTCCCATCAAACTTTGCTTTTCCATCAAACTTGCCCTTGTTCTTCAACTTGTGGGGCTGGAAGTTCTGCTTCTATACCACATTGGCACTAGATCCTCCCTCAATACCTCGGGCATGTGTGTCCTTTGCTCTCGCCTTTTCTTCCACATCAAGAGTGCCAATGAGATCCGGGACGGAAAACTCCTGCCTCTTATGCTTCAGCAAGGTAGCAAAGTTCCTCCATGAAGGAGGAAGCTTAGTGATGATACCTCCGGCAACAAACTTGTCCGGTAGCATACAACTGAAGTGCTCAAGTTCTCCAGCAAATGACTGTATCTCATGAGCTTGCTCAACCACAGAGCGCTCTTCAGTCATCCTGTAATCATAGAATTGCTCCATGATGTACATCTCAGTGCCAGCATCCGAGACCCAAAACTTTGCCTCGAGTGCATCCCACATATCTTTTCCATTATCAATTAACGCATAAGCATCAACTATGTTCTCACCAAGAACACTCAAGAGAGAAGCCTTAAACAGAGTATCCATTTTCTGAAAAGCTTGTGCCTGTTGAGCATCAAGCTCTCCTTCAGGTTTGCCGAGAGTGGCGTCATAGCAACTCATGGTTTGAAACCATAAGACTGCTCTCACACGCCACCTCTTATAGTGGATACCCTCAAACATAGGAGGTCTCATGGAAGCAGCAAAACCACTCGGGGTAAATTGCCTATAATAAGGTTTTTGGATTGTTGGAAATATAAGCAATTTACCGAATGATTTTATTAACAGAAATACTAGATAAAGCATGACTAATATAGTAGAGATAAAACAAGTCATGTGTTCTGACAAAGAGAAGGAAAATAGCTTCTGCATATATGAACCGTAGCTCATCATATCTATAGCAGACAGTAGAACTAGTAGCATATATGAGGTAGAACCTAACATATTTAGGGCAAGTACTAGTACGAGAAACTGTGGCAGGATATCTAACAGAAAGAAGAACACATAGGAGACAGCAGCAGCAACACTGGACTTGGGGTCGGTGTCCTCTCCAGCCATGTCGTCGAGGAGGTTGTCGACGTCGGGGAAGAAGTCGTCGTCGGGGAAGTAGTCGTCAGAGTCCGGGGCGTCCGTGACGAAGGAGTAAGTCAGTAGTCGCGCAAAGCGCTCCCCCAAAACCTTATCACCTTTCTCCCGTACAGGACTCAAAGAGGTGCGGTTTCGGAGGCCTACTGTCCCGACCTGCGGTGCACGCCGCAAGCCGGTATGAGGAAGACAGCAGCTGCTCAGAGATTGGGACCGGTGGCGAGAGGAAGGAGAAGTTCTGGTGCGTCTCTCTGAGAGGAGCGACCTGCCTTTTATAGGCGCAAGAGAAGGAGGCGAGAGGCTGCGCTGGGAGATGAAGGGAACACGGGAGATGAAACGAACAGGCAGCAGCCGAAGGGTGCAGCGTTCGTATTCAATATCCACTACAGCAAAAACTTTCCAGCTCCCGAGTGACCTTTCGTATACCCGTAGTGCATGGCAAAAATTTAGACATCGGCTCGGCTCATTCCCGCAACCCGCGGCGCGTCGTGACGAGGCATGGCATGGCGAGGCGGGCGGCGGAGGAGGAGCACGCGTGGATATACCTCTTGTTCTCATGCTCGTACAAGTGGGGAAAGAACCTCCCTTATAAGGAGGTCCAACTCCCACTAAACTAGCAATGTGGGACTAAAATTTAGTAGTATCCCTTGCCTTGCACAAATGGGCTAAGTGGGCCTCTAGGATTTATTAGGAATTTCTGAAATAGTTATTGGGCTGCCCAAAATGGACTAAATTCCAGCAATCCCCCACCAGATCCCAGAGGCACGCAGAAATTTGCCTTTGGTTCCAAAACACTGTTTTATATACCGGTACTGCAGTGGAGACTGTTAAGTTGAACTTCCACCTATAACTCTATGCTACACTAGTAAGCAACTTAAACAGTGGACTGGGCCTTGAACTGCAAGTTTTCTGCGAATCTAGCTTCACATAAAGCCTTGACCGCTACGTGGCTACCGTGGGTCTTCCCCGCAGGTGGAGCTTACGCGTCATACTCCGAGACCTTTCATGAGTTTACTAGAGAGAACCCTACTCTCATAGATTGCGACGTTTAACAATCAGACTCATATAGGTGCGTTCTTCAAAAGATGTTCTGCAGGACAACATCTCTGCTTCAAAGAGCCACTTAGAACACATTAAGATATACATCAACCTGCCATGCAGATTAGGAGAGTATTGCATCTTTATGGAGTGGTATTTTAATAGTAAGGGTACTCTCCTCCCAGTTGACCAACAACTTGTCTTCCACATCTAATTCACGGGATCTCCGATCACAAAGAATAGGTTACCACTGTGAACAACTCATATTGTGGGTCTCATACCCATCTCCCTCGATGCATTATCTATCACATTACGTGATAGACCCTTAGTAAAAGGATCTGCCAGATTTTTAGAGGTTTGGATATAATCCAATGCAATAACTCCGGAGTTTCTCATTTTTCTTACAGACTTTAACCTTCTCTGAACGTGTCTTGATGACTTCATGTTATCCTTTGAGCTGCTCACTTTCGTGATCACAGTTTGATTGTCGCAGTTCATAAGAATACCCGGTACAGGTTTCTCAACAACCGGTAAGTCATTCAAGAGCCGGCGAAGCCAATCTGTTTCAACCGTAGTTGTATCTAGTGTTGTGAGTTCTGCTTCCATTGTTGACCTCGTTAAGATGGTCTGCTTGCAAGACTTCCAAGAAATAGCGCCACCTCCATGAGTGAATACATAACCGCTCGTGGCCTTTATCTCATCAGCATCTAAGATCCAGTTTGAGTCACTATACCCTTCAAGCACCTTTGGGTGCCCGGTGTAGTGAATTCCATAATTTGTAGTTCCTTTCAAATAACGCAAAACTCTCTCTAGAGCTTTCCAATGCACATCTCCTGGTTTTGAGACAAACCAACTCAGTTTGCTAACAGCAAAAGAGATGTCAGGTCTTGTAGCACTTGCTAAGTACATAAGCGAGCCAATAATTTGAGAATATTTCAATTGATCTCTAGCTATTCTTCGATTCTTTCGAAGTAACACACTTGCATCATATGGTGTTGGAGAGGGCTTGCAGTCACTATAGCCAAAGCGACTCAAGATCTTTTCCACATAGTGAGATTGAAGCAATGTAATCCCACCATCATCGTCTCTCAATAACTTGATGTTCAGAATGACATCAGCCACTCCTAAATCCTTCATCTCAAAACAACGAGATAGGAAATCCTTGACCTCCTTAATAACATTCAGATTTGTTCCGAAAATCAGTATGTCATCAACATACAAGCACAGGATAACTCCCTCGCCCCCACCATGGCGGTAGTACACACATTTGTCAGCTTCGTTCACAACAAAGCCTACAGCTGTTAAAGTTCTTTCAAACTTCTCATGCCACTGTTTGGGTGCTTGCTTAAGTCCGTACAAAGACTTCAACAACTTGCACACTTTCCCTTCCTGACCATCTAGTACAAACCCATCTAGTTGTTCCATATAAATTTCCTCGTCCAACTCTCCATTTAGGAAAGCAGTCTTAACATCCATTTGATGAACGAGAAGACCATGCGAGGCAGCTAGTGAAACTAGAACTCGAATAGTGGTTAGTCGAGCCACAAGTGAGTAAGTATCAAAGAAGTCTTCACCTTCCTTTTGGGTATAACCCTTAGCCACGAGCCGAGCCTTGTACTTCTCAATAGTACCATCAGGCCTAAGATTCTTCTTGAATACCCATTTGCATCATATAGGTTTGCACCCATAAGGACGATCAGTTATCTCCCAGGTTTCATTCTCCAAGATGGAATCCATCTCGCTACGAACCGCTTCCTTCCAGTAGTCAGCATCTTCAGATGCATAGGCCTCTGAAATAGAACTGGGAGTGTCATCTATGAGATACACAAGAAAATCATCACCAAAGGACTTTGCAATCCTTTGTCCCTTGCTCCTAGTAGGAACTTCATTGTTCTCCTCCACAGGACTTTCAAAGTGTTCTATCGAAATGGCAGGTTTGGTAATTGTAACTGGTTCCTGATTCGATGAACTAGGCATCTCCTGATTAGATGAGGTAGCCATATCCTTCATGGGAAAGATATCTTCAAAGAAAGTCGCATAATTCCACTCCATGACCGTACCAACATGCATGTCAGGTACCTCAGATTTTACAACCAAGAATCTATAGCCAATGCTATGAAAAGCATATCCCAGGAAAACACAATCCACAGTCTTTGGTCCAAGCTTCCGCTTCTTTGAAATTGGAGCATTGACTTTCGCCAAACAACCCCATGTTCGCAGATAAGAGAGTTTTAACCTTTTCTTCTCCCACTCCTCGAATGGAGTTATCTCTTTGTTCTTTGTGGGGACTCGGTTCAGGGCACGACATGCTGTCAATATCGCCTCCCCCCACCATGCCTTGGAGAGACCCGATGTATCTAACATGGTGTTAACCAAATCAGTTAGAGTACGGTTCTTTATTTCGGCCACCCCATTTGACTGAGGTGAGTAGGGAGGAGTCCTCTCATGGATTATACCATGTTCCGCACAAAAAGCATCAAAATCATTGGAAAAATACTCTCCACCACGGTTGGACCTAAGCCTCTTGATTTTTCGATCAAGTTGCTTTTCCACTTCAGCTTTATAGATCTTGAAAAAGTTCAAAGCCTCATCCTTAGATTTCAGAAGATACGCACGGCAGTATATTGTGGAGTCATCAATTAATGTCATGAAATATTTCTTTCCACCTTTTGTCAACACACCATTCATTTCACATAGATCTGAATGTATGAGCTCTAGTGGTGCAAGATTTCTTATTTCCGCAGTCGTGTGAGACTTACGAGGTTGCTTAGCTTGCACACACACTTGACACTTAGATCCTTTGACAGTGGTGAAACTAGGGATTAAGTTCAACTTCGCTAGTCGCGACATGCAACCAAACTTAACATGACAAAGACGTGAATGCCACACATTGGATTTACTATTGTTGCAAATATGATTAACAACTTTATTGCAAATGTCTGATAAGGATAAACGAAACAAGCCTCCTGACTCATAGCCTTTACCAACAAAGGTTCCATACTTGGATATTACAAATTTATTTGACTCAAAGACAAGCTTGTAGCCATCTCTACACAGAAGAGATCCGCTAACAAGATTTTTATTGACGGAGGGGACATAATGCACGTTCTTCAGCTGCACGATCTTCCCCGAAGTAAACTTCAGATCGACCGTGCCAACACCACGAACAGAAGCACTTGAACCGTTGCCCATCAGCACGGTTGAAGTCCCTGCGGTCTGATAAGACGAAAACATGGAAATATCACCGCATACATGCACATTAGCACCCGTGTCAATCAATCAGTCAGGAGAATGACATACTGAAAGAATAGTGGGAAATATACCATACCCAACATCCTTCATGTCAGTGTCTCCAATGACAACATTAGCGGTCTTGCCGCCTTTCCCAGGATGACGCTTGTCATAGCGATTAGGGAAACTAGGAGCCCAATGATCAGGATCCCCACACACATGACAAGCACCTTTCTTCTTGCCATTCTTCTTCTTGAAGTTCGTGTGTTGCATAGCCTTGTTCTTCCCATCAAACTTTGCTTTTCCATCAAACTTGCCTTTGTCCTTGAACTTGTGGGGCTGGAAGTTCTGCTTCTATACCACATTGGCACTAGATCCTCCCTCAATACCTCGGGCATGTGTGTCCTTTGCTCTCGCCTTTTCTTCCACATCAAGAGTGCCAATGAGACCCGGGACGGAAAACTCCTACCTCTTATGCTTCAGCAAGCTAGCAAAGTTCCTCCATGAAGGAGGAAGCTTAGTGATGATACCTCCGGCAACAAACTTGTCCGGTAGCATACAACTGAAGTGCTCAAGTTCTCTAGCAAATGCCTGTATCTCATGAGCTTGCTCAACCACGGAGCGCTCTTCAGTCATCCTGTAATCATAGAATTGCTCCATGATGTACAGCTCAGTGCCAGCATCCGAGACCCCAAACTTTGCCTCGAGTGCATCCCACATATCTTTTCCATTATCAATTTACGCATAAGCATCAACTATGTTCTCACCAAGAACACTCAAGAGAGCAGCCTTAAACAGAGTATCCATTTTCTGAAAAGCTTGTGCCTGTTGAGCATCAAGCTCTCCTTCAGGTTTGCCGAGAGTGGCATCATAGCAACTCATGGTTTGAAACCATAAGACTGCTCTCACACGCCACCTCTTATAGTGGATACCCTCAAACATAGGAGGTCTCATGGGAGCAGCAAAACCACTCGGGGTAAATTACCTATAATAAGGTTTTTGGATTGTTGGAAATATAAGAAATTTACCGAATGATTTTATTAACAGAAATACTAGATAAAGCATGACTAATATAGTAGAGATAAAACAAGTCATGCGTTCTGATAGAGAGAAGGAAAATAGCTTCTGCATATATGAACCGTAGCTAATCATATCTATAGCAGACAGTAGAACTAGTTGCATATATGAGGTAGAACCTAACATATTTAGGGCAAGTACTAGTACGAGAAACTGTGGCAGGATATCTAACAGAAAGAAGAACACATACGAGACAGCAGCAGCAGCACTGGACTTGGGGTCGGTGTCCTCTCCAGCCATGTCGTCGAGGAGGTTGTCAATGTCAGGGAAGAAGTCGTCGTCGGGGAAGTAGTCGTCGGAGTCCGGGGCGTCCGTGATGAAGGAGTCAGTCAGTAGTCGCGCAGAGCGCTCCCCAAAAACCTTATCACCCTTCTCCCGTACAGGACTCAAAGAGGTGCGGTTTCGGAGGCCTACTGTCCCGACCTGCGGTACACGCCGCAAGCCGGGATGAGGAAGACAGCAGCAGCTCAGAGATTGGAACCGGTGGCGAGAGGAAGGAGAAGTTCTGGTGCGTCTCTCTGAGAGGAGCGACCTCCCTTTTATAGGCGCAAGAGAAGGAGGCGAGAGGCTGCGCCGGGAGCTGAAGGGAACGCGGGAGATGAAATGAATAGGCAGCAGCCGAAGGGCGCAGCGTTTATATTCAATATCCACTACAGCAAAAACTTTACAGCTCCTGAGTGACCTTTCGTATACCCATAGTGCATGGCAAAAATTTAGACATCGGCTCGGCTCATTCCCGCAACCCGCGATGCGTCATGACAAGACGTGGCGTGGCGAGGCGGGCGGCGGAGGAGGAGCGCGCGTGGATATCCCTCTTGTTCTCATGCTCGTACAAGTGGGGAAAGAACCTCCCTTATAAGGAGGTCCAACTCCCACTAAACTAGCAATGTGGGACTAAAATTTAGTAGTATCCCTTGCCTTGCACAAATGGGCTAAGTGGGCCTCTAGGATTTATTAGGAATTTCTGAAATAGTTATTGGGCTGCCCAAAATAGACTAAATTCCAGCACATGCCATATGGAGAATATGCTCTTCTGCACGCTACACTTCTGTAAGGACCGCCTGCATCATGGACGTTTCATCCGCATAGTCCTACTCGTTGGACAACTCAAAGTAGTGCTCATATATGTGGACGCGGACTTGGTGCTCTCGGGTACCAGCGCACCCTATATGCGGAAAAAAATTAGTAATTCAAAAAAAGTTCAAAAAATTTCAAATCTTTTTTGGAATCAAACATGATCAGGTATTGTACTCGTATAAAAAGTTTGGACCAGAAATGATTCATATTGACTTGACGGCAAAAAGACAAGTTTATGACGACAATATAGCGTGTATAGTACTTGTATATAGCGTTTTTTGCCGAATCTTCGACCTAGGATGCAACGAAAGTCATTCTCTGACGAAACTTTTTATACGACTACAATACTTGATCATGTTTAATACCAAAAAAGATTTGGAATTTTTTTAACTTTTTTTGAATTACTAATTTTTTTTGCATATAGGGTGCGCTGGTACCCAGGCTCTCCTTCATATTTTCCTTGTATATGTACTCTATATCTGAATCCATTGCTTCAAAGAAGGAATGAAAAATTTAGCACGAGCATTTCACCAAACACTTGACGGGCATGGCGACCCCCGTATGGGCGGATGGTACCTGCGCAGATGAGGGATGAGAGGTGTGGACCGGTGGTGGAGGACAAGCGGTGTGGCGACCGGGTGTGTAGTAGTGGAGGTTGGAGTGGTTCGAGAAGGGCTTGGCGGGTGGACGGGGTGGTAGAGAGATGGCGTCGACGAGGGAGAAAGGAGATGCAGAGAAAGAGAAACGATGAAGACGGGGATCCGGGAGGGGTTTTGGGTGGGCAGGGAGTGTCAAAATCCTATATGACGGCGTTCTGGACTCCACAACCCCTAATTTGCTTCCGGTCTATGAGAAAACGGACGATACAGAACAACATTGGTTCGCAACCTGTGTCTAGAAGCTCGGTCCGGATGCTTTAGAGATGCCCTTAAACAGGATTTGCATGCAACCTTTGTTTAGTTACAACTTGTGTGTGAGGCTCTGAGGCACCGCAAGAAAAAACACTAAAACCTCTATATTTATATGAACTATAAAAGTGTCTTATATTTAGTTACAGGGGAGTAGTTCATTGATCGAAAGAAAGAAACTGTATAACATACATGATGAAATACAATACCCAAACCCCTATTTTCGGGAATTTTTTTTGCCCTAACGTTTAACCATTTGGTTGAAAGCAACTTGTGGGAATTTTCTTCCTTGACGCGTGTATTACTTTGGGATAGAGTGGGGTAGAAACCGGTGTGTGGCTGTGTGTTTTTTATTCAATTTTTTTGAACTTAATTGCTTCATCGTTGTGTAGTTGTCGTGTAGCTCTAGCGCTATTATCTTGTTTATCTTTTGTGCGCCACTTTCTCATTGATGGTTCCTGGTCAAACATGCACTCTGTCTGGCGGTGGCTTTGTTTTCGGTTTTTGCATGTGCAGCATGCAACATGCCCCGGTGGGAGGTGATCTTCATGCGATGGGATGATACGTCTCCAACGTATCTATAATTTTTGATTGTTCCATTCTATTATACTATCTGTTTTGGATGTTAATAGGCTTTATTTTACACTTTTATATTATTTTTGGGACTAACCTATTAACCGAAGGCCCAACCCAAATTGTTCTTTTTTGCCTATTTTAGTGTTTCGCAGAAAAGGAATATCAAACGGAGTCCAAACGGAATGAAACCTTGGGGAGCGTTATTTTTGGAACAAACGTGATCCAGGGGACTTGGAGTGGACGTTAAGAAACAATCAAGGAGGCCACGAGGCAGGGGGTGCACCTACCCCCCTAGGCGCGCCCTCCACCCTCATGGGCCCCTCGTTGCTCCACCGACCTACTTCTTCCTCCTATATATATCCATATACCCCGAGAACATTCAGGAGCACCACGAAACCCTATTTCCACCTCCGCAACCTTCTGTACCCAAGAGATCCCATCTTGGGGCCTTTTCTGGAGCTCCGTCGGAGGGGGCATTGATCACGGAGGGCCTCTACATCAACTCCATGGCCCCTCCGATGATGTGTGATTAGTTTACCTCAGACCTTCGGGTCCATAGCTAGTAGCTAGATGGCTTCTTCTCTCTCTTTGGATATCAATACAAAGTTCTCCTCGATTCTCTTGGAGATCTATTCGATGTAATCTTGTTTTGCGATGTGATTGTCGAGAACTGATGAATTGTCGGTTTATGTTCAAGTCTATCTATGAACAATATTTGAATCTTCTCCGAATTCTTTTATTTATGATTGGTTTATCTTTGCAAGTCTCTTCAAATTATCAGTTTGGTTTCGCCTACTAGATTGATCTTTCTTGCAATGGGAGAAGTGCTTATTTTTGGGTTCAATCTTGCGGTGCTCGGTCCCAGTGACAGAAAGGGAAACGACATGTATTGTATTGTTTCCATCGAGGATAAAAAGATGGGGTTTACATCATATTGCATGAGTTTATCCCTCTACATCATGTCATCTTGCTTAAGGCGTTACTCTGTTGTTATGAACTTAATACTCTAGATGCATGCTGGATAGAGGTCGATGTGTGGAGTAATAGTAGTAGATGCAGGCAGGAGTCGGTCTACTTGTCACGGACGTGATGCATATATACATGATCATACCTAGATATTCTCATAATTATTCACTTTTCTATCAATTGCTCGACAGTAATTTGTTCACCCACCATAATACTTATGCTATCTTGAGAGAAGCCACTAGTGAAACCTATGGCCCCCGGGTCTATTCTCCATCATACAAGTTTCCAGTCTATTTTATTTTTCAACCTTTACTTTCAATCTATATCATAAAAATACCAGCAATATTTATCTTATTATTATCATCTCTATCATATCTCACTCTTGCAAGTGGTCGTGAAGAGATTGACAACCCCTTTATCGCATTGTTGTGAGGTTCTTATTTGTTTGTGTAGGTACGAGGTGACTCACTCGTGGTCTCCTACTGGATTGATACCTTGGTTCTCAAAAACTGAGGGAAATACTTACGCTACTTTGCTGCATCACCCTTTTCTCTTCAAGAGAAAACCAACGCAGTGCTCAAGAGGTAGCAAGAAGGATTTCTGGCGCCATTGCCGGGGAGTCTACGCACAAGTCAAGACATACCAAGTACACATCACAAACTCTTATCCCTCACATCACATTATTTGCCATTTGCCTCTCGTTTTCCTCTCCCCCACTTCACCCTTGCCGTTTTATTCACCCTTCTTCTGTTCGTCTTTTCGTTCGCTTTGATGTCTTACTTGGCTCGTTTGCATGTTTGGTTGGAATAGTTGTTTATTTATTGCTAAACAGAGAACCTAAGATCTATGGATCCTCATCCGTTTGCTAATCTTTTTAAGAGATCCTATTATGATGAAGCAATTGCTAGTGAGTTTTATGCACTAGATTATCTTTATGAAATTTTGCTTGAAATTCGTGAATCTGAAAATTGTGATGAAGTACTTTATGAAGTGATTCACGATAGATCTTTGAAGAAAAATCATGATTGCAATGATGTTATTATAAATCTATGACTGTTAATTGTGCTAATAATATGCAAAACCCTAAACTTGGGGATGCTAATTTTGCTATGTCCACTACTTGTTGCAATGATCATGATTGGGGTGATTATTCTTATGATCTTGAAAATTTATTTAAGCCCCATGGTGAATATGAAATTGATTATAATATTTGCAATAATATTGAAAGTGGGTTTGGAAGAGTGTCGACTTTGGATCCCACATATTTGGAGAATGTTCAATCTTGTGAATTTTTTGATAAAAGTGGGTTTGGAGAGGTCATGACTTTAGTTAATGTTAATCCCACTATTTTGGAAGAGTCAACTTTACATGCATGTGGATCATGTTGAGAATATTGTATGTGATAGATATATTGTTGAATTTGATTATTATCCTACATGTGATTATTATGAGAAAGGAAATTATGGTTGTAGAAATTTTCATGTTACAAAATTACCTCTCGTTATGTTGAGATTGCTATCGTTTCTTTCCGCTTCCTTGCATATGCTAGTTTTTCTTGCTATGATAATTTGTTTGATTATAAAATACCTATGCATAGGAAGTATGTTAGACTTAAGTGTGTTTGTCACATGTTTTATGATGCTCTCTTTGTGCTTCAATTCTTGTCTTTCATGTGAGCATCATTAAAATTATCAATGCCTAGCTAAAAGGCTTTAAAGAAAAGTGCTTGTTGGGAGACAACCCAATATTTTTCCTTGATGTTATTCAATAAATAATTTATCTACCCTCTGTTTTGGTTGTGTTTTTTGTGTTTAATTAGTGTTTGGGCCAAGTATAACCGTTGGGAAGACTTGGGGAAAGTCTTTTTCATCTTGCTGTAAAAAATAGAAACTTTAGCGCTCACGAGAATTGCTACCCTTTTTTATTGGAGAGCGATATTTAGTTAATTCTTTTTGCAGATGATTAATAGATAAATTCCTCACTTCCATAAATTTATTTTAGAATTTTTGGGGTTCCAGAAGTTTCCGTTAGTTACAGATTACTACAGACTGTTCTGTTTTTGACAGATTCTGTTTTTCGTGTGTTGTTTGCTTATTTTGATGAATCTATGGCTAGTAATGGAGTTTATAAACCATAGAGAATTTTAAATACAGTAGGTTTAACACCAATATAAATAAATAATGAGTTCATTACAGTACCTTGAAGTGGTGTGTTGTTTTCTTTCGCTAACGGAGCTCACGAGATTTTCTGCTAAGTTTTGTGTTGTGAAGTTTTCAAGTTTTGGGTAAAGATTTGATGGATTATGGAATAAGGAGTGGCAAGAGCCTAAGCTTGGGGATGCCCATGGAACCCCAAGGTAAAATCCAAGGTCACCAAAAATCCTAAGCTTGGGTATGCCCCGGAAGGCATCCCCTCTTTTGTCTTCGTTCATCGGTAACTTTACTTGGAGCTATATTTTTATTCACCATATGATATGTGTTTTGCTTGGAGCGTCTTGTATGATTTGAGTCTTTTCTTTTTAGTTTACCACAATCATCCTTGCTGTACACACCTTTCGAGAGAGACACACATGAATCGGAATTTATTAGAATACTCCATGCGCTTCACTTATATCTTTTGAGCTATATAGTTTTTGCTCTAGTGCTTCACTTATATATTTTAGAGCACGGTGGTGGTTCTATTTTATAGAAATAATTTATCTCTCATGATTCACTTATATTATTTTCAGGGTCGTTTAGAACAACATGGCAATTTGCTTTTAGGCATTATAAAAACTTTCATATAAGTGCATTGAATACTAAGAGAAGTTTGATACTTGATGATTGTTTTGAGATATGGAGATGGTGATATTAGAGTCATGCTAGTTGAGTAGTTATGAATTTGAGAAATACTTGTGTTGAAGTTTGTGATTCCCGTAGCATGCACGTATGGTGAACTGTTATGTGATGAAGTCGGAGCATGATTTATTTATTGATTGCCTTCCTTATGAGTGGCGGTCGGGGACGAGCGATGGTCTTTTCCTACCAATCGATCCCCCTAGGAGCATGCGCGTAGTACTTTGTTTTGATAACTAATAGATTTTTGCAATAAGCATATGAGTTCTTTATGACTAATGTTGAGTCCATGGATTATACGCAACCTCACCCTTCCACCATTGCTAGCCTCTCTAGTACCGCGCAACTTTTGCCGGTACCATAAACCCACCATATACCTTCCTCAAAACAGCCACCATACCTACCTATTATGGCATTTCCATAGCCATTCTGAGATATATTGCCATGCAAATTTCCACCGTCCGTTTGTTATGATATGCTTCATCATTGTCATATTGTCATGCATGATCATGTAGTTGACATCGTATTTGTGGCAAAGTCACTGTTCATAATTTTTTCATACATGTCACTCTTGATTCGTTGCATATCCCGGTACACCACCGGAGGCATTCACATAGAGTCATATTTTGTTCTAAGTATTGAGTTGTAAGTAAAAGAAGTGTGATGATCATCATTATTAGAGCATTGTTCTAGTGAGGAAAGGATGATGGAGACTATGATTCCCTCACAAGTCGGGATGAGACTCCGGACGAAAAAAAGAGAAAATAGACTAAAAAAGGGAAAAGAGGCCAAAAAATGAGAGAAAAAGAGAGAAGGGACAATGTTACTATCCTTTTTCCACACTTGTTCTTCAAAGTAGCACCATGATCTTCATGATAGAGAGTCTCCTATGTTGTCACTTTCATAAACTAGTGGGAATTTTACATTATAGAACTTGGCTTGTATATTCCAATGATGGGCTTCCTCAAATTGCCCTAGGTCTTCATGAGCAAGCAAGTTGGATGCACACCCACTTAGTTTTTTTTCTTGAGCTTTCATACACTTATAGCTCTAGTGCATCCGTTGCATGGCAATCCCTACTCACTCACATTGATATCTATTAATGGGCATCTCCATAGCCTGTTGATATGCCTAGTTGATGTGAGACTATCTTCTCCTTTTTTGTCTTCTCCACAACCACCATTCTATTCCACCTATAGTGCTATATCCATGGCTCACGCTCATGTATTGCGTGAAAATTGAAAAAGTTTGAGAACATCAAAAGTATGAAACAATTGCTTGGCTTGTCATCGGGGTTGTGCATGATTTAATATTTTGTGTGATGAAGATAGAGCATAGCCAGACAATATGATTTTGTAGGGATAACTTTCTTTAGCCATGTTATTTTGAGAAGACATAATTGCTTAGTTAGTATGCTTGAAGTATTATTATTTCTATGTCAATATTAAACTTTTATCTTAAATCTTCCGGATCTAAACATTCATGCCACAATAAAGAAAAATTACATTGAGAAATATGTTAGGAAGCATTCCACATCAAAAATTCTATTTTTATCATTTACCTATTTGAGGACGAGCAGGAATTAAGCTTGGGGATGCTTGATACGTCTCCAACGTATCTATAATTTTTTATTGTTCCATGCTATTATATTATCTGTTTTGGATGTTAATGGGCTTTATTTTACACTTTTATATTATTTTCGGGACTAACCTATTAACCGGAGGCTCCGCCCAAATTGCTATTTTTTTTTGCCTATTTTAGTGTTTCACAGAAAAGGAATATCAAACGGAATGAAACCTTCGGGGGTGTTATTTTTGGAACAAATATGATCCAGGGGACTTAGAGTGGACACCAAGAAACAATCAGGAGGCCACGAGGCAGGGGGCGCGCCTACCCCCCTGGGCGCGCCCTCCATCCTCGCGGGTCCCTCGTTGCTCCCCCGACCTACTTCTTCCTCCTATATATATCCATATACCCCGAGAACATCCAGGAGCACCACAAAACCCTATTTACACTGCCGCAACCTTCTGTACCCAAGAGATCCCATCTTGGGGCCTTTTCCGGAGCTTCGCCGGAGGGGGGCATTGATCATGGAGGGCCTCTACATCAACTCCATGGCCCCTTCGATGATGTGTGAGTAGTTTACCTCAGACCTTCGGGTCCATAGCTAGTAGCTAGATGGCTTCTTCTCTCTCTTTGGATCTCAACACAAAGTTCTCTTTGATTCTCTTGGATATCTATTCGATGTAATCTTCTTTTGCGGTGTGTTTGTCGAGATCCGATGAATTGTGGGTTTATGATCAAGTCTATCTATGAGCAATAATTGAATATTCCCTGAATTCTTTTATATATGATTGGTTTATCTTTGCAAGTCTCTTCGAGTTATCAGTTTGGTTTGGCCTACTAGATTGATATTTCTTGCAATGGGAGAAGTGCTTAGCTTTGGGTTCAATCTTGCGGTGCTCGATCCCAATGATAGAAAGGGAAATGACATGTATTGGATTGTTGCCATCAAGGATAAAAAGATAGGGTTTACATCATATTGCATGAGTTTATCCCTCTACATCATGTCATCTTGCTTAAGGTGTTACTCTGTTGTTATGAACTTAATACTCTAGATGCATGCTGGATAGCGGTCGTTGTGTGGAGTAATAGTAGTAGATGCAGGCAGGAGTCGGTCTACTTGTCACGGACGTGATGCATATATACATGATCATACCTAGATATTCTCATAATTATTCGCTTTTCTATCAATTGCTCGATAGTAATTTGTTCACCCACCGTAATACTTATGTTATCTTGAGGGAAGCCACTAGTGAAACCTATGGCCCCCGGGTCTATTCTCCATCATACAAGTTTCCAATCTATTTTATTTTGTAATCTTTACTTTCAATCTATATCATAAAAATACTAAAAATATTTATCTTATTATTATCATCTCTATCAGATCTCACTCTTGCAAGTGGCCATGAAGGGATTGACAACCCCTTTATCGTGTTGGTTGTGAGGTTCTTATTTGTTTGTGTAGGTACGAGGTGACTCGCGTTTGGTCTCCTACTGGATTGATACCTTGGTTCTCAAAAACTGAGGAAAATACTTACGCTGCTTTGCTGCATCACCATTTCCTCTTCAAGAGAAAACCAATGCAGTGCTTAAGAAGTAGCATGGGACTAAGTGGATGCACATGTGTGATGTGTCCACTTCTTGACGTATCTGGTTTTTTTTGGAAGCCCTCACTTTCGTCCCGCTGCCGACTTCTCGACAGCCGTACTGGCCTATAAAAAAGGCTCGCCTTCCCCGACACTCATCCTCACCTAGCGATCACCCCTGCATCGTTGCGTCCATCTCTCAAATCTTGGCTATGCCCACGCTCGTTCCTCACCAGAGTACACTGCCAGTCAGGCCCTCATGGAATGCACGAGCTCTTTGGGCTGCCACACCGTTGACTCCAGCGGCAATGTCCGCGCCAGCGATGGTATGCTCACCATCCTCGCTGGTGGCGACGAGACCTCCGTCGCATGCCTTGGCCCGCTCTTTTCCTGCCTCGGTCGACCTATACACGGCCGGCCGGCGAGTAGAAAAATCGCCAGCACTGTTGGGTCGACGCGCGGTTGTGGAAACTCCTGCTTGAACAAGTGTGACGCCTCGACGCTTGCAAGGTGGAGCCCGGGATGGCGGCCGCGGACAGTGGCAGGTTCTGCCTTTGTGCGATGGCGGCGGCCACTAAGCCGGTGTTAGACTATGTATAGCTTTTGTACTATTGTACGTATTGTAACACATCCATTATATATAATGAGATAAGCCACCCCTAGAGGGTTATGCTGGTTCCCCCAAAACTTATTGTCTTACATGGTATCACGCTAGGTTACGATCGCTTCCGCTTCCAAACCCTAATACCCGCACCGCTGCCGCAGCCGCAGCCGCCGCCGCCTTCACCGCCGCCATGTCGAGCGCCGCCACCACCGGTTCCACTGCTGTGGGGTTCCTCCCGGCCTCTCTTGCGGCTCTGCTCAACCTCCCGCTCGATGCCGTCGCCGTTCCGACTCCGATCGGGACCAGGAGCATCGGCTCCGTCTACTCCACGCCGCCGGCGCCCTTGCTTGGGCGCGACCTCGTGGTCCACACCGCGGCGCCGCCGTCCGCTGCGGACTCCGCGGGCGTCGTCCCGCCGCTCCTGCCGCAAGCGGATCACACCGCCCCACTGGCGGGGTTGGCGGCGTCCGCCCCGGCCGCGGGTCTTGCGACGTCTGACCCGGCTGCGAGCTTTGCGGCGTCCGCCCTGGCTGCGGTCCCGCCTCCTCCCGCATCGGCTTCGGTGCCTCCGGCTGCCTCCATGGTGTTTGCACCCCAGGCAGCCCCCTCGATGGGATCGTCTTCGCTGCCGCCGTTTCACTTCGGTCATCTCATCACCATCAAGCTCTCCGCCGACAACTACATCTTCTGGCGTGCGCAGGTTCTCCCGCTCTTGGGGAGTCACTACCTGCTAGGCTACGTCGACGGATCGCTTCCCTGCCCACCCGCACTGGTAGACAGCGTGCACGGTCCGGTCTACAATCCGGCCCATCGCGTCTGGACGGGGCAGGACCAGGCGAACCTCTCCTCCATCCAGGGGTCGCTCTCGCCGGCAGTTGCCGGACTTGTTGTCTTCGCGAAGACGTCTCATGAGGCCTGGACCATCCTTGAGCGAACCTTTGCAGCGCAGTCCCAGGCTCGTGTCTCTGCACTCCGTCGTCAGCTTGGAGAGTGTCAGAAGCTTGACTCCACTGCCACTGAGTTCTACAACAAGGTCAAGGGCCTCGCCGACACATTGGCCTCCATTGGACAGCCCCTCACCGACTCCGAGTTCAACTCGTTTATTGTCAATGGTCTTGATGAGGAGTATGATGCCTTAGTCGAGATCATCAACGAGCGGGGCAACTCGACACCCATGCTGGCACACGAGGTTTTCTCTCGGCTCCTTCTCACTAAGCAACGGGTCGAGACACGCCGCTCCAGGGGCACTGGCTCCCTCTCGGCCAACGCCGCCACCAACGGTGGCCGCTCTTCTTCATCACCCCGGTCTCCCTTGGGGCTGCCACCGTCGCCCGCCTCGGCCCCCCCACCTACTGCGACCTTACCGGGGGCTGGCGGTCCACGTGTGTGCCAGCTTTGTGGCCGCGATGGGCACTGGGCCTCCAAGTGTCATAAGCGCTTCCAGCAAAGCTTCCTTGGTCTTGGCAATGACGGCAAAGATACACGCAACAATGCCCGTCAGGTCGCCATGGCTGATCGTCCCGCGCCGTAGAAGCAACAGGGACACACTCAGTCCTACTCCATCGATCCACACTGGTACATGGACTCTGGGGCGACAGAGCATCTGACCAGCGAGATGGGGAAGCTTCACACTCGTGAACCCTATCATGGCTCCGACAAGATCCACACCGCCAATGGAGCAGGTATGCACATCTCTCATATTGGTCAAGCATCTCTTCTCACTAGACATGCCAATAGGAGTCTTCAGCTTCGCAATGTTCTTCGAGTTCCATCTGTGACCCGTAATCTTCTTTCAGTTCCTAAACTCACACGTGATAATAATGTGCTTTGTGAATTTCACCCTTTTGATCTTTTTATTAAGGATCGGGGCACGAGGGACATTCTTCTTAGTGGGCGGTTGTGCCAGGGCCTCTACCGTCTGGAGCATCCTGGCGTCGCCTGTGTTTTCAGTGGAGTTCGGGTCTCTCCGTCACAGTGGCATGCTCGTCTTGGTCACCCGGCCACACCTATTGTCCGTCATATTTTGCGTCGTCATGAGCTTCCTAGTTTGTCTAGTAATAAAGATGTAGCAGTGTGTGATGCTTGTCAACAGGGGAAGAGTCATCAACTTCCTTTTTCGGAGTCCAGTCGTGAGGTGAAACATCCTTTAGAACTTGTGTTTTCAGATGTATGGGGTCCTGCTCAGACTTCTGTCAGTGGTCATAATTACTATATCAGTTTCGTTGATGCTTATAGTCGCTTTACCTGGCTTTACCTTATTAAACGCAAATCTGATGTGTTTGATATTTTTGTTCAGTTTCAAAAACATGTTGAACGTCTTCTCAAGCACAAAATTGTTCATGTCCAGTCGGACTAGGGGGCGAATATCGCAACCTCAACTCCTTCTTTCAGTCGCTTGGGATAGCTCATCGTTTAGCATGTCCACATACACATCAGCAGAATGGTTCAGTCGAACGTAAGCATCGTCATATTATTGAAGCTGGTCTTACTCTTTTGGCCCATGCATCTGTTCCGTTTCGATTTTGGAGTGATGCTTTCACCACTGCCTGCTTTCTCATCAACCGTACTCCCACTCGTGTTTTAAACATGAAGACTCCCATTGAGGTTCTCCTTAATGAACAACCTGATTATACCTTTTTCAAGGTATTTGGGTGTGCTTGCTGGCCGCATCTTCGTCCATATAATAAGCGCAAGCTTGAGTTTCGTTCTAAGAAGTGTGTTTTTCTTGGCTATAGCTCTCTTCATAAAGGTTACAAATGTCTTCATGTTCCCACTAATCGTGTCTATATATCTCGGGACGTCGTGTTTGATGAGCATGTTTTCCCTTTGCCAAACTTCCTGTGTCCACTGTCGAACCACCATCTCTGCATTCATCCTCTGTTGCTTCTGACCAATTTGATGATGTTGCATACTCTCCTTTGCTGTTACCTAACCATGGTGCAGGAACCGGACGTGGGGCTCGTTTGGAGCTGTTGGAGGATTCACCATCATCATCGCCGCCTTCTGATGGGCACGTCGATCGCCCTATGTTGCATGGCATCGATTCGCGTGCCCATGCATGGTCACCCGAAGAGCCCGTCGCGCCGAGCATCTCCACTGCTCGGTCCGCTACGCCAGCGACCGCCGAGTCTCCGGCGGCTCGGCCCTCTTCGCCAGCGGCCGCCGAGTCTTCAGCGGCTCGGCCTGTCACGCCGTCTTCGCCCGCGGCTCGGCCCGTCACGCCGTCTTCGCCTGCAGCTCGGGTCCGCGACGCCGTCCTCACGTCGCCTTCATCCGCAGATCGGCCCGCGACACCGGCCGCGCCACGGCCCACTATGCCGGGCTCGCCATCGGCCCGGTCTGTGACGCCGGCGTCGCCAGTTGCTTCGTCTGCTCTGCCGGTTTCGCCGGTGGGCCGGCCTTATTCACCGACCGAGCCCGAGGCTACTGTGTCTGGCTCCTCGTCACCGGCTGACTCGTCAACGTCACCGTCCTCCAGCCCATTGCAGGCTGCTCCGTCGACCTCGGTGGTTCATGTGTCCCGACCACATACACGCAGTCGCAGTGGCATTTTCAAACCTAAGGAACGTAAGGATGGTACGGTTGCTTGGTTGGCGGCTTGTTTGGCTGCTGCTGTTGCGGATCCATCTTCTGAGCCTCGCTCATATCAGGCTGCCCTACGCATTCCACATTGGCGAGAGCCTATGGAGCAGGAGTTTCATGCTCTCCTTCGTAACAAGACATGGACTCTCGTTCCTCCACCACCACGGGTAAATGTTATTGACTCGAAATGGGTATTCAAAGTGAAGAAGCATTCGGATGGATCTATTGAGCGTTACAAAGCGCGACTTGTTGCTCGCGGTTTTCGGCAGCGCCATGGTCTTGACTATGAGGACACCTTCAGTCCTGTCGTCAAGCCTACCACTATTCGGCTTCTTCTCTCCATTGCTGTTTCTCGTGGTTGGTCACTTATTCAAGTTGATGTGCAGAATGCTTTTCTACATGGATTTTTGGAGGAAGAGGTTTATATGAAACAGCCGCCTGGTTTCTCTGATCCTGATCGTCCTGACTATATCTGTCGTCTCTCCAAAGCACTATATGGTTTGAAGCAAGCTCCTCGTGCCTGGCATGCCCGCCTTGCCTCTGCCCTTCGTGCTCATGGGTTTGTGCCGTCCACTGCTTACACTTCATTATTTCTTCTACAGAAGCCAGAAGTCACTATGTATCTTTTGGTATATGTCGATGATATTATCCTTGTCAGCTCTTCTCAGTATGCTGCTGATGCTCTTGTCTGCTCTCTTGGTGCTGATTTTGCGGTCAAAGATCTTGGGAAGCTTCACTACTTTCTTGGAGTTGAGGTCACTTCTCGTGCTACTGGTCTTGTCCTTACGCAGAAGAAGTACTCCTTGGAGTTGTTACAAAGAGCGGGCATGCTGAAGTGCAAACCGACCACCACACCCATGTCGTCTACCGACAAGATAACAGCTGTTGATGGTGAGCTTTTGTCTCCTGCGGATGCCACAGAGTACAGGAGCATTGTTGGTGGACTTCAGTACTTGACGATCACGAGACCAGATATCTCTTATGCTGTTAACAGGGTTTGTCAGTATCTTCAGGCTC
>NC_041386.1:192071824-192090899 GCF_002162155.2 Triticum dicoccoides | reverse complement strand
TCAGTTCACCCTGACATTTGGTATGCATATTCGGCCGACTTCCTCTCGGGTCCTTTCGGCCTTCTCTGATGCAGATTGGGCTGGTAGCCCAGATGACAGGCGATCCACGGGGGGTTATGCAGTATTCTTTGGCCCTAATTTGATCGTCTGGAGTGCTCGGAAACAGGCTACTGTGTCACGTAGCAGTACTGAAGCTGAGTACAAGGCTGTGGCTAATGCTACTGCAGAGATTATTTGGGTGCAGTCTTTGCTTCAGGAGTTGGGTTTGTCTCAACCACAGCCTCCTATTCTTTGGTGTGATAACATCGGTGCTACATACCTTTCTGCAAATCCAGTATTTCATGCCCGAACGAAACACATTGAAGTTGACTATCACTTTGTACGGGAACGTGTATCACAGAAGCAACTCCAGATCAAGTTTATCTCATCTAAGGATCAACTTGCAGACATCTTCACTAAGCCTTTACCTCTGCCACAGTTTGAGGCTTGTAGGCGCAATCTTACCCTTCTCAGTTCTTTAGAAAGTGGCTAAGATTGAGGGAGGGTGTTAGACTATGTATAGCTTCTGTACTATTGTACGTATTGTAACACATCCATTATATATAATGAGATAAGCCACCCCTAGAGGGTTGTGCTGGTTCCCCCAAAACTTATTGTCTTACAGCCGGCATCGAGGAAGAAGAGGTGGAGGGCATGCCCTCTAAGAACCAGATGTCCGAGCGTCGCCGCTGCAAGCGCCTGAACAACCGCCTCTCCATGCTCCACTCCGTCGTGCCCAGCATGGTAAAGATCAATTGTCAATCGATCTTGGAACAATGAGGGGTGTAATCTTGGGAGTAAATCTGAATGTGTGTTCTTGATTTTGGGCATCTAGATAGACCGAGTGTCGATCCTAGGGACACGATCGACTACATGAAGGAGCTGCTGGAGAGGATCTCCAGGAGGATATGGAGGACTCCCGTCCGCAGCCGGCACCAGTGCTCAGTGTGTTCTGAGAGCTGAACCCCAACGAGATGCTGTCCAGGAACACCCCCAAGGTGAGCAATTAATCTAAGCCACCCACTGTCTCCAGAGGAGAACCGGGTTGTAGCTTGAAAAAATTATTGGTGAAAGCAAGAGACTAACTGAGTAATGTTGGTTGGTGGTTGCAGTTTGAGGTGGAGTGCAAGGAGGAGGGCCGCGGCGTCAAGCCGGGGCTGCTGCTGTCTACGGTGAGCACATTCAGTTTGCCTGCTTTCTTGGTCCTCTCTTTATGGATGCATAATTCTTTCTTCTGGTCTAGCTCCTCACCGCGTCGCCCGGCTGGCGGTCATACTTTGTTCGTGCCGACTGGTTGCTGCTTTGTGATTGGTTTGTCATCTGCTGATTCCTCTTCTTATATGAGCAATTTCCTTAATTTCAATTCTGGTTGGTATGCTTTTGATCCTTTGTGCAGTTCTTTGTTTTTGTCATTTAAGTAGCCCGGGCCCAGGAAGCTGTCCACGCAAAAAGGTTGAAAACGGACTAAGTTGCGTGCTAGCAGCAAAAGGACCAGCTTAGTTCTACACTGTAGCGTGGGTGCTTTGTCTGCACAACTAAACTTGTGTATTGTAATAAGACAGACTTACCACTCTACTTGGACTTATCCAGTCCTTTCATAGATGCAACTTGTGTAGAGTTTAAATTGTGTTCTCTAATATGATGACTTGGTATTACTTAAATGTTTGCAATGCTCTCCGTATGTAATCTAATATATAACTAAGCGTACACACTCGATGACATGTCTAGCGATATGGAGTAGCTTTTTCGCTACTGTTAAGCTGATAAAAGTATTCTTTTTCTATAGATGTAGTATTGGTTATGGCCGCTGCATGTTCGAGACACTCCTACCTCTGATCATTGGCCAACACATGATGAGTGGTGAGGTGGCAGCTACATGGACTTGCCTTGCATCTAACAACCATGATAAACATGTGCTGGTGATGCAATTCTTACACGGAGCGAGCTTAATCTTAGACCATATACCTTCACTCATGTGATGGTAATTCACTGAAATAATCTCCTTTGCATTGCACTATTTCTTCAAAAGCCTAATTTTATGATTAGTTTCAGTCTATCCACATAGATTACTCAATAGTTATGCACTTTCACTCTGATAATTTGGCCCAGTTTTAAGCGTACCCTCTCTTTAGTTTCTAATAAAGTGAATTCTCCGAAGAAGCAAGTGATTGTTCTAGGAAGCTATGTCAAAATATATGTGTTATTTGCTTAAGATTGTATTATGAAAACCAGTCTGGTAGTGTTTAATTTAATACATCAGTCATTTTACTCCTGCTATTGGCTTCTCTATGTGCACATCTTCCCTATCATCATTTTATCTTAAAATTATATCATTATTGCCACTATCTTCTGTATATTGCAATGTGTCATTGCAAAGGCACCACACGGCAATTAGAACGGCTGAACTCAAACCCATTCTTTGGGAGCGACAAGTCCATATGGATCTTCAAGGTTATAAGTACAAATCCTGGTCATGCTTCAAGCCTTTAGTCCTGCTTCTGCATATACCTTTGGAGAGTGGTTTTTCTCTGGGTCCACAAGACCCGATGGGGAAAAGCACCGCTATATATTTGGGAAGGGAAGAGATAACAGTGTGTGTGTTTTTAGAAAAGGGGTGTAACCCCGGCCTCTGCATCAGAACGATGCATACGGCCACATTTATTATAAGCAAATAAGTTCAACAAAGGTCATGAAGTCTTAAACAAACGAACCAAAAAACAGCTCACGAAGAGCGGAAAATAAAAGCCACAGCGTAGGAAAAATGAAGACAGGAAAACTAATTGCCTATCCTATTACATGACCGCCATCCAAACCGGTTAAAAATAGCCCGAGCTACCATCTCCCATCGGGTAGATCCAGTAACCAAATGCTCCCTGGTCTCCGTCTGAGTGAGTAGCGACCACATACGGATCAACATAGTGGCTCGGAAGATAACCTGCAAAAAAGAGTATTTGTTGTTCTATTAAAAACCAAATCATTCATGCAGTTCCAGACTGCCCAAAGTAAAGCACATACTCCTCCACGAATGTGTCTCGCTGTTTGGGGCTCTATCCCGTCAAGCCACGTCCCAAATAACGTGTTGATATTATTCGGGGGAGTAATATTAAAAGCAATGTGAACAGTCCGCCATAGAACCTTTGCCATCGGACAATCAAGAAAGAGGTTTTTGATGTTCTCATCGCGATCACAAAAACTACATCTCGTAGAATCGGTCCAGTTGCGCTTTGTCAAATTGTCCTTAGTTAAATTGACTTGTTTGTGTACAAATCACATAAACACTTTAACCCTCAAAGGTACTTTGACATTCCAAACATGTTTGGAACTAGGAATAGAGCTAGAGTTGATCACATCTAAATACATAGATTTAACCGTAAACTCTCCATTCCTGGTTAGCTTCCATCTCAACGAATCCGGCCGTTGAGAAAGCTGCACATCTATCAGTCTTCTCACCAAATGGAGCCAGGCTTCCCAACGTGCTTCGGCAAGTGTTCTCCTAAATTGGATATTGAGGGGAGTGGATCGAAGCACGGTATCAACGAAAGCGTCTCTTCGTTGCACGATGCTATAAAGGAAGGGATACTAAAGCGCGAGAGGGGCTTTCCCTAGCCACGTATCCTCCCAGAATCTCGTGGAAGTGTCGTTCCGACTAGAAACTTAGTTCTGTTGAAAAAGACTGATTTAACTCTCACCAACCCTTTCCAAAAAGGTGAGTCTGTCGGCCTCACTGTCACCTATGACAAAGTTTTGGACTGAAGGTACTTGTTATGCAGAATCTGCGCCCACATGGCCTCCGACTCTACAGATAACTTATACAGCCACTTGCTGAGAAGACATCTATTTTTCACCTCAAGATTTTCGATACCTAGACCTCCTTGGTCTTTTGGTCGACAAATAATAACCCATTTTGTGAGTCGATACTTCCCTTTTAAGTCATCACTCAGCCAGAAAAAACGGGATCGATAGAAATCCAGTCTTTTCCAAACTCCAACTGGTATCTCAAAAAACGACAAAAGAAACATAGGCATGCTCGCGAGAACCGAGTTAATAAGAATTAGCCAGCCCCCATACGACATCAGCTTGCCCTTCCAGCAACTCAGTTTCTTCTCGAATCGATCCTCAATACACTTCCATTCTCTATTTGTTAGCTTACGATGGTGGATTGGTATACCCAAATACGCAAAAGGTAAATTCCCAAGTTCACACCCGAACAATTGCTTATAAGCCTCTTGTTCCTCTTTGGCTCTTCCAAAGCAGAACAATTCACTCTTGTGAAAGTTAATCTTTAACCCAGTCAATTGTTCGAATAAGCATAACACCAGCTTCATGTTTCTCGCTTTTGCCAAGTCATGCTCCATGAATATGATAGTATCATCAGCGTACTGTAGGATAGACACCCCTCCATCAACTAGATGAGGTATCAGGCTACCTAATTAACCAGCATCCTTTGCCCTACCTATTAGAATGGTCAACATGTCAACTACAATGTTGAAAAGAATAGGTGACATCGGATCTCCTTATCTCAGGCCTTTATGTGTCTGGAAATAGTGACATGTGTCATCATTCACTTTGATTCCAACACTTCCTTTTTGCGTGAAGGATTCAACCTGGTTCCTCCAAGCCGGGTCGAAACCTTTCATGCGCAAAGCCTGTTGCAGAAACGGCCATTTAACTTTATTGTACGCCTTTTCGAAATCCACTTTCAAAACAACCCCGTCTAGTTTTTTCGTATGGATTTCATGGAGTGTTTCATGAAGGACCACAACCCCTTCTAGGATGTATCTGTCCGGCATCAAAGCAGTTTGGGTCGGCTGCACCATAGAGTGTGCAATCTGTGTGAGTCTATTAGTCCCAACCTTGGTAAAAATTTTGAAACTGACATTAAGAAGACAGATAGGCTTGAACTTCTCAATTCTCACAGCCTCTGTTTTCTTCGGGAGCAAGGTTATTGTTTCAAAATTCAAATGAAACAACTGAAGCTGTCCGGAGAATAGATCATGGAACATCAGTAACAAATCCCCTTTAATAATGTGCCAACATCTCTTATAAAACTCCGCCGAAAATCCATCCGGCCCCGGAGCTTTATTGTTCTTCATCTATGAAATCGCTTCAAACACCACTTACTCCGAGAATGGTGTAGTTAATACATCATTCTCATCGGCAGCCAGCTGAGGCACATCCTCAATCCTCGACTCATCCAAGGACACAAAATTATCCTCTGGAGGCCCAAAAAGCTGCTTGTAATAATTGGTTATGTAAAGTTTTAAGTTCTCTTGCCCTATGATAGTCCCCTCATCTTGCTCAAGCTGAAAGATTTTTTTCTTTCTGTGCTTGCCATTGGCGATCATATGAAAGAATTGAGTGTTAGCATCCCCTTGGACAACTTTACGAACCTTAGCTCGCAATGCCCACTTCAACTCCTCTTTCCTCAACAGCTCTTTCAATCTCATCTCCGCATCAACTTTGGCATGAAGCTCCATGATTGCAGAATTGTGGACTCGACTTTCACATCTAAGTACTGTATAAGTGTAAGGAGCCTTTCCTTTTCAATTGTATAGATCCCACTAAGATTCTTAGCCCATCCTCGCAAGAAACTTCTCAAGTTTCTAATCTTATTCTGCAATCTCTCAATAGGAGACCTTCCTCCTGCATCTATCGCCCATTCTCTGGCTATCAGATCCAGGAATCCTTCTCTTTCAAACCATGCAAGTTCGAAAGAGAAAGTATTTTTGTTACCCACATGTGTTGCCGCCCCAGAATCAACCAGCAGAGGGGTGTGGTCAGAGATACCGCGAGATAACGCATGAACTGTAATCAAGGGGAATTTTTGTTCCCAATCGACGCTCGCTAGGACTCGATCTAGCTTCTCAGGGTTATGCAAAGTATTAGCCCAAGTGAATTTTCTACCCGAAAGCTCTGTCTCTCTAAGATCCAAGCTTTCAATGATGGTATTAAACATGAACGACCACCTGGCGTCGAAATTATCATTGTTCTTTTCTTCTCTCCTTCTAATAATGTTGAAATCTCCCCCAACCAAAATTGGGAGTTGTTCAGACCCGCAAATCCGTATGAGATCCGCCAAAAAGTCTGGTTTTAGTTCCGGCTGCGCGGCCCCATACACCGCAACCAGTGCCCAATTAAAACCATCGACTTTGGATCTAACCCGAAATTTGACGGCGAAGTCACCCATAACCACACTTCGGACTTCCAATGCCTCACATTTCACCCCTAGAAGGATCCCCCTGATCTTCCTCTTGGGGGAAGGCAGTGCCAATCAAAATCGACACCTCCGGATAAAGTGCTCAGAAACTAAGGAGAGAAATTGTCCCTTCCTGTGTCGGAAAGGGCAATAAAGTCCAATCTATGTTCAATTGAAGCATCTGCTAGAAACCTTCTTTTAGCCAAGTCCATCAGACCTCTGCTATTCCAAAAGATGCCTCTCATAGTCCATCATGGAATTTTTTGGCTGTACGGACCCTAGCACTCCTACGCACCGCGGATGCAGGATAAATCTTATGCCTCCACTTTCTCTTAGGCTTGTTCTGATCATCTACCCGGTCCTCACAACCGAGCTCCGTAGCTCTAACCTCCTAACCCTCTACCGGGGCACTCTCCTCAAGGGGTAACAAGCCATCATCCTCCTCAGTCTCAGTGATGGATGGGGCAAGATCCACACAAAACGAATCTAGCACCCTAACTCCCAAAGCATCAATATCGGAATCGTTCATAGGTTTAACCGCAGCTAAATTACGAATCAACTCTAAGGCACGTTCTGCTTCCAGGTCGAGAATGTCATTAACAGATTTAGAGATTTCACTATCATTACTACCTAGTGAAACTCCTAACTCATTTGCATTGTGGATGATCTCATCATTAGAAAAATGCAAAATATAATTGGAAGTGTTGACCGACATACCAGTAGTGACCACCATGTCACGAAGCTTGGCCGCCCGCATGGCACACCTCAGCTGCATATCATCAACATCCGTCTGGTCCTGAAGGCGACAGCTCATCCGTCTGCCCTCAGACACAGGATCCGGAATACCTCCAAAAGCGATGACCTCCTCCCTGGTCGCCCCGTTTGGGGTAAGGCCTCCTGCCCCACCCCCAACAGATGGCCCGGCAAGAGGAGTCGAAGAGCCGCAGACCACCGCCGGCAAGCGCGGGGCTAGTGAAGGCTGGGCCGCCTTCCCAGACTCCCCACCAGGCGTCCCGCGAGGAAAAGAGAGGGCGGGGGCGCCTGCCCCCGCGCCCCACCCGACTGATAGTCGGACTCGACTCGGGTCGTGAAGCCAACCCAGCCGGCGTCAGCTGATCAAACGGCGCCATAGGTTCGGCCACCCTGACCATCGCAGAAGAGGAGGGAGCCGAGGCCTCCTGCCCGAGCCCCCCTCCCAAACCAGGCTTGTCACCGCACGGCGACACCGCCACCATAGCTGCCAGTCCCGACGGAGTCCTCCCGAGCATCGAACCAGCAGCAAAGGAGGGAGAGCGGGAGGTCACCTGCTCAAGACCATCCCTCCCATCTGGAGAACCCGTTTTCTCAGCAAAGTCCAGCGGAGGTAACATGCGCTCAAACACATCCTCAGATTCAACCCTGTCGCTCCACATCCTGGGAGGCGCGGAAGAGGGCTGAAAAGAACCGAATCTCAAGGTACTCATAGGCACTGACGGAGAGGGTGCAACCCCATTCCCGGGCATCTCAGGGTCAGTACCCGGGCCATTGGGCAACTCATGCCCAGCATTCCCCCTCGCGCCTCCGAGTTACCCGAGCCATCATTCTTATCATGCATGTCCACATCAGTCCCTGCTAGCACCTCGGCGAAGAACTCAGAATCCTCAAACTCAATATCAAGGTTATACACGAGGCCCCTATGCATCCACTTGACCACGTCAGGCACAAACTCAATATCCAGTACACTCACCAGCAACCGGGCCACCCCGTTGGCACGTGTGAAGGCCATATCCAGTCTCTCAGTTTTGCCAACCAGAATCCCCAAACTTGCAGCAACCCGAGCATCACGAATCAACTTAGATGGAGCTCCCAAAAAACGCAACCATACCTAAGTGAGAGGCTTACCCTGTGGTTCAACCTACTTCCACTCGTGAAACTCAAGAATGCACTCTGTGCCAGGAACTCTGCAAAGCCCAAAACTGAGAGGACACTCCAAGTCCTCAGTAGTCGGAAAGTCAACCTTGTAGCTATTGGCCTCAAGTCGAATAAGCTCCCACTGAAAATCACCTGGGGCTAACTCCCTAAGTCGCTGCATAATTTGAGCCTCAGATACGTCACCTTTCGTGACTTTGACCACCCCCGTAGTCGTGCTCTGGGCCTCCTCAGGGACCTCCCTCGCACAAGGAGACTCAAAGAACATCTACTTGCCTCAAACCAGCGCATGACACGGGGTAGTGCCCGATACTGAGAGATCAGATGCCGAGTATTACGATTTATGGAGTCTGTTGTGCTGAGCTGATGTTCTTTGAGTCTCCTTGTGCGAGGGAGGTCCCTGAGGAGGCCCAGAGCACGACTACGGGGGTGGTCAAAGTCACGAAAGGTGACGTATCTGAGGCTCAAATTATGCAGCGACTTAGGGAGTCAGCCTCAGGTGATTTTTAGTGGGAGCTTATTCGACTTGAGGCCAACAGCTACAAGGTGAGAGATCAGATACTGAGAGATCAATTGTGTAATGTAATAAATCAAAGTGTTCAAATCTGCCTTGGCACACCACTTACCTTATTATAGCTATATAATCACATATACACATCTTTTATCGTAAGTTGTGGTGTACTCAAAAAATACAGGCAACTCAGCAGTACCAACACAATATGTTGTAACTTCTTCACTATTACACGCAACAAATTTCACTGCAATACATCAACATCGCACGGCGCTGCGCGGGCATGGCTAGTATATATATATACGACCGGGAACACTGTTTCCACTTAAGAAATCCTACAAACGGAATCAAATAAAGTGCTAGAGCCCAAGAATCCACAATACTAAATGCAATCCATACAAGACAACTAAAAAAACGCAGAACAATGTTTGACTATGCCCCGTTGCCGGAAACACACTGCATTTGATTCAAACTTCGTGTTGTGCGCGCATACTAGTAGTAGTTCACTTTCCTGCAGTTAGCGCGGATCTCGCCGCTGCTCCCGGTGAGCGGGCTGAGGCCGCCCATCCTCACCATGGCCTCCGCGAAGTCCCTCCTGAACGCCTCCGGGTCGGCGCCATAGAACCTAACGAGCGCGTCCGTGGGGCCGAGACCGCCAGCGAACAGCTGCTGGTCCGAGTGCAGCAGCCCCCTGCTGCGCAGCAACGAGCCGTAGTACCCGCCGTCGAACCGCGCTGGCGTCGGGTCAAGCGGCGCGAGGTTGTCGTCGCCGCCGGCGAGCGGGCAGGGGCCCCTGAGCTGCGCGGCGAGGGAGGCGTCCAGTGTGGCTGTCTCGTTGTACAGGCGGTCGCGGAAGTTGGTGCAGCGGGAGAAGCCCAGCGTGTGGCCGCCGGAGAGCACGACCAGGTCCTGCACAGTGAGGCCGTGCGAGGCGAAGTTGGAGACGAGGCGGTCGAGGTCGAAGGTCGGCGCCGGGATGCTGTTGTTCGCCGCCGCCTGGCTCGCCCCCCGCGCGTCCCTCCGGCCCAGAAGCACGTCGTACGACGGCCCTCCCAGCTGCAACAATATCTTACTGCTAGTTAGTAGTAATAATATATTCCATCCATTGTTACGCGGATAAATTTCTCCTGATGAG
Organism: Triticum dicoccoides; assembly: GCF_002162155.2. NCBI lineage: Eukaryota > Viridiplantae > Streptophyta > Magnoliopsida > Poales > Poaceae > Triticum > Triticum dicoccoides. The sequence continues at coordinate 192,081,110 of NC_041386.1, read as the reverse complement.
TATACTGGAGACGAGGAAGCGCTAACCGCGACGACAGAGTCACGTGCTGCGACGGCCACGACGTCGGCGCAGGACACCACGTTTCCCCTGCACGCGGCGTTGACGGCGTCCTTGATGCGATCGATCACGTCGAAGCCGCGAACGGAGTTCACGTTGGGCGCGGCCTTCTTCTCGCCTGTGAAGAAGGGCGTGTCGTCAAGCAGGATGGACCCATCACACCCCTGCAAGCAAACCGGCAGCAACCAGCGTCAAACGAGTAGAGTAGGTCTTCAAACCAAACTAAATGCAATACCCGCGCTCATATAGATATGTGCATACGTTGACGAAGCAGTCGTGGAAGTGCAGGCGCAGGAGCGAGGCACCCATGCGCGGCTCCACCGCTACGGCCTCCTCAACGACCTTCCTGATGGCGGGGAGCGCCGCCGGGCACAACTTGTCGTAGAAATGAGGGTCCAGCGGCTGCGCATTGCTCGCCGTGGCCAAAATGGCAAACGCCATCACTGCGACAGCACACGCCACAGAGAAGCTGCTGCGGGAAGCCATACTCAAGTACGATCGACGTACTGCTTCTGCACACGTTAGACCTAGCTACAAATCAGCTTAATTGGCTGACTAAGTCTGAGCGGGATAGATCAACGATCTGTGTGCAAGAGCGAGGGGTGAGGACACAAGGCACGGCGGGTTGTGCTTATATAGCCCACTCATGCCAGTTCCCTCGTCGCCAGGCTCGATTCCAGTTCCAGCAAAGCTAGAGTTGCGCAAACAAAGATGATCATTATTCATTAAATCAAGAAAGACACCATCGTCAACTAATAATTCATTAAAGTTGTGTGCGTGTTTGACTTTGTACGGAATGTTGTTCATGATTTCCATATAGTAGGTAGGAAAAATGGAGATCTCGGTCGTTTGATGAAGTGCGGTGAGGCTTTGCTAACAGAATTGACTAATCGGTATGGTCTCTCTAGCTAATGCATGACGGCTGTCGACTGCTAGCAACTAATCGCGCCATCTGCTGCCTTGATTTGCTCAGCAACCGGCCGGGCTTGAAATGAAGGTGATCTACCACAAACCAACTCTGTCGCAGCTACTTATTTTTTTAAGAGAATGTGTGGGTTTTATTAACTCAAACGAAGCATCAAATGTATACAAACACAATGAACATAAACTCAAGCTCTGCATAATTAGAATTCACACAACCAACATAAACACACATATAACTAAACACGTTGGTTTTCCCACAAAAAACTAAACTAAACACGTCGGCGAATAGCAAAGTCACACGAGACCAAACTATGCCTTAGCATGAAAAAAGAAAATCCCAAAGCAATCTAAACAGCAATCGACAAACTACAATGACAATCATATCCACATCAAACTACACAACGCTGTGTTTCTTGACAAATCTGGCCCTTTTGAGCAACTTGGGGCACGTATGGCTCTTGGGCAAAACTAAAACTAATTTGGAATCTGGCCCCTTGAGTCGGCACCACATATCATGGCGCCGAAGTTGTACATGTCGGCGCCACACTACATGGCACCGAGATGTATAAGTTTGGCGCCATACTATGTGGAGCCGAGCAAATCTGGCCCTTAGGGTTTCTGTGGGCCCATTTAAGGTCGGCTTCATTTAGCACGGCGTCGAACTTGTACATGCCGGCTCCGTGTAGTGTGGCGCCAACATGTACAACTTCGGCTCCATGATATGTGGCGCCGACCCCAGGGGCCAGATTTCAAATTAGTTTTGCCCAAGGGCCAGACGTGCCTCAAGTCGTGCAAAGGGGCCAGGTTTATCAAAAATACCACAACGCTTACAAAAAGGGAACCGTCGTCGCCCGTGCTAACCACTAATGGCGAGATTCAAGGTTTTCACACCCAAGAACAAGCATGAGCATATCCGATCAAGGCCTTCAACAAGGTCACGACACAAAAACATCACCATTGATAGGTATAATTAGTTTGGGTTAGATATAGGATTTTCACCCCGAAGCTCGACACGGGGTACTCGAGAAGCACCACCAAATTGAAGTCAATCGTGTTGTCGCCATCGTTTCTCAGCAATCATGGCAGCTACATGCGCTTGAGCTAGAAATCCTATCATAGCCGCCGCACCACCATACCCTCTGCATCAAGTGATGGAAATATGCCCTAAAGGCAATAATAAAGTTGTCATTATTATATTTCCTTATTCATGATAAAGATTTATTATTGCTGCTAGAATTGTATTGATCGGAAACATGTGTGGATACATAAACAAATACAGTGTCCCTAGTGAGTCTCTACTAGACTAGCTCGTTGATCAAAGATGGTTAAGGTTTCCTAACCATGCACATGTGTTGTCACTTGATAACGAGATCACATCATTAGGAGCATGATGTGATGGACAAGACCCATCCGTTAGCTTAGCATATGATCATTCAGTTTATTGCTATTGCTTTCTTAATGTCAAATACATATTCCTTCGACCATGAGATCATGCAACTCCCGGATACCAGAAGAATACCTTGTGTGCTATCAAACGTCACAACGTAACTGGGTGATCATAAAGATGCTCTACAGGTATCTCCGAAGGTGTCTGTTGAGTTGGCATGGATCATCATGTTTTACGATGCAGAGCTGCCACTACCTCTTGTTCTTCACTAAGAGCTATGATATGGAGTCTGTTCAGGACTTCGGAGAGGGCAAATTATCGCTGCTGTCATCAACAACCCCTTTTCATCAACAATGTCATGATGCTCACCACCAGGAGTGAGTAATTTCATTGTAGGCATACTGGAGGTAGATGGAGACGGATGAGATTCGTCATGTAATCGAGTCAATTTGTTAGGGCTTGATCCCTACTATCCACTATGTTCTAAGATTTATGTTGCTATGACTTGACTATGCTTAGTGCTTGTCACTAGGCCCCGAGTGTCATGACTTGAGATTTGAACCTATTATGTTTTCATGGATATATTTGAGTTCTTGATCCTATCTGCAAGTTATATGCACCTGTTATTGTTCTGAACCGTAGACCCCCAAGCTGACAATAGTTGGGATACTCTTTAAGGATGACTGTAATTTGACGAGTTCATGTATCATGATGTGTTAATACTTTGTTTTGGTTCTCTGTTAAAAGGAGTACCTTAGTTACCCTTAGTTTACATTCGGACCCCGCTGCCACGGGAGGGTAGTATAAAAGATATTATGCAAGTTCATATTATAAGCACGTATGGCTATATACGACATATAATTGATGAATTGGAGCTATTGTGTATCGCTCTAGGTTGTGACTGTCACATAATGAATGTCATCCAAATATCCATCTCTACTTCATGTCTATGCTTTTCTCATATTTTCTTTGCTAAGTTACTACCATTGCTACTGTTGTTCCAACTGCTACAAAACTGCTATTGTTACCGTTTCTATTACTATTATTATTGTTACCGCTACTATCAAAATTACCATATTACTGTAGTACTAATATTTTTTCACAGAGAAATAACTTACCAGGTTTTGAATTGACACCTCAACTGCTAAGGCTTATAAATATTCTTTGGCTCCTCTGGTGTCCAATCAATAAATTTGGTTGAAATACTACCTCGAAGACTGTTGCGATCCCCTATACTTGTGGGTCATCAAGCATCCATGTCGATGGTGGCGGACAGGGTACCTGGCGACGATATCAGCGACACGGATGGTGAGTGAGGGAGGAGGTGGGCGGTTTCCGCGGAAGCGGGAAATGGAGGAGGGACGCAAGAGGAGTGCGGCTAAAGTGGTGGATTAGTCAATTTTGAGAGGATTTTAGATGTGTTCGGCTTGTCGAAACCGATGTGGCGGATGCTTTGGGGGGGCCATATCCTCCACGGATATGGGCCGGGTATAAGGGTGCCAGTCAGCCCAAGTGTTTGGGTCGGGTTTGCCAGGTTCGATTGGGTGGCAGTTTTCTGTCCAGACAGTGACTAGCAGGCCGACCGGGCGTTTGGGTCGTGTTTGCCAGTTTTGATTGGGTGGCATCTTTCTGTCCAAGCAGTGAGCAGTCCGCTCGGGCATTTGGGGCGGATATGAGAGCTCCATTGTAGATGCTCTCACTAGGACCTGGCACAGGCTCCGCACAGGCTCCGCACATAGTTGGGTGGATGACACACAAGCTTCTCACATAACTGGGTCGGCTTCGCACAGGCTCTGCACATAACTGGGCTGACCATCGGGCCGACCCATCACGCGAAGACACCTGTCTTCTGTAAACGAGCGGCGATAGACGAGGACAGCGTCACGGATGGTGAGCAAGGAGGTGGACAGCTGCGCAGAGGCGAGAGGAGCACGGCCGAAGTGGTGGACTAGTCAATTTTGAGAGGATTTCAGATGGATCTAGCTTGTCGGAACCAACATGGCGGAAGCGTCAGGGGTCCCCATATCCCCAGAGATATGGGCCGAGTATAGGGGTGTCGGTCAACCCAAGCGTTTGAGCCGAGTTTGCCAGGTCCGTTTGGGTGACAACTTTCTATCAGCACAGGTCGCCCGGGCATTTGGAGCGGATATGAGGGTGCCGGTTGTAGATGCTCTCACTGGAGATGTGCAAAGCTAGTCACTCGGCCAGTCCTGGTGATGATAATTAGCGCGAAGTATATAAGAACAGACAACAACGTTCATACATGAAATCATTTTTAGAAAAAAAATCGAAACATTTCTTGAAATGCAAAATAAGTTTTCTAAATGCAAATAATTTACAAAACTGAAATTAACATATTTTTAAATGTGTCACAATTTTTAAAATTTCAACACATTTTTGAAAACACGTGAACAACTTTTGGAATTCCAAACATTTTTTGACAAACATGAACACTTTTTTATATCACAAAAAAAATTGAATAGTCCAAACAATTTTTAAAAACACAATTTCCTTTCCAAAAACACGAACAATTTAGAACACTAAAAAGTTTTTGAAAAAATGGGAACATTTTTTAGAACTCCGAACTAGAATTTTAAAAAATAGAACATTTTTGGATATGTGGACAATTTTTGAAATCCAATTTTTTTTTTAGTTTATGACCCACAATCAGGAATTTTTAACTTCTAAACAATTTTTCAAAGTGCAAACATTTTTCAAATATATGAACAAAATTTGAAAAGACAGTTTTCTTTTAAAAGTTTAACAAAATATGAAAAGCGGGAACATTATCCATAAACTTGAACAATTTTTTAAAAGCATGAGCATTTTTGGAAATTTAAAATTTTGGTTCATGAATAATATTTGAAGACTTTTTCAAGATTGAAAACAGTTTTTGGAAACATGAATTTTTTTTTTAAAAGAAAATAAGAAAAGAAAAACAGAACAAGAAAAAAATAGAAAAGAGTAAAAAAGAAAACAAAAAAGAAAAGGTAAAAGAGAAAATGAATAAAACCCAAAAGAAGTCGGAAAACCGTTAAAAGAAACAAAATAATCGGTTCACAAAACCTTCTAGAAGGTATCCGAAACTGGCTGCCTCGCAGTGGTATATTGGGTCGGTCCAAACTCTCGTGCTGAGAAGCTCGAGTGTATAGGTCCGACACTTTCACGCAAGGAGCGTAATACAGGATTTTCCATTCTCAGTCCCCTGGTAGTTGGTAGCTAGGGCATCTCCAATGCTGACTCGCAATTTAGACATCGCATCCATTTATAGACTAGGATGGTCATTTCAGGGACACTGATGTAGGAGCCGGCCATCCAAAACTAGTCGCATATTTTTTACTATTTGAAATAATCAGACAGAATTTAATCAAACACGACGGAATTCATTTCAGTTTATTCATAATTTACATAAACAACTGATATTTCGGCCGTTTTACTTAATAACACTAAAAAAACCTACAACTCGTACCGCACGACCACCTCGTACGTGTTACCTCCTTGCTTAGCCAACCACCGTCTCCGTCCGTGGCGTTGTCATCATCGTTGTCCCTCCACCACCGGCAGGGCACCGGTCCACCGCGCCAGCCTTGTTCGGCCGTTGTGTGCCGCTCGCGTAGAAGCCGCTACACTTCCTCCTACTCGGTGCGGACCGCCGCTGCGGCCAATGCCGACGAAGCCAGTGGAGCGCAGTATGGTTTAAAGGGTTGCAGGTGGTTTAAGGATCTTCGTTGAAGATGCCCTGGGTAATCAAAAAGGCGTCGGACAATGAATAAATAGATATGTGGTGGCATCGTTCGTCCGCCTTGCTTTCGCGATCGCAAGAAAATCTACGGGCAAAGCAAAGGCCGCAGCATCAGCACGCAAGCTGCTTCAGTCCATGGAACGGCACACCACTTGCTATCACCAGCGGCCAGCCACACACAAGATATTTCCGTCTCGGCGACGGCAGGTCTTCACCCCGGCCTAACTCTTCACCACAGCATGCCCGCGTCAACAGCTGGATGCAGCAGATATCGTCATGCCTTTGCCTCTTGCTGCAGCCTGTCCAAAGTGCATGACAGTCATCTCTGATCTAGATGTTTCTGAAGTGTTCCATGCCTCGTCATATTTGATGACCCTGGATGGATGGAGCCTCAAGGTGAGACTAACCTGTCATACTAGTGGGAATAATTGTCCACTTGTTTGGCATCATATAGTTTTCTGAACCATTGGTGCCAGATGGGGCCTTCAACCTTTGCATAAAATCAGTGTCCCAGCACGATTTAAGAAATAATGCTTGCATCAATTTGGTTCCACAAAATCAATATTTCACGTAGCATCTATGGTATTTTTCGCATGATGTTTTTCTAGAATAGATAGTAAAGAAAAACCTTTTAAGTAACAAAACATCCTTTATCGAAAAAGATATTGAAGAAAAACAGGCCCAATAAAGAATATAAAGAGAAAAAGAAAAACGCCAATGATGCAGATTCTTCTCCAATCCATAATAGCAAGTACCAAAGTTAAAATAGTCATGTTTTCAATTGAATAATGCTCAATACAGAAGTAGCATCTCATAATGAAAACATGACAGTGAAAACATGACAGTGAAATCAAAGAGGCTTTTATGCAAATGAACTCCCTCGCTAGTCCTGGACCAGACGGCTTCGGCCCCCAGTTCTACAAAAAATACTGGAATCTAGTTAAAAACACATCTTCTCCTTTATGACCGATTTCCAAAACCTCTCTGCCCAAACTGAATGCTTAAATAGAGCTCACCTAATCTTGCTGCCAAAAAAAGACCTCCCAAATACGCCTGACGCTTACCGTCCGATTTCTCTTCAAAATTGCCCCATCAAAGCGGTCGCAAAAATCCTCACCAACAGACTCCAACCGCTTGTCCCGTTACTCGTACATGGAAACCAGACTGGTTTCATTTCAGGACGTTGCATCGCTGAAAATTTCGTCTTCGCCGCAGACCTCATCGGGGCCTGCCATTCCCGAAAAGCCCCAACCATGATCATTAAACTAGACTTCTCCAAAGCCTTCAACTCCCTCTCTTAGGCATCACTTCTCACCATCCTACACTGCCATGGATTCCCGCCAAAATTTACAGCCTGAATCCAGGATCTCCTCTTATCTGGAAAAACGGCCGTCATGCTAAACGGTATTCCGGAGAACTGGATAAACTGCAATAACACTCTTAGACAAGGAGACCCCATATCACCCTATCTATTCATCATTGTTGCTGACCTCCTTCAATAGATGATCAATCAATACCGCGACCTCCTACACCTCACACATCCCCTATTCACACATTTACCACCGACAGTCCTACAATATGCGAACGACACACTTATTATCGCAAAAGCGTCCAACGACGCGGCCCTGCAGCTAAAAAACATTCTTCACAACTTTGCCATGGCCACCGGCCTCATGATAAACTTCACAAAAACAACGTTGGTGCCTATGCATGTATGCCCCAGACTTGCGGACTCCATTGCCGCCACTCTACAATGCACAACATCAACCTTTCCACAAATCTACCTAGGTCTACCCCTGGCTCCTACCCGTCTCCCGCCTAACGCCTTTTTACCCATTATTGAACGATGCCAAAAATTCCTGACAGGATGGCGAGCCAAACTTCTCTCCAAAGGAGACAGACTCATTTTGCTGTCTGCCGTTCTCGACTCCATCCTGGTATACTTTATGTCCATCTTCCTCATTCCTAAAAGTGTTCTAAAAACTCTAGACTCTATCCGGCGAGCCTTCTTCTGGGTTGCGGAGGAAACATGCACCGGTGCTCAATGCTTAGTTGCCTGGAAAAATGTTTGTAAACCAAAAAAGATCGGCGGCTTGGGCCTAAAAAATCTCCATGTTCAGAATAACTGTCTTCTAATGAAATTTGCTGTCAAAGCTTTGCTTCCAGAACAAAACCCTTGGCTCGAATGGATCACCTTGCAACACCCAAATGCCCTTATCACTCCACAAAACAGCCACTCTTTCCTCTGCCGAATCATAAACCAGCAACTACCAGCACTACATGACATCTCCTTTGTTATCACAAACTCCGGTACCAACACCTATTTTTGGTTAGACACATGGCTCCACCAGCAATCGCTTGCTACTCTATTTCCCTGCCTATATTCGCATACCACCACACCTCTCACTCGTGTGGCTGCGGTTTTGAATATCGGTTTAGAATCAATCCTACGGAACCGCCTAACAACTAATGCCGCTTCTGAGTTGTGTTCGTTGTTGTCTCTCTTGCAGGATTTCCAGATATCGCCAGGACCGGACCAGCGCTTCCTTAACGGTGGCCTCCGCTTCTCCACGCGGGCCGCCTACCAGCTGACCATGGGCGAAAATGAAGATGACATGCACGCCGTTGCCATCTGGTCTACATGCGTCCCAAACCGCGTGAAGATCTTTGCATGGCTCCTGTTCCGTGGACGTCTCAACTCCAAATGCAACCTCCTTCGCAAGCACATCGTCGCAGACTCTCTATGTCCACGATGCGGTTTTGACGGCGAGACCAGCTCTCACATCTTCATCGATTGCCCACTCGCTCAGCGAATTTGGCAACGGATTGGACTCTCACCTCCCACCTCCATTCATGAACTGTGGGACTGCCACCTCCCCTGCCAGGTTGATGCAAGAATCTGGCATTCCGTACTTCTCATCATCCTATGGAAGATATGGGACTCCAGAAATGCTATGACCTTCAAGCAACAGAACCACCATAGCATTTTCACCTTGAAGCGAATCCTCGATGACCTTATGCTTTGGACGCACCGGATGAGGAAGCCGGCGCATAAACAGGCCACCCACTCATGGTGTTCCTACTTCTGCTCACGACTACACGTGCTTATGTAGTTCACCTTTGTAATGTAATCAAGCAAACGTTGGGTTACAAAACTGAGAAATATATTCAGGTGG
>NC_041386.1:192032802-192071599 GCF_002162155.2 Triticum dicoccoides | reverse complement strand
AAAAAACATTAAACTACCTACAAAAATTAGATAAGTACATTATTGATTCCAACATGTAAACATTGCACATTCTTGCAATTTCTACGCTTACTCAGTAGTCACACTATTACTAGGGCTGCTCACCTTGCCAAGCCCAAACAATGTCTTTCAAAGCCGGTCTCATATCATGTTTAACCTTCTGATACTCGAGAGTATCACCATTGGTCTTCCTGATTTCCACCAGATGAAAATTTGGTGCAATCTGAAATATCTCGGTATCTATGGACATTACGCCTTTCCTTCCTGGTTGCGAGCTCTGCATCTTCAACAACCCACCGTCTCTCTTAATGAGTCTTAGCCGCAAGCGCTTTGCAATGTCTTCAAGCTTTGTGATGATTGTTGCAGCTGTGTTGGTAGATGTGAATTTTGACTCTTTGTTGGACTTATCCTCAAACATGCCAGAGAGATCAAACCCAGAAGAAAGAGAAATGATGTCAAAAGCATTCAAGTTAGTGAGCTCTGTTGCTTCTTGTATTGTCTCGGTCGTACAGCTACTGAACGGATCACAAGTCGGATCCATGTCAACAGCAACAATGCCCTCCGTTCGTGTGTTATAGGTAATCAGTCCCTTGTCAAGGCCTGTCCGGAACCAAGAATTTTCCAAGATCTCTGAAAAGGAGATCCGTGTACCAGGGTTCGGATCAAGAATACGTCTCAGAAGCCTCCGGGCATCTGAAGAAAACCAGCTTGGCCATTTGAGCTCTGCTTTGTAAATCTTCTTATACATGTCCATCAAATTCTTGTCCTGAAAAGGGAGATAACCAGCCAACAATACATACAAGATGACTCCACAAGCCCAGATGTCAGCTTTTGCACCATCATATCCTTTCTTACTAATCAGTTCCGGAGCAACATATGCAGGGGTACCACAAGTTGTGTGAAGCAGCCCATCTTGTCTCTTGCATTCTGCAAGTGCACTCAAACCAAAGTCAGAGATCTTTAAATTGCGGTTCTCATCAAGAAGAAGATTTTCAGGCTTCAAATCACGGTGATAGACGCCTCGGCTGTGGCAGAAGTCAACTGCACTATTGAGCTGTTGGAAGTACTTGCGAGCAACATCTTCTTTCAGCCTTCCTCGTTGGACCTTGTTGAACAGCTCGCCCCCCTTCACATACTCCAGCACAAAAAATATCTTGGTTTTGGTGGCCATCACCTCATACAATTGGACAATGTTTGGATGTTTCACCAACTTCATTACAGATATCTCTCGCCTTACTTGATCCATAAGCCCGCACTTGAATATCTTCTCTTTGTCAATCACCTTGATGGCAACGCTCTGTGAAGTCTTGAGATTACGACCATAGTAAACTTTAGCAAAGCTCCCTTGCCCCAGCAGTCTTCCCATCTCATATCTCTCCATCAAGATATTTCCCTTCTTCTCTGCCATCCTGGCCAGATCTTATGTACACAAAAGGCAGTGATGTTGTAACTTGAGGTGATCAGAACTGATCAGGGGCACTCAATGATGTGGACAAGACCTGCAGATGATCAATTCGTTTCAACCATCTTCACCAAGATGGTAGGTGGTCCATGGATCATCCTGCGTATGCCCATGGAGCAACTGTTGTATTTCAGTATCTTCAAAAGCTAGACTGCCAGTTCCCAACCAAGGTAGCCCTCTAGCACGCATGCACATCTTCCGGCATTCCTGTGAAGGAGATATTTTCCTTCGCACTGAAAGCCTAATACTGCGAGGAAATACATGAATGATTAGGTACGTAGCTACTAAATAGTTTATAATTGTTTTTAATATAAAGAAAAAAAACACTTGAACGAGGCAAACTTTCCAGTTTTTATGCATATGAATGGTATTTATTATTTTCCAGAAGAATCCAAAAAGCGAATTCTTGCCTCTTAAAGAAAAAGAAAAGAAAAATAAGGGCAAGCACTAGCAATCTTGTTGCATAGATTAGATTTCTTAGAGCATCTCCAACGGCCGCACAAAAATTTCGCGCCCAATAAAAGTTTTAACGCCCCATTGTAGTATTTTTAATGCGCCGGGACCAACATTGCTTTAGCAGGTGCACAAATTATGAAGCGCGCGCAATCCGGAGTCCAAAATATGCTGCGCGCGATAGCGTTTTTCAGCGCGCGCTCTAAATCTTTTAGCGCTACGGCGTCTGCTGGAGCTGTTCCGTGCCAAAAAAACAAACTTTTAGTGTGCAGAGCTTTTTTTGAGCGCCTGTTGAAAATAGTCTTATGAACTATGATTATTTTCATTCATCTTTTGGTCTGAACTATCCAGATGTGTGTGTTTCTCGTTGCCTTGAACAAACATATCAAGGCAGAGAGAGCTGCATGATATGGAACATGATCTGTGAACATCACATCCTTGTTCTAGAAGAGAAAACTATTTGTTCTAGAACATATGGCAAAAGAAAATGATCTAGTTACTGGGTCCCGTTCATGCCACAGTCATCTAGTACGTACAATTGCAAACGAACAGAAAAATATCTGAAAAGCTCCAAACGCTTGCAGACAAAAAAAAACTCAACAATTTGTACAGTACCGACCAAACAAATCGTTCAGATATTTAGCGGAACAACAGACAAAGCTATGCATGCATATCTACGAAAAATAACAGATCCGAATCAACGGAATTCAAAAGAGTACTTCGGCGGTTGTGCAATCACTAGTATTATGGGTACGGAGAGCCAAGGAAAGATGCAATTAAAACGCTGAGGTTTCTACAAGATACACGTCAAAGTTTCAAATCCTTGCTGCTCCTAACCTCTTGAGAGATTGGAACATACCAAAATCGTAAACCGAGATTAAAATCATAAAGCATATATTAAAGGCAAACATATTATGCGGTAGAAAGCTAGAAACATACTTGATCCAGACTGGAATTCTATAGACGCAGAGGAGATTAGAACCGCGCCGGTAGAAAAGCCATGAAACAAAGTCTTGCAGGAAGGTTCTGAGAAGAATCGAAGATGAGCGGCGGTAGTGGGAGAGTGGGGAGGAAGAAATAGTATTGGATGCGCAAATACCACGCTAGGAGGTATTTATAGGCGCTCCACGGTGGGATCTTTCTCCGATTCCCGAAAGGGTGCCGACTTTGCACCCGCTGAACAAGGGTCCCAGCAGGGTCTAGTTCGTCAATATTTACTACTCGTATTGTTTTGTGTTCTTAGCGGGTCAAAAATACTTTGTTTAGTCGCCTTGCATCACAAGTCTCATTCGAAATGGAAAGAACAAGGATTTGCACTGGCTCTATATTGGACGCTTCCTCGGGCCCCGATGTGATGATCAACCTCGCCACTAGGCGATTGCGAGGCTCCGGTTTTCCACAGGCTCTCAAATTTTTCATACAAACATTTGTATTGGGAAATAGGCTCTCCATATTCTAAATATTGATTGTATCGGATGAAATTTCCATTTCGATACAAATATGTTCAGTTGATATTTTGGTATTGAGAGCGTGCAAATTATATAGTCCTTTTACATGTAAATCCTTGTTCTTTTACATGTAAACATTTCTAGCATTTACGTCGGCTATCTGCTTTAATTACAATGGCATGACCACATGTCTAGAAGGAAATTAAGGGCATCTCTGGCCAATCCTTCAAAATCAGTTAGAGAAGTAAAGATTTGGTTTTGGGGGCTTGAACCGGACGTGGCCGATTTCTTATCGATATTAGCCCCTAAAAACCTTTACTCTTCTCATCGGCCGCCGCTTATATTTACTTGACCGACCCCACTTCTTAGGAAAAAATCTCCTCCCAGCAGCCACCTCTTTCCGCCTTGACCACATCCACTCCGACGCCGCCCATATCCACCCCGCAACTCCTCCCCACCCACCCACCCCCACCCTCCGGCCCGCCCTCACCGCAACCACCCCCACTGATGCTTCCAATTGGTCGGCGCCGCCCCTAAACGGCAGGATCTCATCGTCGGAGGTCGCTGTTGCCGATTCGAACCGTGGATCCATGCCATGGCGTGCAGCCAACCCGAGTTCGCGCCGGCGACAACTCCCACTCCTTCACCAACCTGCCGCCACCGCCGCCTAAGAGGAAGTATACTGGACCGGGACACTAGCCACTGGTACTGGCTTGGCTCCTTCGAGTGGGCAGGACTTGTCGCTAGGGGGTACGACATGAAGGCAGTGAGAACATGAATTTCCCATTTGGCAACCGCGCGGTCCTACCGTTCATAGACATCGACCCTCGAGTGGTCTCCTGCCGCGAGGTATGGGAGAACCGGGAGGCCTTTGAGCGGCTTGAGATGGCGCGCCTTGATGAGGAGTACATCACCAAGCTCCGCCTGATGCATCCGGAGCTCGTTGGCGAGGAGCGCCGGTTGCTCGAGATGTACAAGAAGGGGCTACCAACGAGGCTGGGCCGTCATGTGGTGAGGTCATTGACCTTTGCTCCGGCGACTCCAGCTCCGGGTCCGGCGACCACTACGACGATAACGTGGATTGGGAGACGCTCATGAAAGAGGAGGATTTTTTTATTTCTTTTTAAATTAAGTAGTTTATCCAATGTAGTTGAAATTTCATGTCATTAAGTGCAGTTTGAATCGAAATGTATGTTTGAATGGACTGTTTTTAATCTTTGTTTGAATAAAGTTATGTGAAAAAAGATTGAGGAGTTAAATTTAAGATTTGGGCTAGGAAACATATATTTTTTTAGATCCTCAAATATGAGGAGTTAAGGTAAGGAGGCTCTTGAGGGCCTAAATTTTGAGGGATCGGTTAGAGATGCCCTAAGTATTATTTTTTTCGGAGTAGGGTAAGAGCACTGGCCTTTCATATAGATAACAAATGAAAAACGGTAATTCACGACTAAGCCCAAGCTCATATGCTCCCAATGAATAGTAAATCCATCAAAAAGCCAAAAGTAAAATTTGAAATTTTTCGGCATCTAAAATGCTTGGAGCGCTAAGTGGCGGCAAAATTTCGTGGTAAAATGAACGAGTAGCTCTCGACAAAAAAATATACGGGTCTCAGCACTAACCTTTTCAAAGTTTCTTGCGAGAATAATTGTCATGCCAATTCTTGGTTGTGTGTTGTAACAAACTCTGTCTCCTCCTTTTTTTGTTGGAAACCACTGATATATTAAAGCAAGGATTTTACAGAAAGGACCTCCACAAAGATACAAATTACAACCAAGTCCCCCTTAAAGTGGAACCACTGACGAGGAACAGCAGTTCTGATAGTGCGCCGCTGCCGTATCTTCACACGAGCCTTGGATCAGAAGATGTCCCCTGGCGGACGGGAAGTCGTCGATCCTCGAACTCCGGAGAGCGTCCATCCCGCTCCTCCGGTCGCAACGCTGCCTTGCTTGAACACCACTTGCTTCAAGATCTCAATCTGGAGCCGCCGCGTCGAGCTCCAGTGCGGGGATAAACGCACACGGCGGCCACCAGGGACCGCGAGGGCGAGGAAGGCGGACGCCATGAAGCTACACCAAGCTCCACCGCCAAAGATGCCGAGCGGGTTCAGAAATTCGCCTTTACTGTAGCGGGAGAGGGGAAAGCGTCCAAGGTCACGGTCGACTAAGTAATATCTTTCTCCTGGTCAAGTTCTTCCAGACTTTCTGGAATGTAGTCAAGCCTGAGATCATGGCCCTCTTCGAGGAATTCTATGTTGGATCCATTGATCTCCGGCACCTTAACTTCGGGATCATCTCCCTTATCCCCAAGGTTCCTGGGGCTACGGATATCCGACAGTTTCAGCCCATCACGGTGATTAATGTGATCTTTCTCATCTTGGCCAAGGGGTACGCCAATAGGGTGACCCTGTTGGCCGACCGCATCACCCACCTGGACCAGTCTGCCTTCATCCAGGGTCGCTTCATCCTGGATGGCGTCTTGGTCCTCCACGAGGTGTTGCATGAGGTCCGCTCTAGAGGTCTCCAAGCCGTTTTCCTGAAGATTGACTTCCACAAATCCTATGATACGGTGAGCTGGCCCTTCCTTCGGGAAGTCCTGCTGTGGAAGGGGTTTGACGACCGCTGGGTAACCAGGGTCATACAGATGGTGTCCTCGGGTCAGACCCCGGCTAATATCAACGACGAGATAGGTCCCTACTTCCCCACCTTCTGTGGGGTAAGACAAGGTGACCCCTTCTCCCCGTTCCTATTTAACATGGTGGTTGATGCTTTGGCTGCTATTCTGGATAAAGCCAAGGTGGTCGGACACATTCGAGGGACTGTCCCCCACTTGGTGGGCGGAAACGGCGTGTCCCTCCTCCAGTACGCTGATGACACCATCATTATGGTGGAGAGCTCTAGTAGCGACATCACGAATGTCAAATTCCACCTCCTCTGCTTCCAGGAGCTATCGGGGCTCAAGATTAGCTTTGTTAAGAGCAAAGTGATGGTTTTGGGATATTCTCCGGATGAGTCCCAAGGGATAGCCAACTGCCTTAACTGTCGGCTTGGCTCCTTCCCCACCTCTTACCCGGGATCCCCATTAGTGACTCCCGCCTCACGGTCGCTGACTTGCACCCTTCTGTGGGCAAACTCAGCCTCCGCATTGAGCCGTGGCAGGGCCGGTGGCTTTCTAAGGCGGCGCACACCATCCTGATCAACTCCTCCCTGACCAGTCTCCTGCTCTTCATCATGAGCTTCTATAGTCTGCCTGAGACACTGCACCATGAGATCGGTACGATCCAAGCCCGCTTCTTTTGGGCGGGTGACGGAGACAAGCAGAAATACCACATGGTGCGGTGGTCTAAAATCTGCAAGCCCAAGGACCAGGGTGGCCTGGGCATCGTGTCATCCAAGCGGATAAGCGTTGCCCTCTTGACACAGTGGCTTTGGCGCATCGCCAATGGAGATGGCGGCCTTTGGCTACAAATAATCCAGAATAAATACCTCGGCGGCCGGCCCCTTACGTTCTGTCAACGGTCCGACGGCTCACAGTTTTGGCAATCTGTCATTCAGCTCTTGCCTGTCCTGCGCATTGGTACCTCCATTTCGGTTGGCACGGGCGAGGCCACCCTCTTCTGGTTCGACCGTTGGGTCAGCGATGTCCCTTTCGCGGCCCACTTCCCGGATCTATTCTCCATTATCGTTGACCCTCGAGTCTCGGTCGAGATGGCCCTTCTTGACTTAGGGCGTCTCGCCTTTCGCCGCCCTTTTGGGGCCGTGGAACTAGCTTCCTGGCACGATCTCCTTGACGTTGTGGCCCTCCATGAGCTGGCCCTCTCGCCTGAGCCCGACCGTGTGTCCTGGCGCCTTGAGGCCTCGGGCCGTTTCTCCACGCGGTCCCTATACCGCACCATTGTGGCAACCCCCGCCCCACCCCCCTTCGAGGTGATCTGGACTATCCATATACCCCTAAAGATCCGCATCTTCTTGTGGCAATGAATCTGGGGCCGCCTCCCGTCCGATGTGGAGGTGCGTAAGCGCAATGGCCCTGACGATGGGCTTTGCCCCTTGTGTGGAACACCTGAGGACTCGAACCATATTTTCTTCTCCTGTGTCTCGGCCCAATTCCTGTGGAGCTGTGCGAACGAGACGTTCGGTGGAAATTGGTGCCACACCAACTTCCGGAACCTCTTCGCCGAAATTCAGGCCTCGCCTCCTACTCACCGCCACATTAGGTGGCTGGTGATAGGGGCCCTGGCCTGGACGCTCTGGACAATTAGGAACAAGCTTGTTATTCATCGGATTCCCCTTCGACGGGCTACTGACGCGTTGTTCAAACCGAGCGGCCCCTTTGAGCAATTCAAACAGACGTGGACGGGGACGGAGACGGAGACAGGGTGTTGGATTGCTCAAAGGGGCTCTTGTGAGAGTAACTCCAATGGGACGACCCATTTCGTCCGCCCGCATTTGTTTGGATTGGTGCGAACAAAAGTGGCGGCCCAACGCGTCGACCCAAACTTAAATCGTGTCCGCCCGGCGTCCGCGTCGACCCATTTTCGGCCCAAAATTACGCCTGGAATGCGTCGGCGCGGACGCGAAGCAGACGCGCCGCGCGTCTCCTCACCGTCCGTCGCGTCCCCACCTGGTGGCCACCCAACCGCCACCGATTGTCTTATTTATGATGACCACCGATAGCGGGCCCACGCGTCAGCCAATGCGCGCGTCCTTTTTTAACCACGCGTGCGGCGGGGTCGGCCTCATCCACTTCTCCCGTCCATATCTGGCCCCCCACCACTTCCTTTGCTTCCTCGCCGACGACCGCAAACCCTAGCGCGCGGCATGGGCCTCTTCGGCAAAAGCAATGGCAAGGGGAAGGGCACCCCCGGCGCCTCGTCATCCCGTGCTCCCCCTCCCCCTCCCCCTCCATCGCCGGCGCGTTTCCGCCCTGGATGCCGGCGCCTGCACATCCCGGTGCACCAAGTGCGGTGGCACTGGGAGTACAGGCAGCCCCTCCCCTACCCCGACGTGACGCTGCCGCACCATTGGCATTTGGATCCAAACCGGATCCCGATGCCGGCGGTTCCATGGACCCAGCGGGCGCACGACGATGAGGTGCGCCGGCGCCGCGCGCTGCTCACATCGGAGCAGCGTCGGCTGCCCGAGTACGCCGCTGACTCTCCTAACTGGGAGGCTTGGTTCACCCTCGAACACGAGGAGCAACGGCGCTCGGGTGTCGACGTTGTCCCGCCGCCGTTCCCACCGCCACCCCCGCAGTAGAGCCGGAGGACATAGAGGCGGACGCGGAGTACCAAGCCACCCTCGAGGAGGCCCTGCAGCACGCGCTGGAGGCTAGCCGCATCGAGGAGGACGAGCACTAGGATGGGCTGGAACAAGCCATTGCCCTGTCGGCGGCGGGGGACTCCGTCCACACCCCGCTCTTCGTGCCGCCCCCTCCGTCGTCGCCGCCCGTACAACCCAAGCCGGAGCCGGAGCCTAAGCGCTCCCCACCTCCACCCACTTGGCCAGAGGAGGCCTACTCGTGGACGGGCCAGTACCGCGAGTGGGTGAGCGCGCCTCCCGTCTACTTCGCCGCGACGCCGGAGGAAGAGGCGGCCCACCTCGAGTGATGGAAGGAGCACTGGCTCCGCCAGGAGCAGGGCGACGGCGAGGAGCAGATGCGCTACGAGGCCATGCTCCAACGCGACGCGGAGGCGCTCCGGCTCGAGGAGGAGGAGGAGGAGGAGCGCGCGCGGCTTGCCGCAATGCCGCCGCCCCAGCAGACGCCGGAGGAGGCTGCCCTGGCAGCGTACCAGGCGGCGTTCGGGTGGGCTGGCCCTGCTCCGGTCTTCATCGACCTCACCGACGACGGCGATGTCAAGGGCAAAGGCAAGGCCGACGACGTCTAGGACAGCGTGCGGGGCGGCAGCAGGCGGGCGCATATTTTTTTAATGTTTTTATTTAATGTTTATTAGATGTAGGTGGACTTTGGCCGGCGTTTGATCGACCACTTTTATGTTTAATTATGTTTATTTCATGCAACTTGTTTTTTTTTCACGCCGCCACATTTAGGTCGGCCTCCCCGTTAGGCGGTCAAGCCGACCCATTTTAAAATGCGGACGCCGGCGTCCGCCTGGCCGACCCAAACGAACAAAAAGCGGACAAAGCGCGCGTCCGTTTGGGTCGCCCCGTTGGAGTTGCTCTGAGGTCCAGAAGCCGCTGCCCACGGGAACATACAATTCCACGCCAAATGCTTCAACTGAAATCCTCCGAAAATACTAGTCCGTGAGCATGAAGGACGGTTGATAGCTAGACCCTTGTCTTTCCACGCCACCGACGAGCAATAAGCCACAGTCATGTACTGTTCATCCATTCGCTAAATATCTAGGAGTATCTTTTAGTCTAGTCCTGTGCGCCCGCCCAGATGGCAACTCCTTTTTTGGTTACTCAAATCATTGGTGACGGCATCTATTCGGTCGTCCTATGCTTCTAAACTATTTCTCCCCCTAGATATTTTCCGGTGTATGTGTAACACCAATGGATGGAGACAATTGGTCTGCGTAGTAGCAGGCTGTCATTTTCCTAGGCTAAGACTAATCCACTGGGATAACCAAAGCTCTAGTGTTTGGGAATCATATTGGGGCCGACCATGATCACAAAACAAGTAATTTCTTTCTCAGGCCCGCATGTCCGAATCGTCCTGCATATGGAGCTCATAAATATCTGCTTCAGCTTTATGTTGTGGGCATCGACATCGCCGGTCCAAAAGGCAGATAGGCATGAGAGCTCACAGCTTGGTAAACAATGTTTTCCTCGGTTTTCAAAAGCTAACAACGTTTTTTTTTTTTTTGAAACTGGGATAGGCACGGCCTGATTTAACAACGTTTCTACTTTCGACAGTACCTACTAATCCAACAAGGATGTTTATCAAGAAACACGCCGAGACAAACCGGCCTGTGCGGGAAGGTCAGATTTGCAATACAAGTAGTAGCAATGATAAAAAGATGATGCAGCTGTAGAACAATACTAGTACTCCCTCCGTCCGAAAATACTTGTCATCAAAATGGACAAAAAAGATGTATCTAGAACTAAAATACATCTAGATACATCCCTTTTTATTCATTTTGATGACAAGTATTTCCGGACGGAGAGAATATTCTCTAGTACTCCGTACTATGAATCCAATTAGTTTACCTTCTGGGTGCAATCCCCTGAAGCAAGCAACGAGGCTTAAATAACCAGACCTGACCTTTCCAAAATGGAGTGCCTCCACTCCAAAGGTAATCTAGATGTATCTTTGTTAGATGTGTATAGTCTATTTTCGGTATATTCCCATTATATAAGGGGTTTCCTATATTTTACCACACATGTATATGTAATGGCTTTTGGCCCTCAGTAAAGAGTAGTTGCTCATTCTCTAACATGGTATCAGATGCTAGGTTAGCCTTGCTCTCTTACACGATGCAACTCCGTGCTCCTCCTTCCTAGCCCACCTCGTCTCCGGCCACTCCCGCTCGATTCCGGCCGATTTTTCCGGCCGCTCTCGCTTGCTACTGCACCATCCGCCACCGCCTGCTCCTATTCAGGCCGCTGTGGCTGCACCTGCCCCTGCTGGCCTCCTCTGTCAGCGCGAAGGCCGTGCTACTCCCGTCCGGTCGCGCCGCTCCAGTTCCTTGCTCCGGTTCTGTCGCTCCCGCCAAGCCAGCGCGAAGACTTGAGCGGGCCGCGTTCCTCTGGTTCCCAGCTCTCGCTTGGCCGCCGCTCCAGGCGCCGCCGCCCCAGGTCAATCCCCGGCTGGGCTGCTTCACTCGGGGGCTCAGCTTCCGCCCGCTCGAGCGAGCGTGCCCTCTGCCCGATCTTGAATCGGGGGCCTCTGCTTCGCGCGCGTGGGTCTCCTGCCCGATCCCGATCCAGTTTCTGGATCCGTTGACTTAAAAAAAAAGAGGCTCCTCATGTCTTCTTCAGGCTATGTGACCGTTCCTCGGTGCTCGGTGATCTTCGATGACACCAACTATGCTGAGTTTGTGGGTTTCATACGTATCCATATGCGAGGTCTTCTACTCTGGGGTGTTCTATCTGGCGAGGTCCCCTGTCCGCCATGTCCTGTTGCTCCCGTTGCACATACCCTGCCGGTACCGCAAGTTCTTGCTGCTGAGGCTTCCCAGGCTGATTGGGATGCAGCCAAGGCTCTTGATGATGCTGAAGTTGACGCTTATGATTAGTAGGTATCCGCCTATACTGATGCTCTTTCTGCCTATCGGGATGATCTGTCTGTTTACACTTAGTGGTGCAATGATGATGCTCGAGCTGCTTCTGTTCTCACTACGAGCGTCCACCCTCAGTTTGCTTTGGAGTTCATGGGACTTGGTACCGTTGCCGCGATGTGGTCTTATCTCTGTCAGCGTTATCAGCCCTATGGTGATGCTCTCTACCTATATGTAGTGCTTCAGGAGCACGCACTCCAGCAAGGTGATTCCTCTGTTGATGAGTTCTACTCCCAGTGCTCTGCCATCTGGCGTCAGCTTGACTCTCTTCGGACAGTTGTTTGTGGAACTTGTCGTTGCTGTTAGACTACACGGTTGGATTTGGGGTTTCAGCGGGTTCATGAGTTCTTATCTCGTCTTCACTCTGAGTTCGAGCCTCGACGTACCCGCCTGCTTGCTCGTGATCATGTTCCTATCTCGGAGGTATTTGCTGAGCTTCGTGCTGAGGAGACTCGCCTTCACTCTGCTGGGTTGCTTTTGGTTCCATCAGTGCTGGCCGCCCGAGCCCCTGTGTCATCTGCTTGCCTCACCGCTCCGCCGCTCCTGCTTACTCCTCCAGGGGGTAAGCCGTCCTTCTTATGCTAAGAAGGGCACTTCACGCTGTGACATCTTCTGTGGTTACTGCTCCCGGTCAGGTCACCCAGAGTCTGATTGTCGCTAGATGAAGCGAGACCAGAGGCGCTCCCCTTCCGGCGGGACTCCTATGTCTTCCTCGACTCTATCACTCACTGATCAGGACATTGTATGCCTCAAGCGTCTACTTGCTTCCTCCAGCTCCTCGTCGACTGGTTTTGCTGCTGCTGTGACTGCATCCCCTTCATCACCATCGCAGCCACCTACACAGTCAGGTACATCTTCGTGGGTTCTTGATTCTGGAGCTTCCTTTCATATGTCTTCTGATTCTTCCGCATTGTCTTCTCTCCGACCTCTTGATTCGCCTGTTAATGTTCTTACCGCCGGTGGCACTTCTCTTCCTGTTGCTAGTCGTGGTATTCTTTCCACTCCATCCTTCTCTGTTCCGAGTGTTTCACATGTCCCTCATCTTAGCATGAATCTTTTTACGCTGCCCAACTTACTGATTCTGGTTGTCGTGTCATTCTTGATACCGACTCTTGCTCTATTCAGGATCATTGCACCAAGGCTTTGGTTGGTGCTGGCCCCCGGCGCCGTGAGTCAGAGGGTCTTTGGGAGGTTGACTGGCTTTGTGTTCCTTCCGCTGCCACCACTTCTGCCAGCTCCCATGCTCTTGCTGCCTCTTCATCTGCGTCATTCCAGCAGTGGCATCATTGCCTTGGTCACATATGTGGCTCTCGCTTGTCTTCGTTAGTTCGTCAGGGCCTTTTAGGGTCTGTATCTGGAGATGTTTCTTTACATTGTAATGGTTGCAGACTTGGCAAACAGACCCAGTTTCCTTATCCCACCAGTGAGTCGGTATCTCAGCATCCTTTTGACTTAGTTCATTCTGATGTTTGGGGTCCTGCTCCCTTTGATTCGAAAGGTGGTCATCGCTACTATGTTCTGTTTATTGATGATTTCTCTCGCTACACTTGGCTTTACTTCATGAATTCTTGTGGCGAGGTTCTCTCTATATACAAACAGTTTGCTGCCATGGTTCACACCCAGTTTTCCACGCACATTCGTACTTTTTGTGTTGACTCTACTGGCGAGTTTATCTCCCAGCTGTTGCATGGTTTTCTTGCGGAACAGGGTACTCTTGCCCAGTTCTCATGTCCTGGTGCTCATGCTCAGAATGGCGTTGCCGAACGTAAGCATCGTCATCTGCTTGAAACGGCTCGTGCACTGATAATTGTCGCTTCTCTTCCACCCCACTTTTGGGCTGAGGCTGTTTCTGCCTCCACCCATCTCATCAACATCCAGCCATCGACTGCTTTGCAGGGTGGTATTCCTATGGAGTGTCTCATGGTTGTTCTCCTGACTACTCAGCTCTTCGTATGTTTGGATGTGTGTGCTATGTCCTTCTTGCCCCTCGAGAACGCACCAAACTGACTGCTCAGTCGGTTGAGTGTGTTTTTCTTGGCTACAGTGATGAGCACAAGGGCTACCATTGTTGGGATCATGTTGGTCGTCGCTTGCGCATCTCGCGTGATGTGACTTTTGACGAGTCTCGTTCTTACTGCCCACATTCTTCTTCCTCGAGCTTCTCTGTAGACGATATTTCGTTTCTTCTTCTTCCCGAGACACCCCGCTATGTGCCTCATGTTCCACCTCTTCCTCCTGCACCTCTCATTCACACTCATTCTCCACCGACAGCATATTCCCCATCCTCCTCCTCCACCTCTCCACCATCATCTCTAGTCCGTCGCCCTCTCTCACCATTTCCACTCCACTATACTCATCGTCCTCGTACTGTGCTTCTCCTGACTCACCTGACGTGCCTTCCACCTTTGGTGCACCTTTGCTCACGCCTCCTCTGGTTCATAACCTCCGTACTCGGTCTCGCCCCCCGCCTGATCGCTATTCTCCTAATCGGTATGGTCTCTCTATTATTGCTGAGCCAACTTCCTATCGGACTGCCATGACTCAGCCTGAATGGCAGCTTGCGATGGCCGAAGAGCTTGCGGCCCTTGAGCGCTCTGTCACATGGGATCTGGTTTCCCTCCCTTCTGGTGTTTGTCCCATCACTTGCAAGTGGGTCTACAAGATTAAGACTCGCTCTGATGGTTCTCTTGAGCGTTACAAAGCTCATCTTGTGTCCCGTGGTTTTCAGCAGGAGCAGGGCCGCGATTATGATGAGACATTCGCTCCTGTGGCCCACATGACCACTGTCCGCACTCTCCTTGTTGTGGCTTCTGTTCGTCATTGGTCTATCTCTCAACTTGATGTCCAGAACGCTTTTCTCAATGGTGAGTTGCGTGAGGAGGTTTATATGCAGCCACCACCGGGGTACTATGCTCCTGATGGTATGGTCTGTAGGCTTCGCCGCTCCCTCTATGGTCTTAAACAGGCCCCTCGCGCCTGGTTTGAGCGCTTTGCCTCCATGGTAACTGCCGCTGGTTTCTTGCCTAGTGATCATGATCCCACTCTGTTTGTTCACACGTCTCCTCGTGGTCGGACACTTCTCCTTCTCTATGTAGATGACATGATCATCACTGGTGACGACTCTGACTACATTGCCTTTGTTAAGACTCGCCTTCACGACCAGTTCCTCATGACTGATCTTGGTCCGCTTCGCTATTTTCTTGGGATTGAGATCTCCTCGACCTCTGATGGCTTCTACATCTCCCAAGAAAAATATATCCAGGATCTTCTTGCTCGTGCTGCCCTCGGTGATGAGCGCACTGTTGTGACTCCTATGGAGCTCAACGTTCAGCTTCGTGCCTCTGATGGTGAACCTCTTCCTAATCCCACTCGCTATCGTCACCTCGTTGGCAGCCTTGTCTATCTTGCTGTTATGTGTCCTGGCATCTCCTATCCTGTCCACATCCTGAGTCAGTTTGTCTCAGCTCCCACCTCTGTCCACTATAGTCACCTCCTCTGTGTTCTATGATATCTTCGTGGCACGATCTCTCAGCATTTTTTCTTTTCCCGCTCCAGCTCTCTTGAGCTCCAGGCCTAATCTGATGCTACCTGGGCTAGTGATCCCTCTAATCGACGCTCGCTGCTTGCTTACTGTGTCTTTCTCGGGGGCTCTCTTATTGCCTGGAAGACAAAGAAATAGACTGCAGTTTCTCGCTCGAGTACATAGGCTGAGTTGCGAGCCATGGCTATGTTGACGGCTGAGGTGATCTGGTTACGGTGGTTACTTGAGGATTTTGGTGTGTCTGCCACTACCTCGACTCCTTTACTGTCAGACAGTACGGGTGCTATCAGATTGCACGTGACCCGGTGAAGCATGAGCTCACCAAGCACATCGGTGTGGATGCCCACTTTGTGCGCGTTGTTGTGCAGGATCAGACTCTAGCCCTTCACTATGTGCCCTCTGAGTTACAGTTGGCTGACTTCTTCACGAAGGCACAGACTCGAGCGCAGCATGGCTTTTTCCTCTCCAAACTCAGTGTTGTTGGTCCACCATAAGTTTGAGGGGGGGGGGTGTTAGATGTGTATAGTCTGTTTTCGGTATATCCCCGTTGTATAAGGGGTTTCCTGCACTTTACCACACATGTATATGTAATGGCCTTTGGCCCTCAGTAAAGAGTAGTTGCTCATTCTCTAACAGTCCTCACCAGCAACTGCAAACTGTAACGCAAAGACAAAAGTAGTTTAGCAGATGCTCGTCTGTACGACATTTTGATCCAACTGTATTGTGCATTTAGTTACATTAGAGCTGGCAAACTACTAGGCCAAGTGTAGTGAGCTGCTACTATGAAAATTGACTTTTCTTTTTAACCGCAAACCATAGAACAATTGTTCTACAGTAATTTTCATTGATAAATCATATATACAAATACAAAAGCAGTTAAAGCAATCGACCAATACCAGTTCTATGAAACATTTTTTTTGAAAAGGAGGAAGACCCCTGGTCTATGCATCACATGATTCACACAACCATTTATTGCATAAAGTTTCAGGTTCAAAACAAGGTCTCAAACAAACCAACGAAGCGCTTAAAAAAGTTTCCACAATCGGCTAAAATAGGGTAAGATGAAACAACACTTATTCTATTATTGGACTGTCATCCAAATTAGTTGTAAGTATCCTGTGCGACCATCTCGCACCGATTGCACCAATATCCATAAGCTCCATGTGGTCCGCATGGCTAAGTAACGACCACGTACGGATCCAAGCAGACGCCCTGAAGATAACCTGCAAAAAAATTGCGATGGCTTGTCTATTAAAGGAAACATCATTCCAACAATTCCATATAGCCCAAAGTAATGCACACTACAACTCGAATATGTTCCGCCGCCTTAGGCTCTACACCAGTTAACCAAGTCCCCAATAAACTTGATAAAGTGTTGGGGGATACATTAAAGAACACATGAATGGTCCGCCATAATAACTTGGCAAGTGGGTATTGGAGAGAAAGATGTTGTATTGATTCGCCCTGATCACAAAAGCAACACCCTTTACTACCCTCTCAACCACACTTTGCCAAGTTATACTTTGTCAAAATTACTCCCTTATGCACAAACCATATAAATACCTTGATTTTTAACAGCACCTTGATTTTTTAAATGTGAAGCGATCTCGGGATAGGCCCGGTGTTTACCAAGTCTGTATACATGGACTTAACTAAGAATACACCTAACACAGATAACTTTCAGAGTAAAGAATCCGGCATATTAGAAAGGTTAATCTCCATTAACCTATGCATAAGATGCAACCATCTATCCTATCATTCCCCCACCTGCATACGCCTAAACTGAATATTGAGAGGAACATAACCCAACACTGTACTAACGAATACCTCTTTCTGTTGTGCAGTGTTGTAAAGGGAAGGATACTGCAAACTTAATGGTGATTCTCCCGGCCAGGTATCTTCCCAAAATCTAGTACTATTTTCGTTCCCAACTATGAATTTGCTCTGGTTGAAGATGGAAGCACTTGTCCTCATTAGCCATTTCAAAAGAAGAATCAATCTGTTGTGCCCTGACTTGTGCCAGAGTTTTGGAATGTAAGTATTTGCTACACAACAACTGTAACCATGTAAGTTCTGTGAAACATGATCATCAAATAGTTATAAGTTCTATTCTACCCAAATTTTGATCTTTTCAGCTTTAGCCGACTTGGCTTTGATCTGAGCGACCCATAGGCCATCTTGCAAGTAGTGAATCCATCCAGGAATATGAGGAGTAGCAGACTTGAAGATCTTATCATTTCTAGTAGACCAGATACCCCAGCATTCCATAACCACAATGTCCAAGGCAATTTTCCATGGTAGATGAAGCAGAGCAAGTTGAATTTCATCAAACAATAAGATTCCTCTGTTTCTATTTGGAATAATATGATCCCAGCAACTAAGAGCAAAGGGACAGTTTTAGAATAGGTGCAACAAGGTTTCTTCCATGTTATCCACACAGATTGCATAGTTATAGTTGTCCGAGTGCATAATCTTTCGATTAAGGAGGTTTCTTGTATTAACCCTATCATGAAAGAGCAACTAAAAGAATCTCTTATGTCTCAGTTTACATGAGGTTTTCCATATGTCTCTGAACAAAGTGTGAGCATTCTTAAATCCCATCATGTGCTTATACATCTTCATGGAAGAATATCCTCTGGTAGTCCCCTTGACTACCCATGCATCTATAGAGTTCACTTCAGTTCTATCCTGTAGGTATGTCTACAGAAAGTTGGACTGATGCAATGCTTGCTGCGACATGGGTTTATGGAAGTGTTCTGTAAGGTCTTGTGTTCTGAGAATTTGCTGGAGAGCAATGGTCTTGTTATTGGAGAAAGAACTGACCTCAGGAAATTTGTTAACAAGAGGTTGATAGCAGTTGGACCAGAAAAGAGTTGCATTTCCTGAATTAGCTTTGCATGTAGCAAACCTCTTATATGTGGGCAAGAGCTTAAGCAATGATTTCCACCAGAATGATCCCACCATTCTATCTCCAGGCAAGGAGTTAGAATAGGAAGTTTCCCAAAAGATCTTAACCCAAGGGGTATCTACCTTATTGAGAAATTTATGAATGTGTTTCATAAGTAGGGCTTGATTGTGTGTCTCAATATCCAAGATGCCCAATCCCCCATTTTCCTTTGGTTGACATGCTTTCTCCCAAGCAATCAATGTTGCCTCTCTCTCTTGAGTACCATATATCCTTCAAAAGTAGTTCTTCGGGTAGATGTTGTTGAATGTGACATATCTTGTATTGATATTCCTATCTTCTCTAGCCTTGTATAGCTGACTTCTAGAGATATGGTAGGATTAGTTTCCTTGTCACGCAAGACATCCTCTGTATATATTGTAACCTACTCCATGGAATACAATGAGTTGCATCCTACACCTTTCCACATGGTATCAGTTTACCCTACGATCTTCATCGCTTCCGCCTTGCGCCGCCGCTTCTCCCTATAGCCGTCGCCGCCGCGCCACCTCAACCCTACGCCACCGCGCGTCTCCGGCAGCCGCCGCCTCACAACTCACCCAACCCCGCCGCCGCCGCTTCTCTCCCGTAGCAGCCGCCGCACCCCTCCCCAAACCCTAAACCCGCTGCTGCCTCCCCTTGTAGCCGCCACCCTTCCCTCCCCTCCCAAACCCTACACCCTGCCGCTGCCTCTCCTCGCAGCCGCCGCCCTCTCTTCCCCTCCCACGTAGCCGCCACCTTCCGCCGCTGCCATCTTCTCCCTCCACCACCTCCCAAAACCCTAGCCGCACCACCCTCCTCCTCCACCATGTCTCACTCCAAGCCGACCCCTCTGACGCCGGCTCCTTTACCGGTGCCATGTTCACCTCGGATCTTCTCAATGAGCTCCACATCAAGGATCATGTGCCCGTCATCCTCGACCTCGACTCGCCGTCCTACAACGCATGGCGCACCTACTTCGCGCTTTTGTTCCGCTCCTACCGTCTCATCGAGCACGTTGATAGGAGCATCGACTTCTGCGAGATGAAGGACGACGACAAGTGGCTTGCCGTGGACGCCTGCATCGTCAAGTGGCTCTTCCTCACCATCTCTCTAGGCCTCTTCAACATGGTGAACTCCCGTGACCCCTCGGCGTACGCCATGTGGACACGGCTGTGCGATCTCTTCCTCGACAATCAGCTCCAACGCCGTGTCTTCCTCCAAGGTGAATTCTTCACTATGCAACAAAACGATCTTTCGATCGATGAGTATTGCACGCGGCTGAAGGTTCTCGCCGACGAGTTGCGCGACGTCGGCATGAACATCGATGACTCCGTCCTCCTCACCAACCTCCTTCGGCGCCTCCACCCCGACCTTGGCCAGTCCGCCGCCAACCTCTCCCTCGTCACGCCGACATACGCGAAGGCAGTCACGTACCTTCGTATGAAGGAGAAGCGCCTCCGCCACTCCGCCCGGCAGGCCACCCACGCCGCTCTTCACGTTGGCATCGCCGCCGGCCATGGTGCTTCCCCAACTCAGTCGGGGTCGCGCGCGTCTGCTCCTGCCCCGCCACCCGCGCCCGCACCCTCTGGCGGCCGCAAGCAGAAGGGTCGCGGGGGCCGGGGCCACAACTCCAACACAACGCCCCTCCCCCCCGCGCACCCGCCGCGGCTGCTCCTCCTCCGCCTTGGCTCTCGGGGTATAACGCATGGACGGGCGTCGTGCTTGCCTACTCTATGCCCGTTCCCCACCCACCGGCTCCGGGTATACTCGGACCATGGTCGACTCGTCCTCAAGCACTGTTGACCATGCTGGTTCCCTCGGCGTACGGCGGCCCTCTGGGCTATGGTGCATATGGTGGCGCTCCTCCTGTCTATGACCCGGCGCTCCTCTCAGCCCTCCATGTTGCCCCCTCGCCGAGCACCTACAACGGAGGCGGCGATTGGTACATGGACACCGGCGCCGCTGCTCACATGGCCTCTAACCCCGGTATCTTATCTCATGCCTCCCCCTATCCCTTCTCCTCGCGCATCATGGTTGGTGATGGGAGCTCTCTTCCCATCACTCATCATGGTTCATCCTCCCTTCTGTTACCCTCTTCTTCTTTAACCCTCAATAATGTGCTCGTTTCACCATCTTTAATTAAAAACCTCTGTTCTGTTCGTACTCTTACTCGTGAAAATCCTGTCACTATTGAGTTTGACGCTCTCGGTTTCTCTGTTAAGGATGCTCACTCCCGGATGGTTCTGCACCGATGTGACTGATAACCCACAAGTATAGGGGGTCACAACAGTTTTCGAGGGTAGAGTATTCAACCCAAATTTATTGATTCGACACAAGGGGAGCCAAAGAATATTCTCAAGTATTAGCAGCTGAGTTGTCAATTCAACCACACCTGGAAACTTAGTATCTGCAGCAAAGTGTTTAGTAGCAAAGTAATATGATAGTAGTGGTAACAGTAGCAAAAGGTAATGATAGCAAAAGTAATGTTTTTGGTATTTTGTAGTGATGATAGCAATAGCAACGAAAAAGTAAATAAGCGAAGAACAATATATGGAAAGCTCGTAGGCAATGGATCGGAGATAGAGAATTGTGCCAGATGTGGTTCATCATGTAACAATCATAACATAGGGTGACACAGAACTAGCTCCAGTTCATCAATGTAATGTAGGCATGTATTCCGAATATAGTCATACGTGCATATGGAAAAGAACTTGCATGACATCTTTTGTCCTACCCTCCCGTGGCAGCGGGGTCCTAATGGAAACTAAGGGATATTAAGGCCTCCTTTTAATAGAGTACCGGACCAAAGCATTAACACATTGTGAATACATGAACTCCTCAAACTACGGTCATCACCGGTAAGTATCCCGATTATTGTCACTTCGGGGTTAATGGATCATAACACATAATAGGTGACTATAGACTTGCAAGATAGGATCAAGAACTCTCATATATTGATGAAAACATAATAGGTTCAGATCTGAAATCATGGCACTCGGGCCCTAGTGACAAGCATTAAGCATAACAAAGTCATAGCAACATTAATCTCAGAACATAGTGGATACTAGGGATCAAACCCTAACAAAACTAACTCGATTACATGATAGATCCCATCCAACCCATCACCGTCCAGCAAGCCTACGATGGAATTAATCACGCACGGCGGTGAGCATCATGAAATTGGTGATGGAGGATGGTTGATGATGATGGCGACGGATTCCCCTCTCCGGAGCCCCGAACGGACTCCAGGTCAGCCTTCCCGGGAGGTTTTAGGGCTTGGCGGCGGCTCCGTATCGTAAAACGCGATGAATCCTTCTCTCTGGTTTTTTTCTCTCCGAAACCAAATATATAGAGTTGGAGTTGAGGTCGGAGGAGCTCCAGGGGGCCTACGAGGTAGGGGGGCGCGCCCCCCACCCTCGTGGGCAGGTGGTGGGCCCCTTGGCCTTCATCTTTTGCAAGGATTTTTTATTATTTCCGAAAAGTTGTTCCGTGAAGTTTCAGGTCATTCCGAGAACTTTTGTTTCTGCACATAAATACCACCATGGTAATTCTGCTGAAAACAGTGCCAGTCCGAGTTAGTTCCATTCAAATCATGCAAGTTAGAGTCCAAAACAAGGGTAAAAGTGTTTGGAAAAGTAGATACGATGGAGACGTATCAACTCCCCCAAGCTTAAACCCTTGCTTGTCCTCAAGCAATTTAGTTGATAAACTGAAAGTGATAAAGAAAAACTTTTACAAACTTTGTTTGCTCTTGTTGTTGTAAATATGTAAAGCCAGCATTCAAGTTTTCATCAAAGATTATGACTAACCACATTCACAATAATGCTTAGGTCTCAAGTTTACTTATATCAATGGCATAATCAACTAGCGAGCAATAATAATTAATCTCGGAGGACAACACTTTCTCAAAACAATCATAATATGATATAACAAGATGGTATCTCGCTAGCCCTTTCTGAGACCGCAAAACATAAATACAGAGCACCTTTAAAGATAAAGGACTGACTAGACATTGTAATTCATGATAAAAGAGATCCAGTCAAGTCATACTCAATGTAAACTAACAGTAATGAATGCAAATGATAGTGGTGCTCTCCAACTGGTGCTTTTTAATAAGAGGATGATGACTCAGCATGAAAGTAAATAGATAGGCCCTTCGCAGAGGGAAGCAGGGAATTTGTAGAGGTGCCAGAGCTCGATTTTGAAATAGAGGTGAATAATATTTTGAGAGGTATACTTTCATTGTCAACATAACAACCAAGAGATGACAATATCTTCCATGCTACACACATTATAGGCGGTTCCCAAACAGAATGGTAAAGTGTGTACTCCCCCCCCCACCACCACCAACAAGCATCAATCCATGGCTTGCTCGAAACAACGAGTGCCTCCAACTAACAAGAGTCCCAGGGGGAGTTTTGTTTGCAATTATTTTGATTTGATTTGCATAAAGCATGGGACTGGGCATCCCGGTGACCAACCATTTTTCTCGTGAGTGAGGAGCGGAGTCCACTCCTCTTGAGAATAACCTGCCTAACATAGAAGATACAGACAGCCCTAGTTGATACATGAGCTATTCGAGCATACAAAATAGGATATTTATTTGAAGGTTTAGAGTTTGGCACATACAAATTTACTTGGAATGGCAGGTAGATACTGTATATAGGTAGGTATGGTGGACTCATGTCACGCCCTCGATGCGGCTATATCTCCCACGTGTCGAAGCACGACTTAGAGGCATAACCGCATTGAAAGCAATGTCGCAAGTGAGGTAATCTTCACACAACCCAATCGCCACTTCACACAATACATGAATAAAGCATTACATCATCCAAATACAATCAAGGTCCGACTATGGAACCAAAATAAAAGAAGAACCCCAAATGCAACAAGGTCCCCGATCGACCCCAACTGGGCTCCACTACTGATCAACTGGAATGAAACAACACAACGGACAAAGTCTTCATCGAGCTACTCCTGAGCTCAGTTGCGTCACCGGCACGGTTCAACGGCACCTGCAGGCTGGTTTTGGAAGTATCTGTGAGTCACAAGGACTCAGCAATCTCACACCCTCGTGATCAAGACTAATTAAGCTTATGGGTAAGGTAAAAGGTATGAGGTGGAGCTGCAGCAAGCGACTAGCATATATGGTGGCTAACATATGCAAATGAGAGCGAGAAGAGAAGGCAAAGCACGATCGAGAAAACTATGATCAAGAAGTGATCCTAGAAGAACCTACGTCAAGCATAACTCCAACACCGTGTTCACTTCCCGGACTCCGCCGAGAAGAGACCATCACGGTAACACACGCGGTTGATGTATTTTAATTAAGGTCAACTTCAGGTTTTCTACAACTGGACGTTAACAAAGTCCCATCTGCCCATAACCGCGGGCACGGCTTTTGAAAGTTCAAATCCCTGCAGGGGTGTCCCAAAATAGCCCATCACAAGCTCTCATGGTCAATGAAGGATATTCCTTCTAGCGGGATGACCCGATCAGACTCGGAATCCCGGTTACAAGACATTTCGACAATGGTAAAACAAGACCAGCAAAGCCACCCGAATGTGCCGACAAATCCCGATAGAGCTGCACATATCTCGTTCTCAGGGCACACCGGATTGTCCAAACTTTCGGTAGGCCAGCCCAGAGTTGCCCCTGGTGGCCACCGGCGGCTGACAAGGTGGACCAACACTCAGAGGACCACTGGCCCGGGGGTTTAAATAAAGATGACCCTTGAGCCGGCCGACTCCAGGGAAAGAAAAGTCTAGGTGGCGAATGGTAAAACCAATGTTGGGCCTTGCTGGAGGAGTTTTATTCAAGGCGAACTGTCAAGGGGTTCCCATTATACCCAACCGCGTAAGGAACGCAAAATCCGGGAACATAACACCGATATGACGGAAACTAGGGCGGCAAGAGTGGAACAAAACACCAGGCATAAGGCCGAGCCTTCCACCCTTTACCAAGTATATAGGTGCATTAATTAGATAAGAGATATTGTGATATGCCAACAAGTAAACATGTTCCAACAAGGAATAACATCTCCATGTTCCAACAAGGAACAAACTTCAATCTTCACCTGCAACTAACAACACTATAAGAGGGGCTGAGCAAAGCGGTAACATAGCCAAACAACGGTTTGCTAGGACAAGGTGGGTTAGAGGCTTGGTTCAACAATATGGGAGGCATGACAAGCAAGTGGTAGGTATCGCACCATAGGCATAGCAAAAGAGCGAGCAACTAGCAAGCAAAGATAGAAGTGATTTCGAGGGTATGGTCATCTTGCCTGAAATCCCGCAAGGAAGAAGAACGAGTCCATGAAGAAGACAAACGGACGTAGTCAAACGGTTCCTCACAAACGCGACGTTACCGGATTACCGAGAAGAAGTACACCGGAAAGAAAGCAAACAACATAGTAAACAACCACTACAACAACATGGCATGATGCACAACCAAGTAGGATGCATGTCCGGTTTAAAGAAGCATGGCATGGCAAAATGCACAAACAATCCTACAAATTAAGTGGAGCTCAACATGCAACTCCGTTACATATTGACGAAACACCACATTCAAGTTATTTAGTTCGATCTCGTTTATGTACCCAACAATATTAAATGTTGTTAAGCATGTCAAGAGGTGAAACATAAGAAAACTATACCACCTAAACAATTTAAATGGGGTCGGATATAACAAACAACAAACCCGGTAAATCCCCATATGCATTAGTAATTTAATGCAAACAACACTTTAAACATTCTTGAAGTGCTTATCATGATGCGGATGGCATGAACAAGTTTATGCAATTTTAATTTAAAGTTGACATAAGCATAATATGGAGCATTTGTCATCGTGGCAGAAAGAAAGGGTGCCACGGCGACGATAACGGAAATGGTGCCACGGGAACGTTCTGGTTCCGGTAACTCGATTGAGATACCGATGCAAAGGAGAAGTGTGCGGATGCATGCAAAAGATGGTGGGGCACTCCCGGATTCTGGGTGCCCACGAGTCGATGGCATGGAAGCGAGAGACACTCCGGACACGGTGCAGACAAAGGGTGCATCTCATACGACACAAGCATTCGTTCTCGGACGATCGTCTCGGGGTTATACCTTTGAAGCGTGCGAAGGGGACGGTTCTCGTTCATAGAGGGAAGTAGACGTTCTTGCGACGGCAGTAGTGGAAGTAGACGTTCTCGCACGCTCTAGGGTCGACGGTAGAGGTTCTCGCGATCTCGCCGACGGTAGTGGAACATGACGATCCGGATAGGGTACTTGGCAACATGCACGTCGTCGGTAGTTGTGCACAATCGTTGTCGGACTTGACGGTTTCGAGGTCTTCGGACGTAGTGGTACATGTTCGTTTTTCGGAGAGGTACATGGCGTTCTTCGGTCACAGGTACTTGACGTTTTGCTATCCGGGTCTTCGGCGACGGTCGTTGTACACATGACGTTGGGGTACTTGTCGGTCCGGGTCTTGACGGAGTAGATGTACACGTTTCGTACATGAACTTGGCGTAACCATGCGGTAGTCAAAATTGGCGGTATCCGAATGGTACTTGGCGAATACCCGTAGTCGAACTTGGTGGCCTTGACGTCCAACACAAAACAGCACAAGGGGCCTTGGGTCACGCGAGGAAGAGGAGCGGTGCAAGGCGGCGCTGGGTGACTGCGGGCATGCCCCAGCGGCCTCGGTCTCCGGCAGCAGAGGGGCGAGACGAGCGACGGCCTCTTGCGGACGCGGACGGCGGCGCT
Source organism: Triticum dicoccoides (assembly GCF_002162155.2). Lineage (NCBI taxonomy): Eukaryota > Viridiplantae > Streptophyta > Magnoliopsida > Poales > Poaceae > Triticum > Triticum dicoccoides. Next base: position 192,045,764 of record NC_041386.1, on the reverse strand, counting down.
GTAGAAGGACAGCGGCAGCAAGGCGCGAAGGAGCTCCTGGACCGGCTGCGGGAGACGATGCACTTGAGGGCGCGGCGATGTAGGGAGCAGCGGCAGCTCCAGGAGCTTGACAGCAGGTGAGGAGGTCAAGGCCAGCACCGGTCGACGCCGTGGCGCAGCTCGGCTGCGGCAAGGCGAGGGGCGTCCTTGCAGGAGAGGGAGGCGCACGGGAGGAAGAAGGAGAGGCCGGCGACGTTCACTGTAGGCGGTGGGGTATCGTGGGTGAGGCGGAGGCGCCGGGAGCCGGCAGGGTGGAGCCGAGGAGGAGGTCCGGTGATGGCCGGTGTTGTGGCTCCGGCGAGCTTCGGCCAAAATTGGGATGAGTGGTGCGGGGCCTTGCTGGAAGAAGGAGTGGAGGGGTCGGCGTGAGCGAGAGAGAGGGAGGCGCAGGTGGTTTGGACACGGGAGCGAGAGGTGGGGAGATCGAGCGAATGGAGAGGGAGAGGGAGTCGGGTGCGAGCGATCCTCTCATGGCGGCGCAAGCAGGAAACAAAGGGGGGAGAGAGGATCGTCCAGAGGGTGTGGGCTAGGGTTAGGTGTAGGTGGGATGGCTGGGCCTTGGAGGGGCAAATGGGCCTGCGCTGGAGGTTGGGCCGGCCTGTGCTATCTCTCTTCTCTCTCTCTCTCATATTTCCTTTAACAGAAAAGAATTGGAGAGACGAAAAGAAAGAGAGGGATAGGGAAAGAATTAGCGCACGCAAATAATATTCCCGAACTCGCAAAAATGCGCTGGTTCCAAGAAAAATAGGAGAGGCATGATCGCAAGGATTTAATTCAAAATCATTTGAATTTAATTCAAATGGTTTGAACAAGGACTAGGAATAAGAGGTGTCCAAAAATGTTGAGGTTTTAGGAGGAGCCTCGAGAAAAGAGATGAGAGATATTTGCAAGGTTTGAAGGTCAAAATCGAAGAGGAATAGACATGGGAATTATTTTGCACGTGTGTTACGATGATTCCAAATTAATGGAATATTTATAATAACTCCCTAAATATTAGGAGGATAAAGTTATAAAGAGAAGTCACTCTTCCCTCGATTTAAATGGATCAAAGATCCACACAAATTATTTAGTTGAGATGCAAAAGATTTATGACATGATGCAATGCACATGATGCAAAGATATGAAATGCATGACACGAAAGCAAATGATGAGGCAACAACAGCGAATAACTGGACGACACCTGGGACATCGGCCTCGGGGTGTTACAACACTCCACCACTACGAGAGGATCTCGTCCCGAGATCTAGAATGGCACCGGAAGGAAAAACGGAAGAGAAAGAGAAGAGGTAAAGCTAAGTTGCTTCTTTGACAAATGAGTGAAACCAAAGAACCTTGAAAAGGTTAAGCCATTTCGAGAAAAGAAAAAAAATACAACGGAGATGAGCGAAGTTGAAAGCACTCCATTAGGAAAGAGGAACGAGGAAGAACAAAGTTGAAAGCACTCCGATTGAAAAGAGATGCAAAACTTGATATGATGAAAAGGATTTGAGCAAAGGGGCACAACACTCCGGTTAAATGGGTAAGCACGAAAAGAACACCATGTGAGATGATGAGAGAAAAGAGCAACATCACAACGCCTCCGGAAGAAATGAGAGGACGAAATGGAATGAATGGAGGAGAAAACAATATCTTCTACCTCAAATGATCTTGCAAAAACATCTTTAGGAGAAGGTTCGAAACGGAGTTGTTGGTAAAAACAACAATGAAAAAGAGTAAGCTTGTAGTGGTCTTATGGAGAACATCTCAAAACTATGAGGTGAAAATTCTGCCACTAACAGAAAACAATGGATTTGAATTGATATCAACAAGGAAACGAGAAACTCATTTCACCGGGAGGATAAATGAAGAACTAGGGTCATTTATAAGCACCATAAATAGCAACATCCTTACGGAAGGCTTTAGGTGAAATATAACCCAAGGTAACTCCAATGAAGAGATTGATGGATTTAAGATATCTCATTCTTGACAACATGTGAATCATGAAATATGAACTCAAATTATGAAGAATGACATAGCACCACCTCAGATGATACGGTAGAAAGAATTGCACTTCGGAATGCAAGATGAAGAAGGCTTGAACTCCTCAGACAAAACATGTGTTGGGCACCATGTTTATTTTAGAGTAATATCTTGGCAGATCTTAGCTCCGAGAGAAATCTTGAAGAACAATTAAAGAATGAAAAGTATCCTTGCAAAAGATCATGTTGAGCCTTCGTGAAGAACTCCGGTAATAAAAGAATGATCAAAAGGAAGTGTAGGATGAAAAGAATAAGATTGAAGCCTTGCAATGATTAGATGAAGCTTTGAAATGATATAATTGAAAGAGCTTGGAACTCCGGAAAAGAAAGATGAATCAAGTGAAACCGAGAATTTGATGAGCCTCCGGAATAGGGAATTGAGTTCACTCGATGAAACAAGAATAAGAATTACATTATGCTTATCCTTCACCAATTAAATTGATGACGAGCAACGGATTTGACATACTACTTATTCTCGTCGAAAGGCTTAAGAGAGATATCGATAACTTGATAAGGTCTTCAACGAAACACCGGTAGGATTGTGACAACGGATAAATTAATACCATAGAAACGGAAGAGCATCGTGAGCAAACCACCGTAAGAATTGAAAATGAATGCAGAAAAGATAAAGAAACACCGGGAAGAATTATGAAATGAACGAAGATACTTGAGAGAATTTAGATACAAGAGGACGAATAGTTCATGAACTGATTAGAGAATACTTGACTGATGCACCGGTAAGATAGGAGAATGATAACTGACAGTTGAGAATGAATAAACCTGAATTGATGGACTCTGGATAACAAACTGAGAAGACTCTTGAATTACTTCGGATAGGTGAAAAGAATTCCCACAATCGAAAATAATTATGAGAGGATGGCAACAAGCTAGAACCACGAATCTTGAAGAGAAAAGAGCAAGATTGACAGAAAAATCTTCTTTGATCTTCAAATGAGGAGAATGACAACGAGAAACACCACCAAGAATTATTGAGGCACACGGGAATAAAAAGATGGAAAAGTTGAGCCAACGATAAAAAGAATTTGAAAGATCTCGGAGAAAGGCATTTGACTGATGACAATTCATTCTTACGTCAAACTTCGAAAAGAATTTGATGGTAGCTCCGGGAAAATAAGAAGAGTCAGGTAAGATCCTGAAAAAAGACCTGTGGGTTAGGGCCCACTAAAAAGAAACACCGTTGAAATGATTGCTTGAAAAGGGGATAGCACCAGTTGAATTAAACGGCTTGAATGAGATAACAACATCGAAATAAGTTGAACGGCTCTTGAATGACAAGACGAGCCTTGAGATATCTTTAGCACTCCGGAACAAATGAATAGCGAGAAATGGAATGACAAATGAGGTGCACCAGCACGAGAAGATATTTGAAACGAGGAAAAGGATATGGTCAACAACGAAAACTTGATTTGAAACCACCGGAGATGAAAAGAATGAAGAATGACGAACGAGTAGAGCATCTTCATGAGAAACACCGGGTAAAAACATGAAGGAAAAAGAATGGAGAGACTTCTCATGAATAAAAGGATACTTGATTAAGAAATCCGAGTCCTTGAGGAAAAAGGGTGGGTGGGCGGGAAAAACAAAGGCAACTTGGAGACAGATGAAACAAACACTGTAGAGAAAAACTGATAATTGATCTTGCGAATGTTGAAGTGATCGGATCCACTTGACGAGAGACACACCGATTGAAAAGGATTGACATGTCAATCTCAATTATCAAGAAGGATTGGTATTCACATCGGAGTATGAGAACACCGTTTAGAGAAGGTATGGAATCAACATTTGACTTCGAAGCAACTCGAATACCACAACTCAAAACAAAACAAAGGATTGGCTTGCGGAATAAGCCAGAACAAACATATGATCGAAATTTCGTCCGAAATTTTCGTGGTGGGGCCTACACGGGCTCGATCGTACAACACCATCATGTACAAGGCAGTGCACATGACATACGAAGCATCCCCAAGTCGGCATAGCCAAGGACTCTTTAAGACACAATGAGACCACTGTAAATCCGACCGTCAATAGGCGGACCACTAGACGTCAAACCCCAATTTCATATCATACACCCGTCGGAAAGATATTCTAAGAGCTACTTGAATTCCCACTTATAAACTCCCAAAACTTTCCGAATATGCAATCAGGTGTTGGGGATACAGGGGAAGCATAATATCTCACCCAAAACTAGCAAATCCTACATCCAGCTGTATCCATCCTTCAACACATAACCAAGAAACCTTCGGAAATCATCTACCTCAACCTTCGAAAAGCATCTGTTATACAAGTTATGGCAATACTCCCGAACTCCTGCCCCAGTACTGGGTGGCGTCGAGGTTATCTCACCAACAACTGCATAAAAGAGATTTTCGATGTCGGCGAACTAAACTCGGGTATTCTAGAACTGCAACGATAAAATTGTGATGACAACACCTCGGAGCTCAACTCCCCGGGACACTGCCACAACCCCTAAATGACAGGAGGCACCAAGAACAATGTTCTCGTCACAAATCGATCGGAACGATTCCAAGATACCCGCGTGATCCTAAAAAAATTTTGTGAAAAATTGAGAAGAGAAGAGTCAAAACTCTATGTCAGGATCCCTTACTAGAGCGATGAAGGGACTGGGGAGTAAAAAGAATTCATGAACTCTCCGATATATAATTCCTAAAAGACTCAAAACATTTTTCTAGACTCAACTCGGCTGCTAGTTCGATCACGCAATGGGGTTCCTAAGGTCAGGGAAGGCTCTGATACCAACTTGTCACGCCCTCGATGCGGCTATATCTCCCATGTGTCGAAGCACGACTTAGAGGCATAACCGCATTGAAAGCAATGTCGCAAGTGAGGTAATCTTCACACAACCCATGTAATACATAAGGGAAAGAGATACATAGTTGGCTTACAATCGCCACTTCACACAATACATGAGTAAAGCATTACATCATCCAAATACAATCAAGGTCCGACTACGGAACCAAAATAAAAGAAGAACCCCAAATGCGACAAGGTCCCCGATCACCCCAACTGGGCTCCACTACTGATCAACTGGAATGAAACAACACAACGGACAAAGTCTTCAACGAGCTACTCCTGAGCTCAGTTGCGTCACCGACACGGTTCAACGGCACCTACAGGCTGGTTTTGGAAGTATCTGTGAGTCACAAGGACTCAGCGATCTCACACCCTCGCGATCAAGACTATTTAAGCTTATGGGTAAGGTAAAAGGTATGAGGTGGAGCTGCAGCAAGCGACTAGCATATATGGTGGCTAACATACGCAAATGAGAGCGAGAAGAGAAGGCAAAGCACGATCGAGAAAACTATGATCAAGAAGTGATCCTAGAACAACCTACGTCAAGCATAACTCCAACACCGTGTTCACTTCCCGGACTCCGCCGAGAAGAGACCATCACGGTAACACATGCGGTTGATGTATTTTAATTAAGGTCAACTTCAAGTTTTCTACAACCGGACGTTAACAAATTCCCATCTGCCCATAACCGCGGGCACGGCTTGATGAAGCTATGTACCTAGGGTAGGGGCATGGACCTGTCCTAAGTACCCTACCCAAGGACATCCCTAGAAGAAGTCACCTTTCAATCGACTTGGAGGTATCCCACTCGACGGATTCAAGACACTCGACCACGAAGCAATCACTCGACCAAGATCCAACCACTCGACTGGTAGGAGATCTAAAGTCACCCCGCACGCAAACGGTCGGTCATTAAGTAGCTTTTATGGTCATCATAGCACTTTATTAGGGCGTTACCAGTAACCCCCCAGTCTTAATGTACTTTAAAACCCTGCATTACTGAGGGCTGGAGAGGGCTGGCGAACTCTATATAAGCCAGCCCCCTCCTCAGTATCAGGGGTTCGCACCCCTGTTATTCATACACACATAATTCAGTCGACCGCCTCCGGGCACCGAGACGTAGGGCTATTACTTCCTCCGAGAAGGGCCTGAACTCGTAATCCTTGTGTGTTCTTACAACTCCTCCATAGCTGAGATCTAGCCTCTCCATACATACCCCCCTACATCACTGTCAGAGTTAGAACCACGACAGTTGGCGCCCACCATGGGGCTGGTGTTTTAGCGTTTGTTGGAGAAGTTGCAACTTTTTTCCGACCCGAATCATCATGGTTTTCGGCGGAGTTTTGGTGGAGAGCCGCTAGATCCGTCTCTGCGCGCTCACGTTCATCGTCGACGACTCTGCTTGGCTCCGAGAGGCTCCGCTCGACGTGGATGCACTCCCTGCTCGCGGGGCAACACACTTCAGCGTGTGCGTCCGCGGCGTTCTCCTACGACAACCGTCGACCCCCTACCGGTCGGCTCCTGTGCTGTCCTCCCTCCCTGTTTCCCGCTGGCACAAGCGCTCCGGTCGGTCGAGACTTCAGCGGCGGGTGAGGCACGCGGTGGCACGTCAGTCGGCCGCCCCTCAAGTCGCGGCGATCGAGCCCGACGAATCCCTCTACGGCCTGTTCGATCTGTCGACTGGCCCCGCAGAGACCGCATCCGAGTGCGACAGTAGCGATTCGGCGGCGGAGGTTCTGATGGCCGATGGACCACCTAGTCCTCCCGGTTTTCCCCGCGCCGAAGGAGGCGCGGGTGGAGGCAACCCGTCACGTCCCCATGAGGAGTATCTTCCCGAGCCTCTCACATCTCTGCAAAGAGAAGAACTTCGCCGCCGGAACATGGATGCACTGCACACTCCTATCATTGGAGAAACCCCCGAGCCTCGCGCCTTGGAGGACGCACGCCTGGCGAATCTGGCCGAGCGCACTCGACTAGAAAACCTCCCACGAGCACTCGACAAGCGTGCGCGACAACGGGTTCCCGAATCCAGTCGACGTCAGCTCTTCCCGCCCCCGCAGGTATATCGAACTCCGATTCAGAATTTAGCAGCTGCAGCCCGCGTAGCGGAGTCGATTCAGCCTTCCCAGTCGGAGGCTGGTAGAGGCTTGTTGCAGATCAGAGCGTTGCTCCGGGCAGCAGGAGATCAGAATTCCGCTGTTTCTCAGTCGCAGAACAGGATTCACAGCAGATCCGTTGCCATGGACACAGTCCAGTCGGCTCACAGCCCGAGATCGCCCCCGAGGCGTGAGGGACGTGGAGACCGGCGTGACCAGTATGGGAACCATGAGCAGTATGAACATCGAGTCGGTCATGACGGTCGGCGTCGAGTGCCCACGCCTCCCCCGAGGAGCGGGTCGTATGTGCCTCGTCAGCAGGATGACAGGCGCACTCATAGTGGTGGGCGAAGGGTTTCGGTCGACCCCAGAGGGCCAGGCTTTGATGCGAGATCCATTCTCATTCAAGGTTTGGTCGACCGGAACAGGGCTCACCGAGAGGGTCACGACAGAGATGCTCCTACCAGCAGCAGGGTGCATGTATCGGGGCCAGAGTGCTTTAGTCGAGCCATCAGGGCCGCTGTGATTCCTCCCAACTTTAGGTTGGCGACTGGAGTCAGTAAGTTCACTGGCGAGTCAAAGCCCGATACTTGGCTGGAAGATTACCGAGTGGCCGTCCAGATCGGCGGCGGCAATGATGAAGTGGCCATGAAGCACCTGCCTCTCATGTTAGAGGGCTCGACCAGAGCGTGGCTGAACTATTTGGCGCCTAGTAGCATTTACACTTGGGAGGATCTCTCCCGAGTGTTCGTCACCACATTCGAAGGCACGTGCAAACGACCGGCAGGGCTGACAGAACTACGGTCTTGTGTACAGAAGCCAAATGAAACTTTGAGGGATTACATCCAAAGGTGGATCACGTTACATCACTCGGTGGAGAATGTGCCTGACCACCAAGCAGTTTGTGCTTTCAAGGAGGGTGTCAAGTACAGAGAACTGAGTTTGAAATTCGGTCGAACCGGAGAGATGTCCCTGAATCGGATGATGGAGATTGCCACCAAGTATGCTAATGGTGAAGATGAGGATCGACTCCGGAGCGGCAAGCTGAAGTCAGTCGCCCAAGAAACCGGAGGGAATTCCAATCGGAAACAGAAGCGGAAAGCCGAGCCAGCTGCTCCTGGGGAAGCCTTGGCTGTAGCTTAGGGAAAGTTTAAAGGAAAACCTAAAGGGCCTTGGAACCCCAAAAAGGTTAAGGATCAAGACGGAAATGATGTGTTGGATTTACCGTGTCTCGTCCACACGAAGAAAGATGAAGAGGGTAATTTTATTTACCCGAAACATACCACTCGGCAGTGTCGACTCTTGATCCAGCAGTTCCAAGGCAAGCAACCCAAGGGTAAGGAAAAGGAGTCAGACAAGGTTGAAGACAAAGAGGACAGTGATGATGGATACCCTCAAGTCAATTCCACCTTGATGATTTTTGCTGATGTTGAGAGCAAAAGTCGATTGAAAGTTATTAACCGAGAGGTGAATATGGTCGCTCCGGCGACACCGAGTTACCTGAAATGGTCTCAGACTGTCATCAAGTTCGACCAGTCCGATCACCCAACGCATATTGCCACCCCTGGGAGGCAAGCTCTGGTGGTCGACCCAGTGGTTGAAGGCACTCGACTGACCAAAGTCCTGATGGATGGTGGCAGTGGTTTGAACATATTGTATGCAGAGACATTGAAAGGGATGGGAATTCCGATGTCCAGACTCAGCACCAGCAACATGAGTTTCCATGGGGTCATTCCTGGGAAGAAGGCTGAATCACTCGGCCAGATTACCCTTGATGTGGTTTTTGGTGATTCCAAGAATTACCAGAAAGAGAAGTTGATATTTGAAGTTGTGGACTTCCAGAGTGCCTATCACGCTATTTTGGGCAGGCCGGCTTATGCACGCTTCATGGCCCGTCCGTGTTATGTGTATCTCAACTTGAAGATGCCTGGTCCCAAAGGTGTGATAACCGTTATAGGCAATCGGAAGAAAGCAGAAGAGTGTTTTCAGAAAGGCTCAAAGATTGCTGATGCTCAGATGGAAGTGGTCGAGCTGCAAGAATACCAGAAGACTGCTGATCCGAGTGAATTACTACGAGCTAAGAAGCCTGCTTCAGAATCAGCTTTTCAGTCGTCCGATGAAACGAAGCCAGTTCAGATTCACCCGACCGATCCCAATGCTGCTCCGACTCACGTCTCAACGACGCTCGACTCCAAATAGGAAGAAGCGCTCATCCAGTTCCTCCGTGAGAACTGGTACATCTTCGCATGGAAGCCCTCTGACATGTCGGGTGTCCCCAGGGAGCTGGCTGAGCACTGCCTAAGAGTCAACTCAAAAGTAAAACCTGTCAAGGAACATCTCCGATGGTCCTCCGTCCAGAAGAGAAAGGCTATTGGCGAGGAGGTAGCTCGGCTTTTAGCGGCGGAGTTTATCCGAGAAATCTACCACTCCGAGTGGCTTGCCAATGTTGTCATGGTCTCCAAGAAGGACAAGTCACTTCGCATGTGCATTGACTTTAAACATATCAATCAGGCCTGCCCGAAAGATCATTTTCCTCTCCCCCGCATCGACCAGATAATCGACTCGACTGCGGGATGTGAGGACTGTCTTTTCTAGACGCCTCTTCTGGGTACCATCAGATCCGTCTATATGGACCTGATGAGATTAAAACAGGTTTCATCACCCCATTCGGGTGCTTCTGCTATGTTACCATGCCATTCGGCCTCAAGAATGCCGGAGCCACATTCATGAGGATGATTCAGAAGTGTTTACTCACCCAAATCACTCGGAATGTGGAGGCATACATGGATGATATTGTGGTTAAGTCACGGAAGGGTTCCGACCTGCTGACTGACCTTGCTGAAACCTTTGCCAACCTCAGGAGGTATGATATCAAGCTCAATCCGTCAAAGTGCACATTCGGAGTTCCGGGCAGAAAGCTACTCGGTTTTCTCGTTTCCGAACGGGGAATCGACGCCAATCCTGAAAAAATTGGTACTATACTCCGGATGAAGCGTCATGTGCGCGTGCATGACGTTTAGAAGCTTACAGGTTTCTTGGCCGCTTTGAGTTGATTCATCTCTCGTCTCGGTGAAAAGGCATTGCCTCTTTACCGACTAATGGAGAAGTCTGACAAGTTCGAGTGGACTCCGGAAGAAAATGCAGCATTTGCAGAGCTCAAAGCTCTGCTCTCCACCCAGCCGGTGCTTGCTGCCCCAATCAGCAAGGAGCCTTTACTGCTTTACATTGCAGCCACAGAACAAGTTGTCAGTACAGTACTTACGGTCGAGCGGGAAGAAGAAGGAAAGGCCTTCAGAGTTCAGCACCCAGTATATTATATTTCTGAAGTCTTGACCCCATCGAAGCAGAGATACCCTCATTATCAGAAGCTCGTATATGGGATTTACATGACTACAAAGAAAGTTGCCCACTACTTCTCTGATCATTCCATTACAGTCATCAGCGACGCTCCGTTGTCAGAGATCTTGCACAACAGAGAAGCAACTGGTCGAGTGGCCAAATGGGCGATTGAACTCCTTCCCCTAGATATCAGGTTTGAGGCAAAGAAAGCTATCAAGTCCCAAGCAATTGCAGATTTCGTCGCCGAGTGGATTGAACAGCAACTTCCGACTCAAGTTCACTCGGAGCACTGGACAATGTTCTTCGATGGATCTAAGATGCTGAATGGTTCCGGTGCTGGGGTAGTATTGGTTTCCCCCCGAGGAGATAAGCTCAGATATGTTCTCCAGATTCACTTCGATTCCTCCAATAATGAAGCAGAATATGAAGCACTTTTGTATGGGCTGCGCATGGCCATTTCACTCGGCGTCCGTCACCTCATGGTTTATGGCGACTTAGATTTGGTGGTTAATCAGGTGATGAAGGAGTGGGACGTCAGAAGTCCAGCTATGACCGGTTATTGTAATGTAGTGAGAAAGTTAGAGAAGAAATTCGAGGGGTTAGAGCTTCATCATATCCCCCGACTAAAAAATCAAGCAGCTGATGATTTGGCAAAGATAGGCTCCAAGAGAGAAGCCATCCCCAGGAATGTGTTTTTGGAACACATCCACTCGCCGTCAGTCCAAGAAGATCCTTTTACAGATGAAGTCCCGCAGCCAAAGAGTGCCACGGATCCGACTGAAGTCGAAATTCCAGCGGTGGTCAACCTAATCATGGAAGTCTTGGCAATCATCCCCGACTGGACAATACCGTACATCGCATATATCCTGAGGAAAGAACTCCCGGATGACGAGGAAGAGGCTCGACAGATCGTCCGTCGATCCAAGGCCTTCACAGTCATAAAGGGACAGTTGTATAGAGAAAGCGCGACTGGAGTCGGTCAGAAGTGTATAACACCAGAAGAAGGTCAGATAATCCTTGATGAAATCCACTCGGGGACCTGTGGTCACCATGCGTCCTCTCGGACCATTGTGGCTAAAGCATACCGAGCAGGTTTTTACTGGCCAAGAGCAAATGAAATGGCAAAAGAGATAGTCGACAAGTGTGAAGGGTGACAGTTCTACTCCAACATGTCGCACAAACCTGCATCAGCCATGAAGACCATTCCACTCGTCTGGCCCTTCGCTGTTTGGGGGTTGGATATGGTTGGTCCATTGAGAACAGGCAGGAGCGGTTTCACACATGTGCTTGTAGCAGTCGACAAGTTTAACAAATGGATTGAAGCCAAGCCTATCAAGAATCTTGATGCTTGCACTGCCATCAGTTTTGTCAGGGAGTTAACATATAGATATGGGGTCCCGCATAGCATCATCACTAACAATGGGTCAAACTTTGATTCAGACAAGTAAAGAGCTTTTTGCGCCTCTCAAGGCACACGAGTCGACTACGCATCGGTCGCCCACCCCCAGTCGAATGGGCAAGCAGAAAGGGCAAATGGTCTGATTCTCAAAGGACTAAAACCTCGGCTGATGCATGATCTCAAGCACGCAGTAGGTGCATGGGTCGACGAGCTTCCGTCGGTTCTATGGGGATTGAGGACCACCCCGAATAGGTCGACTAGAAGAACCCCGTTCTTTCTAGTTTACGGAGCGGAAGCAGTCCTGCCGAGTGATCTACTTCAGAATGCACCCCGAGTCGAGCTTTACACCGAAGATGAAGCAGAACAAGCCCGGCAAGACGCAGTCGACCTCCTAGAAGAAGAAAGAGAAATGGCTATGATCCGATCGACCATTTATCAGCAAGACTTGCGTCGGTTCCATGCCAGAAATGTGAAGAGTCGAGCCTTCCAAGAAGGAGATTTGGTCCTCCGAGTGGATCAACAGAAACCACACAAGCTCGCTCCTACTTGGGAAGGCCCCTTCATCGTCACCAAAGTCATCCACAATGGAGCGTATCATCTTTACAATGTCGATCGCCAGATCAATGAGCCACGAGCCTGGAATGCGGAGCTTCTCCGCCCCTTTTATACCTAAATTCTCACTCGGATGAGATGAAATAAGAAAAACTCTTGTAGTTTATTTATCAAAGACAAAAGCGTTATAATTTTCCCAGCGACTATTATTGTTTTTTGTAAGAAATCCCCCAGTGGGTGGCTTAGCTGCGAATCCGCTTCGCCTAAGTTTGTAAAAACAGTTTCCTACCGAGTGGCGAGCCGGCCTCCCACTCGGAGGCTTAGCTGCGAATCCGTTTCGCCTAAGTTTAAAAAAATCCTACCGAGTGGAGAGCAATCCTCCCATTCGGGGGCTTAGCTGCGGTCCAGTACTCGCCTAAGTTCTCTCACTGAGAGACTTAGCTGCAGTCCGGCACTCGCCTAAGTTTGGAAGAATCCTACCGAGTGGAGAGCAATCCTCCCACTCGGGGGCTTAGCTGCAGTCCAGTACTCGCCTAAGTTCTCTCACTGAGAGACTTAGCTGCAGTCCGGCACTCGCCTAAGTTTGGAAAAATCCTACCGAGTGGAGAGCAATCGTCCCACTCGGGGGCTTAGCTGCAGTCCAGTACTCGCCTAAGTTCTCTCACTGAGAGACTTAGCTGCAGTCCG
>NC_041386.1:191985613-192032381 GCF_002162155.2 Triticum dicoccoides | reverse complement strand
GGGGGCTTAGCTGTAGTCCAGTACTCGCCTAAGTTTTCTCACTGAGAGACTTAGCTGCAGTCCAACACTCACCTAAGTTCAAAAAAAATCCTACTGAGTGGAGAGCAATCCTCCCACTCGGGGGCTTAGCTGCAGTCCAGTACTCGCCTAAGTTTTCTCACTGAGAGACTTAGCTGCAGTCCAGCACTCGCCTAAGTTCAAAAAAAATCCTACCGAGTGGAGAGTAACCCTCCCACTCGGGGGCTTAGCTGCGGTCCAGTACTCGTCTAAGTTCTCCCAAACACATCTCGATCCTCCAGGACGACGAAGGGCAGGTCGACTGCCACCTTCTCCTGGAGAGCTTCGCCATAAATACAAGGTGCGCTCCGTCCCACTCTGCAGTAACAGGGTGCGGGTCGACTGCCGCCCATCCCTGGGGAGCTTCACCACAAATACAAGACATGGGTCGACTGTTTCCCCCTCCTTCAGAGCTGCGCTGCGAATACAGAAAGTTATCTCGAATAAAGATTGGGTTCGCTCAGCAGGAAATTCACGAAGATATTCAACGATAAATCAAGTTCAGATAAGATTCAAAGGTCCTAGACCGCAGATCAAAGTACTCGAGCCTCCAGCTCGACAGAGTTTAACGGTTACAAAATCCACTCGGCATTCCGAGGCAAATTTAAAGTAAAGCATAAAAGTTTTTATTCCTCAGACGGAGGACTGGAAGGGGCGACGAACTCGTCCAAGTCGATCCCGTCTGCAATGCGACTGGCAGCAGCAATGAAAGTCTCCATGAAGTCTTGAAAGTTGTGCTTCCTGGTATTGGCAACTTGGATGGCGGCCGACTTTTCTTCTCGCGCCTCCTTGCAGTGGACGCGGACCAGAGACAGAGCGACGTCAGCGCCACATCTAGCAGAAGATTTCTTCCATTCCGCCACTCGACCTGGGACTTCATTCAGTCGGGTCATCAGGGACTCGAGGTCATTCTGAAGCGTCGTCCTAGGCCAGAGGACGTGTCGATCCGCGACATCACAACCTTCAACCGAGCAAGATAGTCAACAACACCGGCAAAACGAGATTCCAGTCGGAGCACGTTCATAGCAGCCTCGTCCTTCACTGGAGAATTGATGGGGTCCAAGTCTGTCTCCACTCGACTGGTCTCCTCTTTGAAGTTCTGGCAGAATTCTGTAAACACAATTCAAGGATAAGTCAGTGGCTCTACGCAGGTTTGGTAACTGCAAGTCAGTCGGGCCAGAATAATTACCCTCGAGCATGACCAACAGCTTCTTGGCGAGTCCACCGAGATAAGCCTCCAGATCGTTCCTCTTCCCCGCCAGCTCACTTGCCTTGTCACTCAGAGTTATATTGCCATTCTTCAGACGGCTGACCTCTCGATTAGCCGCGCCGAGAGCAATTTTCAGCCTGGAGTTTTCCTTTTCAAGAGTACCGACTGAAGCCAGTTTTTCTTCAGCAAGCTTCGTTTTGTTCAGGGCCTCCTTCTGCGCTTCGTCAAGGTCTTGATCCTTCTTCTTCAGAGCCTCCTCCATTTTGTCTACGAAACAGCAAGTGAGATCAACATCGAGGACGGCTAGAAAGAAAGAACAGTTGACAAAAGATCACCAGCCATACCTTTTGCTTCGTCCCTCGCCTTCTGCAAGTTCTCCTAAGCAAGCTCCAAGTCAAGGTTCAGCTGGATCTGTTTGTTCTCCAACTCAGTGAAGCGAGCCACAAGTTTGCAGGATTTCTGCAAAAAATCAGTCGACAGACATCCAAGATAAGTTGCTTCTGAGTAACCAAGAGACAATGATGGCGTTTCTAAGACTACAGCCGAATCAAAAAAACATTCGACAGTAGTCTCAGGGACTACACCCAGTGGGTGCACTCAGCGTTCCCCCACTGGTTCGACCAAAAAAAATCGACTGCCCGCAGTCGATCGTGTACAGTTCCATTCGACATGGCCTGACTAGACCGAGTGAAGAAGTTCAGCTAAAGCAACACAATATAGAGACTACAGTCGACTGCCAGCAGTCCACCGTAGTCTCGGGGACTACACCCAGTGGGTGCACTTAGCGTGCCCCCACTCGTCAAAAGTATTAATAGACACACCCAGTGGGTGTACAGATATAAAGATCTTCGGAAAAGAGATTCTTCAGATAGCATATCCTAACAGAACAAGCGGTGAATCGACTGACCTGGACGTTGCTCTGAAGAGCTGAACTCGCATCATAAGCTGCTTGGCTGGCTTCTCGAACCACCTTCACTTGCTCCATCATGATCCCCGCCTGGCGTATAGCCTCTTTAGCGGCACCCACTTGGTCCTCAGGGACGTGGTGTGTGGCAAAAAGCGAAGGCGGATTTGCAGTCGACGTCGAAGGCCGGACACTCGTCAGAGGTTCAGCGAAGGTCACAGAAGCCCGAGTGGTATCACCACCCTCCCAGACTACGGCCTCAGACGCCGGAGTAGTTTGTGGGGTCTTGCTAGCCGGCGCCCTCCTGTTCCTTCGCACCCTCAGCGGCACTTCGTCGTCATCATCAGGGAGGTCAATGACATGAGGAGGAGCTACAAGAAAAATCCAATCGACCGGAATTATAAGAAATCGTCAGTCGACCAAAAGCAGAGCATCAATAATCGTACCGGGGTTGGAGGTAACAGCGTCTTCCATCTCTTGATCATCGTCCTTGGCGGAGATCTCTGAGGTGGCAGCACTACAAATTTCGAAAGTCAGTCAGCTTATTCAATGAGTCAACCAAGAGTCTGTCATGTTCGACAAAGGAAAACAAATTCTACTATTACCCAGAAATGGTGGGGACAATCATCTTCATCTTGGGCAGAGCCTTCGGCGGCTTGGACGGCGTCGCGCGTGGGTGCTTGGGAGCTTTTTCTGTCGGCAGTGGAGATGAGGTCCGAGGGCGCTTTGATGACTGCCCAACAGGGACAGTCGCCTTACCACGTTCCCGCGCAGGGTTGTGTGTAAGCTTGGATCGCCGTTCCGAGCAGGGAGGTTCGGCTTCTTCCTCCTCCTCTTCACTAGAGTCGGTGTCGTCATCCCCCTCTCCTTCGCCGTCAAATTCCCACTCTTCTCCCTCGTCTCCACTTTCGCCTCCGCTCGCCTCTCCTTCCTCGGCCTGCTCCTGTGCTCCGTAGGGTGTCGAGTACATCTCAGTAGTGGCGTAGAGGACAACAAAGAAGACAAAAGTCAATCGACTGATCCAAAGAGAACAAATAAAGAAAGCAAGATCACAGTCAGAAACGCAAGGTCAGACCTTGTCCACTTTGTATGTTTGGTCGAGTGGAGGAATCCTCCTGGCTCCTCGAGGGTTGTCCTTGTTCCCTGTGATACTCGACAGCCACCCTTCCAACATCTCGTCAGTGACCTCCTCTGGGTGAATCCGAGTGGTGTCTTCGAGACCCGAGTACAGCCACATCGGGTGGTCATGAGCCTGAAGCGGTTGGATGCGCCTCCGAAGGAAGACTTCCAACAAGTCCATGCCAGTCACACCCTCGCGGACAAGCTGAACCACTCGACCAACCAGCACCTTGACTTGCGCCTTTTCCTCCGGCGTCACTTTCAGAGAGGCAGGTTTTTGTGCTCGATTCAGAGAAAAAGGGGGAAGCCCAGTCGACTGTCCTGGGGTCACCTGGTCTTTACAGTAAAACCAAGTCGACTGCCACCCACGGACTGACTTGGGAAAAGTGATAGACGGAAAGGAACTTTTTCCCCTCATCTAGATCGCCAGGCCCCCGCACAGCTGGATCACCTGTGTCCGTTCATCACTCGACTTGGCCTTCTTGACCGACTGAGAGCGGCAAGTGAAGATGTGCTTGAAGGGTCCCCAATGGGGGCGGCAACCCAAGAAGTTTTCACACAAGCAAACGAAAGCAGCGAGATACACAATAGAATTGGGAGTAAAGTGATGGAGCTGCGCTCCGAAGAAGTTCAAGAAGCTCTGGAAAAAAGGATGAGGAGGCAGAGAGAATCCACGGCGATATGGGTGGTGAGGAGGATTCACTCACCATCAAGAGGCTGGGGTTCGGCTTCTTTCCCCGGGAGACACGCAGATTCGTGGGGAATGAGTCCCCCCTCGACCAGATCATCGACATCATCCTGCCGAATCACCGACGGCATCCAGTCGCCCTGGATCCAATCCTTGGGCAGAGAAGTCCTCGAGGAAGATCCGCCCCGAGCGGACTTCTTCCCCTTCCCCTGCACCGCCGCCTTCTTCGCGCGCTCTAGAGCCGACGTCTTCTCCTTCACCATCGTCGTCGGTGAAGCTTGAACAGACCTACGGCACCAAGGTGAGAGCGGAGGTGGCGGAGGATCTTGTGAAGGAAGGGGGAAAAGTGAAGGCGCACTATTCGGGGGTCCCGAGCCGGCAGCTTATAAGAGGTCGCTTCCGAGTGGCTGACTGGTAGGCCCAGGCAATCCCGTCAAATCCCACAACAGGCGCGCGCGGTACGAGGCGAAAATGGTGGCGCTGGGATCAAGGAGCTTCCGTCCTATCCCATCCGATTACTGCGGCCGCCCCCGTCCCGCGCGCTTCTCGAAATTCAAATCCCGCAAGATCCGCGGGCCACAGAACAACTCGTCAAACAGAAGATCCCTTTCACACCGTCACTCGGAACTTCACAAGTAAAGAAATTCACTCGACAAGAGGCCAAGAATGGATCAAGGCGACTGAAAGAAGTTGACGACGTCATCCGTGACAATTGATCCAAAATGAGACGTTCATATAACATGAAGAACCAGTCGGAAAGATCCCCAACTCCTTCCCCACTCGAACCTCGATCCATTCGGGGGCTAATGATGAAGCTATGTACCTAGGGTAGGGGCATGGACCTGTCCTAAGTACCCTACCCAAGGACATCCCTAGAAGAAGTCACCTTTCAATCGACTTGGAGGTATCCCACTCGACGGATTCAAGACACTCGACCACAAAGCAATCACTCGACCAAGATCCAACCACTCGACTGCTAGGAGATCTAAAGTCACCCCGCACGCAAACGGTCAGTCATTAAGTAGCTTTTATGGTCATCATAGCACTTTATTAGGGCGTTACCAGTAACCCCCAGTCTTAATGTACTTTAAAACCCTGCATTACTGAGGGCTGGAGAGGGCTGGCAAACTCTATATAAGCCACCCCCCTCCTCAGTATCAGGGGTTCGCACCCCTGTTATTCATACACACATAATTCAGTCGACCGCCTCCGGGCACCGAGACGTAGGGCTGTTACTTCCTCCGAGAAGGGCCTGAACTCGTAATCCTTGTGTGTTCTTACAACTCCTCCGTAGCTAAGATCTAGCCTCTCCATAGATACCCCCCTACATCACTGTCAGAGTTAGAACCACGACACGGCTTTCGATAGTTCAAATCCCTGCAGGGGTGTCCCAACTTAGCCCATCACAAGCTCTCACGGTCAACGAAGGATATTCCTTCTAGCGGGAAGACCCGATCAGCCTCGGAATCCCGATTACAAGACATTTCGACAATGGTAAAACAAGACCAGCAAAGCCACCCGAATGTGCCGACAAATCCTGATAGGAGCTGCACATATCTCGTTCTCAGGGCACACCGGATTGTCCAAACTTCCGGTAGGCCAGCCCAGAGTTGCCCCTGGTGGCCACCGGCGGCTGACAAGTGTTGGAAATATGCCCTAGAGGCAATAATAAATTGATTATTATTATATTTCCTTGTTCATGATAATCATTTATTATCCATGCTAGAATTGTATTGATAGGAAACTCAGATACATGTGTGGATACATAGACAACACCATGTCCCTAGTAAGCCTCTAGTTGACTAGCTCGTTGATTAATAGATGGTTACGGTTTCCTGACCATGGACATTGGATGTCGTTGATGACGGGATCACATCATTAGGAGAATGATGTGATGGACAAGACCCAATCCTAAGCATAGCACAAGATCGTGTAGTTCGCATGCTAAAGCTTTTCTAATGTCAAGTATCATTTCCTCAGACCATGAGATTGTGCAACTCCCGGATACCGTAGGAATACTTTGGGTGTGCCAAACGTCACAACATAACTGGGTGGCTATAAAGGTGCACTACGGGTATCTCCGAAAGTGTTTGTTGGGTTGGCACGAATCGAGACTGGGATTTGTCACTCCGTGTAAACGGAGAGGTATCTCTGGGCCCACTCGGTAAGACATCATCATAATGTGCACAATGTGACCAAGGAGTTGATCACGGGATGATGTGTTATGGAACGAGTAAAGAGACTTGCCAGTAACGAGATTGAACAAGGTATCGGGATACCGACGATCGAATCTCGGGCAAGTATCGTACCGCTAGACAAAGGGAATTGTATACGGGATTGATCGAATCCTTGACATCATGGTTCATCCGATGAGATCATCATGGAACATGTAGGAACCAACATGGGTATCCAGATCCCGCTGTTGGTTATTGACCGGAGAATGTCTCGGTCATGTAGGAACCAACATGGGTACGACTCCTTCAACCCCGTTCTCTTGAACGCTTCCGCTTAGCGATCTACAAGGGTATGCAGATGCACTCTCCTTCCCTTCGTTGCTGGTTTCTCCATAGATAGATCTTGGTGACACGTAGGAAAATTTTGAATTTCTGCTATGTTCCCTAACAGTGGCATCATGAGCTAGGTCTATGCGTAGTTTCTATGCACGAGTAGAACACAAAGTAGTTGTGGGCGTTGATTTTGTTCAATATGCTTACCGTTACTAGTCCAATCTTGATTCGGCGGCATTGTGGGATGAAGCGCCCCGGACCGACCTTACACGTACTCTTACGTGAGACTGGTTCCACCGACTGACATGCACTAGTTGCATAAGGTGGCTAGCGGGTTTCTGTCTCTCCCACTTTAGTCGGATCGGATTCGATGAAAAGGGTCCTTATGAAGGGTAAATAGCAATTGGCATATCATGTTGTGGTTTTTGCGTACGTAAGAAACGTTCTTGCTAGAAACCCATAGCAGCCACGTAAAACATGCAAACAACAATTAGAGGACGTCTAACTTGTTTTTGCAGGGTATGCTATGTGATGTGATATGGCCAAGAAGAATGTGATGAATGATATGTGATGTATGAGATTGATCATGTTCTTGTAATAGGAATCACGACTTGCATGTCGATGAGTATGACAACCGGCAGGAGCCATAGGAGTTGTCTTTATTTATTGTATGACCTGCGTGTCATTGAACAACGCCATGTAATTACTTTACTTTATTGCTAACCGGTAGCCTTAGTAGTAGAAGTAATAAGTTGGCGAGACAACTTCATGGAGACACGATGATGGAGATCATGATGATGGAGATCATGGTGTCATGCCGGTGACAAGATGATCATGGAGCCCCAAGATGGAGATCAAAGGAGCTATATGATATTGGCCATATCACGTCACTATTATTTGATTGCATGTGATGTTTATCATGTTTTTGCATCTTGTTTACTTAGAACGACAGTAGTAAATAAGATGATCCCTCATAATAACTTCAAGAAAGTGTTCCCCCTAACTGTGCACCGTTGCGACAGTTCGTTGTTTCGAAGCACCACATGATGATCGGGTGTGATAGATTCTAACATTCACATACAACGGGTGTAAGGCAGATTTACACATGCAAACACTTAGGTTGACTTGACGAGCCTAGCATGTACAGACATGGCCTCGGAACACAGAAGACCGAAAGGTCGAACATGAGTCGTATAGAAGATACGATCAACATGAAGACGTTCACTGATGTTGACTAGTCCGTCTCACGTGATGATCGGACACGGCCTAGTTGACTCGGATCATGTAATCACTTAGATGACTAGAGGGATGTCTATCTGAGTGGGAGTTCATAAGATGAACTTATTTATCCTGAACATAGTCAAAAGGTCTTCGCAAATTATGTCATAGCTCGCGCTTCAGTTCTACTGTTTAGATATGTTCCTAGAGAAAATTTAGTTGAAAGTTGATAGTAGTAATTATGCGGACTAGGTCCGTAAACTGAGGATTGTCCTCATTGCTTCATAGAAGGCTTATGTCCTTAATGCACCGCTCAGTGTGCTGAACCTCGAACGTCGTCTGTGGATGTTGCGAACATCTGACATACACATTTTGATAACTACGTGATAGTTCAGTTAAACGGTTTAGAGTTGAGGCACCGAAGACATTTTTGAAACGTCGCGAAACATATGAGATGTTTCGAGGGCTGAAATTGGGATTTCAGGCTCGTGCCCACGTCAAGAGGTATAAGACCTCCGAAAATTTTCTTAGCCTGCAAACTAAGGGAGAAAAGCTCAATTGTTGAGCTTGTGCTCAGATTGTCTGAGTACAATAATCATTTGATTTGAGTGGGAGTTGATCTTCCAGATGAGATAGTGATATTTCTCCGAAGTCATTGCCACCAAGCTTCTAGAGCTTCGTGATGAACTATAACATATCAGGGATAGATATGATGATCCTTGAAATATTCGCGATGTTTGACACCGCGAAAGTAGAAATCAAGAAGGAGCATCAATTGTTGATGGTTAGTGAAACCACTAGTTTCAAGAAGGGCAAGGGCAAGAAGGGATACTTCATGAAACGGCAAATCAGTTGCTGCTCTAATGAAGAAACCCAAAGTTGAACCCAAACCCAAGACTAAGTGCTTCTGTAATAAGGGGAACAGCCACTGGAGCAGAATTACCCTAGATACTTGGTAGATGAGAAGGCTGGCAAGGTCGGTAGAAGTATATTGGATATACATTGTGTTAATGTGTACTTTACTAGTACTCCTAGTAGCACCAGGGTATTAGATACCGGTTCGGTTACTAAGTGTTAGTAACTCGAAATAAAAGCTACGGAATAAATGGAGACTAGCTAAAAGGTGAGATGACGATATGTGTTGGAAGTATTTCCAAGGTTGATCAAATATCGTACGCTCCCTCTACCATCAAGATTGGTGTTTGCGTTGAGCATAGACATGATTGGATTATGTCTATCACAATACGGTTATTCATTTAAGGAGAATAATGGTTACTCTATTTATTTGAATAATACCTTCAATGGTCTTGCACCTAAAATGAATGGTTTATTGAATCTCGATCGTAGTGATACACATGTTCATGCCAAAAGATATAAGATAGTAATGATAGTACCACCTACTTGTGGCACTGCCACGTAAGTCATATCGGTATAAAACGCATGAAGAAGCTCCATGTTGATGGATCTTTGGGCTCACTTGTTTTTGAAAAGTTTGAGACATGCAAACCATGTCTATTGGTGTATATGCATGAAGAAACTCCATGCAAATGGACCGTTTGGACTCACTTGATTTTTGAATCACTTGAGACATGCAAATCATACCACATGGGCAAGATGACTCGGTGGCTATAAAGATGCACTACGGGTATCTCCGAAAGTGTCTGTTGGGTTGGCACGAATCGAGACTGGGATTTGTCACTCCGTGTAAACGGAGAGGTATCTCTGGGCCCACTCGGTAGGACATCATCATAATGTGCACAATGTGACCAAGGAGTTGATCACGGGATGATGTGTTACGGAACGAGTAAAGAGACTTGCCAGTAACGAGATTGAACAAGGTATCGGGATACCGACGATCGAATCTCGGGCAAGTATCGTACCGCTAGACAAAGGGAATTGTATACGGGATTGATTGAATCCTCGACATCGTGGTTCATCTGATGAGATCATCGTGGAACATGTAGGAACCAACATGGGTATCCAGATCCCGCTGTTGGTTATTGACCGGAGAACGTCTCGGTCATGTCTGCATGGTTCCCGAACCCGTAGGGTCTACACACTTAAGGTTCGATGACGCAAGGGTTATAAGGAATAGATATATGTGGTTAACGAATGTTGTTCGGAGTCCCGGATGAGATCCCGGACATCACGAGGAGTTCCGGAATGGTCCGGAGGTAAAGATTTATATATGAGAAGTCCTGTTTTGGTCACCGGAAAAGTTTCGGGTTTTACCGGTAGTGTACCGGGACCACCGGAGGGGTCCGGTGGTCCACCAAGTGGGGCCACCAGCCCCGGAGGGCTGCATGGGCCAAGTGTGGGAGGGGACCAGCCCCAGGTGGGCTGGTGCGCCCCCCCACCAAGGCCCAAGGCGCCTCCAAGAGGGAAGGGGGGCAAACCCTAGGGCAGATGGGCCTTAAGGCCCACCCCAGGTGCACCTCCCCCTCTCCCCCTTGTGGCCGCCACCCAGATGGGATATGGGGGGCTGCCGCCACCCCTAGGGAGGGAACCCTAGGTGGGGGCGCAGCCCCTCCCCTCCCCCTATATATACTTGAGGTTTGGGCTGCCCAAGACACACGAGTTCCTCTCCTTCTTGGCGCAGCCCTACCCCTCTCCCTCCTCGTCTCTTGCGATGCTTGGCGAAGCCCTGCTGGAGTACCACGCTCCTCCACCACCACCACGCCGTTGTGCTGCTGCTGGATGGAGTCTTCCTCAACCTCTCCCTCTCTCCTTGCTGGATCAAGGCATGGGAGACGTCACCGGGCTGTACGTGTGTTGAACGTGGAGGTGCCGTCCGTTCGGCACTAGGATCTCCGGCGATTTGGATCACGACGAGTACGACTCCTTCAACCCCGTTCTCTTGAACGCTTCCGCTTAGCGATCTACAAGGGTATGTAGATGCACTCTCCTTCCCTTCGTTGCTGGTTTCTCCATAGATAGATCTTGGTGACACGTAGGAAAATTTTGAATTTCTGCTACGTTCCCTAACAACAAGGTGGACCAACACTCAAATGAGCACTGGCCCAGGGGTTTAAATAAAGATGACCCTTGAGCCGGCCGACTCAAGGGAAAGAAAAGGCTAGGTGGCGAATGGTAAAACCAATGTTGGGCCTTGCTGTAGGAGTTTTATTCAAGGCGAACTGTCAAGGGGTTCCCATTATACCCAACCGCGTAAGGAACGCAAAATCCGGGAACATAACACCGATATGACGGAAACTAGGGCGGCAAGAGTGGAACAAAACACCAGGCATAAGGCCGAGCCTTCCACCCTTTACCAAGTATATAGGTGCATTAATTAGATAAGAGATATTGTGATATCCCAACAAGTAAACATGTTCCAACAAGGAACAACATCTCCATGTTCCAACAAGGAACAAACTTCAATCTTCACCTGCAACTAACAACACTATAAGAGGGGCTGAGCAAAGCGGTAACATAGCCAAACAACAGTTTGCTAGGACAAGGTGGGTTAGAGGCTTGGTTCAACAATATGGGAGGCATGACAAGCAAGTGGTAGGTATCGCACCATAGGCATAGCAAAAGAGCGAGCAACTAGCAAGCAAAGATAGAAGTGATTTCGAGGGTATGGTCATCTTGCCTGAAATCCCGCAAGGAAGAAGAATGAGTCCATGAAGAAGACAAACGGACGTAGTCAAACGGTTCCTCACAAACGCGACGTTACCGGATTACCGAGAAGAAGTACACCAGAAAGAAAGCAAACAACATAGTAAACAACCACTACAACAACATGGCATGATGCACAACCAAGTAGGATGCATGTCCGGTTTAAAGAAGCATGGCATGGCAAAATGCACAAACAATCCTACAAATTAAGTGGAGCTCAACATGCAACTCCGTTACATATTGACGAAACACCACATTCAAGTTATTTAGTTCGATCTCGTTTATGTACCCAACAATATTAAATGTTGTTAAGCATGTCAAGAGGTGAAACATAAGAAAACTATACCATCTAAACAATTTAAATGGGGCCGGATATAACAAACAACAAACCCGGTAAATCCCCATATGCATTAGTAATTTAATGCAAACAACACTTTAAACATTCTTGAAGTTGTTATCATGATGCGGATGGCATGAACAAGTTTATGCAATTTTAATTTAAAGTTGACATGAGCATAATATGGAGCATTTGTCATCATGGTGGAAAGAAAGGGTGCCACGGCGATGATAACAGAAACGGTGCCACGGCAACGTTCCGGTTCCGGTAACTCGATTGAGATACCGATGCAAAGGAGAAGTGTGCGGATGCGTGCAAAAGATGGTGGGGCGCTCCCGGATTCCGGGTGTCCCACAAGTCGATGGCATGGAAGCGAGAGACACTCCGGACACGGTGCAGACAAAGGGTGCATCTCATACGACACAAGCATTCGTTCTCGGATGATCGTCTCGGGGTTATACCTTTGAAGCGTGCGAAGGGGACGATTCTCGTTCGTAGAGGGAAGTAGACGTTCTCGCGACGGCGGTAGTGGAAGAAGACGTTCTCGCACGCTCTAGGGTCGACGGTAGAGGTTCTCGCGATCTCGCCGACGGTAGTGGAACATGACGATCCGGATAGGGTACTTGGCAACATGCACGTCGTCGGTAGTTGTGCACAATCATTGTCGGACTTGACGGTTTCGAGGTCTTCAGACGTAGTGGTACATGTTCATTTTTCGGAGAGGTACATGGTGTTCTTCGGTCACAGGTACTTGACGTTTTGCTATCCGGGTCTTCGGCGACGGTCGTTGTACACATGACGTTGGGGTACTTGTCGGTCCGGGTCTTGACGGAGTAGATGTACATGTTTCGTACATGAACTTGGCGTAACCGTGTGGTAGTCGAAATTGGCGGTATCCGAATGGTACTTGGCGAATACCCGTAGTCAAACTTGGTGGCCTTGACGTCCAACACAAAACAGCACAAGGGGCCTCGGGTCACGCGAGGAAGAGGAGCGGCGCAAGGCGGCGCTGGGTGACTGCGGGCATGCCCAAGCGGCCTCGGTCGCCGGCAGCAGAGGGGCGAGACGAGCAGCGGCCTCCTGCGGACATGGACGGCGGCGCTGCAGAAGGACAGCGGCAGCAAGGCGTGAAGGAGCTCCTGGACCGGCTACGGGGGACGATGCACTTGAGGGCGCGGCGATGCAGGAGGCAGCAGCAGCTCCAGGAGCTTGATAGCAGGTGAGGAGGTCGAGGCCAGTACCGGTCGGTGCCATGGCGCAGCTCGGCTGCGGCAAGGCGAGGGGCATCCTTGCAGGAGAGGGAGGCGCACGGGAGTAAGAAGGAGAGGCCGGCGACGTTCACTGTAGGCGGTGGGGTATCGAGGGTGAGGCGGAGGCGCCGGGAGCCGGCAGGGTGGAGCCGAGGAGGAGGTCCGGTGACGGCCGGTGTTGTGGCTCCGGCGAGCTTCGGCCAAAATTGGGACGAGTGGTGCGGGACCTTGCTGGAAGAAGGAGTGGAAGGGCTCGACGTGAGCGAGAGAGAGGGAGGCGCAGGTGGTTCGGACACAGGAGCGAGAGGTGGGGAGATCGAGCGAATGGAGAGGGAGAGGGAGTCGGGTGCGAGCGATCCTCTCCTGGCGGCGCAAGCAGGAAACGAAGGGGGGAGAGAGGATCGTCCAGAGGGTGTGGGCTAGGTTAGGTGTAGGTGGGATGGCTGGGCCTTGGAGGGGCAAATGGGCCTGCGCTGGAGGTTGGGCCGGCCTGTGCTATCTCTCTTCTCTCTCTCTCTCATATTTCCTTTAACAGAAAAGAATTGGAGAGACGAAAAGAAAGAGAGGGATAGGGAAAGAATTAGCACACGCAAATAATATTCCCGGACTCGGAAAAATGCGCTGATTCCAAGAAAAATAGGAGAGGCATGATCGCAAGGATTTAATTCAAAATCATTTGAATTTAATTCAAATGGTTTGAACAAGGGCTAGGAATAAGAGGTGTCCAAAAATGTTGAGGTTTTAGGAGGAGCCTCGAGAAAAGAGATGAGAGATATTGGCAAGGTTTGAAGGTCAAAATCAAAGAGGAACAGACATGGGAATTATTTTGCACGTGTGTTACGATGATTCCAAATTAATGGAATATTTATAATAACTCCCTAAATATTAGGAGGATAAAGTTATAAAGAGAAGTCACTCTTCCCTCGATTTAAATGGATCGAAGATCCACACAAACTATTTAGTTAAGATGCAAAAGATTTATGACATGATGCAATGCACATGATGCAAAGATATGAAATGCATGACACGCAAGCAAATGACAAGGCAACAACAATGAATAACTGGACGACACCTGGCACATTGGTCTCGGGGTGTCACAACTCATATGGAATAACTTTGGGGTTTATGGAGTTGGATGCACAAGCAGTATTCCCGCTTAGTACAGGTGAAGGCTAGCAAGAGACTGGGAAGCGACCAGCTAGAGAGCGACAACAGTCATGAACATGCATTAAAATTAATCAACACCGAATGCAAGCACGAGTAGGATATAATCCACCATGAACATAAATATCGTGAAGGTTATGTTGATTTTGTTTCAACTACATGCGTGAACATGCGCCAAGTCAAGTCACTTAAATCATTCAGAGGAGGATACCACCCTATCATACCACATCACAACCATTTTAATAGCATGTTGGCACGCAAGATAAACCATTATAAGCTCCTAGCTAATCAAGCATGGCACAAGAACTATGATCTCTAGTTGTCATTGCAAACATGTTTATTCATAATAGGCTGAATTAGGAATGATGAACTAATCATATTTACAAAAACAAGAGAGGTCGAGTTCATACCAGCTTTTCTCATCTCAATAAGTTCATCATATAATCATCATTATTGGCTTTCACTTGCACGACCGAACGATGTGGATAATAATAATAGTGCACATGCATTGGACTAAGCTAGAATCTGCAAGCATTCAATAAACAGGAGAAGACAAGGCAATATGGGCTCTTTTGTCAGATCAACAATAATGCATATAAGAACCACTTCAACAATTTAATTATGGTCTTCTCCTATCGACCCCCAAAGAAAAGAAATAAAACTTTTAACACGGGAGAGCTCCCAACAAGTAAAAGAAGAACATGAAATCTTTTTGGGTTTTCTTTTTAATTACTACTACAAGCTTGAAAAGTAAACTAATTAAAAGATACAACTAACTTTTGTTTGGTTTTTTCTTAAGGTTTACCAAACACACAAGAAGAAAGCATAAAAAGGAAATAAACTAGCATGGATGATACAATGAAAAAGTATGAGCACCGACATATGGCAATGAGTGTGTGAACATAAATGAAATGTCAGTGAGAAATACATAATCCCCCAAACTTAGGCTTTTGGCCTAAGTTGGTCTATGGCCACGGTTGGCCTGGCGGATATCCATAATAATAGTTGGGGTCGTACTGCGAAGAAGAAGACTCCGATTGCCACTTGTTGGCAAGCATCTCCGGATCCCACTGGTAATTAGACTGTCATGGAGGATCAACCTGTGGTTCCGGCTCTGGCTCTGTGGCTGATGTAGGGTTCCGATAGGCGTGAATAGCCTCTAACAGAACAAGGTACTGGCCTGCAGATAAATTAAACAAGGAAGGAGCAGGCAGGGTAATAGTCTCATGATGATGTTTATCAAAGAACAATTTGTATTTAAGCTCTCCTTCCCTATTCTTAACAATAAAATCATGTGCTACCATACTCTTATAATCTAAATAAACATGAGGCAACACTTTTTCTTCCTTCTCATAATGCCTAATAGGTATATTAAAATGTGCAGCTAGGCGTGAAGCATAGATGCCTCTAAAGATGGGGCCCTTTGTACGGTTCAGACTTAACCGTTTAGCAATAATGTCGCCCATACTAACAGAGTTATCACTGAATAAACCATGGAGCAAAATAATAATATCAGGAACACTAAGGTTTCCACAGTTTCCGTGACCAATTAAGCAACGACTAGCAAATAATGCAAAATAGCGTAAAATGGGAAAATGTATGCTAGTGATTCGTGCATCGGAAACCTTCCTCGTTTCCCCTACAGTGATGATATCAATAAACCCATCCACATCGCTGTGATGTGGTTCCTCTGCCGTGCCCTCGAAAGGGACCAAACAAACCCGACAAAAATCATAAACTGACATCTCCTTATGCTTATCATATAAATAAAACTCCACCGTAGGTGGTGAGCTCCTAGAATGGAATGAAAGTTTTTCACAAAGATATTTGTGAGTAGGAAATATTGATCGCGTTGGTCGTGGAGGAAAGCGGTGAGGCCTGCATTCTTAGACAATTCATAAAGATCTTCATAAATCCCCGCTGCTCTCAAGAAATCATCGGAAGGCCATTCACACGACCGAACCTCCGTGGTGCAAGGCAGATTATACTTGGGCTTCTGTGCCTTTTCCTTCGAGCTTCGGCTCGATGAGCCCCTCAAAAGTCTTCATTATTTTCTAAAAAATTCTGAAATTTTTAGTAACTTCAAAATAAAAGTAAACCAAACTCAGTAATATTGATAGCAACTACTCCTACAAGTGCCTAGGGCCTATATCATGCATCAAAACTACTCTTGACCATATAAATTTGACATGCAAGCTCAAGAACAGGGTCACCTAAGCAGCAAAAATTTGCAATGAATAAAGCACTAGAACAAAAACTAATTGGACCAATGGAGGAGTCACATACCAAGGAACAATCTCCCCAAGCATTTTTGTGAGAGGTGCTTTGAGCAAGGAGATCGAAAATGGCAGCAAAATGAGCTTGGACTTGGGTTTGAGCTGGATATTCGTGTTTGGGGGAGGAAGAAAGAGTGTGTGGGTGAAAGGATAAGTGGAGGAAGGCCACCGTGGGCCCACGATGCAGGGGGCGCCCAGGGGGTAGGGCGCTCCCCTGACCCTCGTGGCCAGGTGGATGACCCCCCTATCGTATTCTCAGTACCAAATATTCTCAAATATTTCAGAAAAAATCATATTTAAATTTCAGGACATTTGGAGAACTTTTATTTTTGGGGTATTTTATATTGCACGGATGATCAGATAACAGGCAGAAAAATACTATTTTTATTTTATTTAATATAAATAACAGAAAGTAAAAGGAGGGTACAGAAGGTTGTGCCTTCTAGTTTCATCCATCTCATGCTCATCAAAAGGAATCCAATAACAAGGTTGATCAAGTCTTGTTAACGAACTCATTCCGAATAACATGGAACCGGAGAAATTTCGAATAACACTATGTTACCTCAACGGGGATATGCACATCCCCAATAATAAGAATATCATATTTCTTCTTGACAGTAGGAAGAGGAAATTCAAAACCTCCAAATATAATCGCTGGGATTTTTCCAATAGAGTTGATACTATGAACTTGAGGTTGTTTCCTCGGAAAGTGTACCGTATGCTCATTACCATTAACATGAAAAGTGACATTGCCTTTAGTGCAATCAATAACAGCCCCTGCAGTATTCAAAAAGGGTCTTCCAAGAATAATAAACATACTATCGTCCTCGGGAATATCAAGAATAACAAAGTCTGTTAAAATAGTAACGTTTGCAACTACAACAGGCACATCCTCACAAATACCGACAGGTATAGCAGTTGATTTATCAGCCATTTGCAAAGATATTTCAGTAGGTGTCAACTTATTCAAATCAAGTCTACGATATAAAGAGAGAGGCATAACACTAACACCGGCTCCAAGATCACATAAAGCAGTTTTAACATAGTTTCTTTTAATGGAGCATGGTATAGTGGGTACTCCTGGATCTCCAAGTTTCTTTGGTATTCCACCCTTAAAAGTATAATTAGCAAGCATGGTGGAAATTTCAGCTTCCGGTATCTTTCTTTTATTAGTAATAATATCTTTCATATACTTAGCATAAGGATTCATTTTGAGCATATCAGTTAATCGCATACGCAAAAAGATAGGTCTAATCATTTCAGCAAAGCGCTCAAAATCTTCATCATCCTTTTTCTTGGATGGTTTGGGAGGAAAAGGCATGGGTTTCTGAACCCATGGTTCTCTTTCTTTACCATGTTTCCTAGCAACAAAGTCTTTCTTATCATAACGTTGATTCTTTGATTGTGGGTTATCAAGATCAATAGCAGGTTCAATTTCTATATCATTATCATTACTAGGTTGAGCATCATCATGAACATTATCATTAACATTATCACTAGATTCAGGTTCATTACCAGATTGTGTTTCAGCATCAGAAATAGAAATATCATTTGGATTCTCAGGTGTTTCAATAACAGGTTCACTAGAAGCATGCAAAGTCCTATCATTTTTCTTTTTCTTCCTTTTAGAAGGACTAGGTGCATCTATATTATTTCTTTGAGAATCTTGCTCAATTCTCTTAGGATGGCCTTCAGGATACAAAGGCTCTTGAGTCATTTTACCACCTCTAGTCATAACTCTAACAGCGTTATCATTATTCTTACTATTCAATTCATTGAGCAAATCATTTTGAGCTTTAAGTACTTGTTCTACTTGAGTGGTAACCATAGAAGCATGTTTACTAATAAGTTTAAGTTCACCTTTGACATTAGCCATATAATCACCCAAGTGTTCAAGCATATTTGAATTGTATTTCAATTGGCTACCAAAATAAGCATTAAAGTCTTCTTGCTTAACCATAAATTTATCAAACTCGTCTAAGCATGGGCTAGCAAATTTAGTAAATGGGATTTCAGCTTTATCATATCTATAGAGAGAATTTACCTTTACTACCTGTGTCGGGTTATCAAGACCATGTATTTCTTCAATAGGTAAAGGATTAAGACCATATGTTTCTTCAATAGGCGGTGAATTAAGACCATGTATTTCTTCAATAGGAGGTAAATTCTTAACATCTTCAGCTTTAATACCTTTTTCTTTCATAGATTTTTTTTGCCTCTTGCATATCTTCAGGACTGAGAAATAGAATACCCCTCTTCTTCGTAGTTGGTTTAGGAATAGGCTCAGGAATTGGCTCCGGAGCTGGCTTAGGAAGTGTCCGATTATTTTCATTTGTCAACATATTATTCAATAGAATTTCAGCTTCATCCGGTGTTCTTTCCATGAAAACAGAACCAGCACAACTATCCAGGTAATCTCTGGAGGCATCAGTTAGTCCATTATAAAAGATATTAAGTATTTCATTTTTCTTAAGAGGATGATCAGGCAAAGCATCAAGTAACTTGAGAAGCCTCCCCCAAGCTTGTGGGAGACTCTCTTCTTCAATTTGCACAAAATTATACTCCCTCCGTCCGGAATTACTTGTCTCGAAAATGGATGTATCTAGAATTAAAATAGGTATAGATAAATCCATTTCTGCGACAAGTAATTCTGAATGGAGGGAGTATATATATCCCTTAAAGCAGCTTGTTTCTTATGAGCAGGGAAATATTTAGCAGAGAAGTAATAAATCATATTCTGGGGACTACGCACACAACCAGGATCAAGAGAATTAAACCATATCTTAGCATCACCCTTTAATGAGAACGGAAATATTTTAAGGATATAAAAGTAACGAGTTCTCTCATCATTAGTGAACAGGGTGGCTATATCATTTAATTTAGTAAGATGTGCCACAACAGTTTCAGATTCATAGCCATGAAAAGGATCAGATTCAACCAAAGTAATTATATCAGGATCAACAGAGAATTCATAATCCTTATCAGTAACAAAGATAAGTGAAGTAGCAAAAGCAGGGTCAGCTTTCATTCTAGCATTAAGAGATTGCTGCTTCCATTTAGCTAATAACCCCTTGATATCGTATCTATCTTTGCAAGCTAAAATAGCTAAAGAAGCTTCTTTATCAAAAACATAACCCTTAGGAATAACAGGCAAGTCTTCATCATCACTTTCATCAGTATTATCAGATTCAATATTTTCATTCTCTCTAACCCCTAGCAAGTTGTTCATCAAGAAATTCACCAAGTGGCACAGTAGTATCAAGCATAGAAGTAGTTTCATCATAAGTATCATGTATAGCAGAAGTGGCATCATCAATAACATGCGACATATCATAACGAATAGCAGAAGTAGTTTAGCTGTCGCAAGCTTACTCAAAACAGAAGGTGAATCAAGTGCAGAGCTAGATGGCAGTTCCTTACCTCCCCTCATAGTTGAGGGATAAATCTTAGTTCTTGGATCTTTCAAGTTCTTCATAATGATAAGCAGATATAAATCCCAAGTGACTCAAAGAATAGAGCTATGCTCCCCGGCAACGGCGCCAGAAAATAGTCTTGATAACCCACAAGTATAGGGGATCGTAACAGTTTTCGAGGGTAGAGTATTCAACCCAAATTTATCGATTCGACACAAGGGGAGCCAAAGAATATTCTCAAGTATTAGCAGCTAAGTTGTCAAGTCAACCACACCTGGAAACTTAGTATCTGCAGCAAAGTGTTTAGTAGCAAAGTAATAAGATAGTAGTGGTAACGGTAGCAAAAGGTAATGATAGCAAAAGTAATGTTTTTGGTATTTTGTAGTGATGATAGCAATAGCAACGGAAAAGTAAATAAGCGAAGAACAATATATGGAAAGCTCGTAGGCAATGGATCGGTGATAGAGAATTATGCCGGATGCGGTTCATCATGTAACAATCATAACATAGGGTGACACAGAACTAGCTCCAGTTCATCAATGTAATGTAGGCATGTATTCCGAATATAGTCATACGTGCTTATGGAAAAGAACTTGCATGACATCTTTTGTCCTACCCTCCCGTGGCAGCGGGGTCCTAATGGGAACTAAGGGATATTAATGCCTCCTTTTAATAGAGTACCGGACCAAAGCATTAACACATAGTGAATACATGAACTCCTCAAACTATGGTCATCACCGGTAAGTATCCCGATTATTGGCACTTCGGGGTTAACGGATCATAACACATAATAGGTGACTATACACTTGCAAGATAGGATCAAGAACTCTCATATATTGATGAAAATATAATAGGTTCAGATATGAAATCATGGCACTCGGGCCCTAGTGACAAGCATTAAGCATAGCAAAGTCATAGCAACATCAATCTCAGAACATAGTGGATACTAGGGATCAAACCCTAACAAAACTAACTCGATTACATGATAGATCCCATCCAACCCATCACCGTCCAGCAAGCCTACGATGGAATACTCATGCACGGCGGTGAGCATCATGAAATTGGTGATGGAGGATGGTTGATGATGACGATGGCGACGGATTCCCCTCTCCGGAGCCCTGAACAGACTCTAGATCAGCCCTCCCGAGAGGTTTTAGGGCTTGGCGGCGGCTCTGTATCGTAAAACGCGATGAATCCTTCTCTCTGATTTTTTTTCTCTCCAAAACCAAATATATAGAGTTGGATTTGAGGTCGAAGGAGCTCCAGGGGGCCCACGAGGTAGGGGGCGCGCCCTAGGGGGGCAGGCGCGCCCCACCCTCGTGGACAGGTGGTGGGCCCCCTGACCTTCATCTTTTGCAAGGATTTTTTATTATTTCCGAAAAGTTGTTCCATGAAGTTTCAGGTCATTTTGAGAACTTTTTGTTTCTGCACATAAATAACACCATGGTAATTCTGCTGAAAATAGCGTCAGTCTGGGTTAGTTTCATTCAAATCATGCAAGTTAGAGTCCAAAACAAGGGCAAAAGTGTTTGGAAAAGTAGATACGACGGAGACGTATCACTAACTCTCCCGATGATCTCTACCCATGCGGTGCCTCTACCCGCGGCGGCCCGGTTGTACTTCACGCCAATCTTTTGCTTTGGCACACTCGTCTCGGTCATCCCAGCGCCGACGCTCTCCATAAAATTTTGAGCACTTTTCCCTTTTCATGTAATAAATCAGTGGCTCACACTTGTCATGCTTGCCACATAGGAAAACACGTTCGTCTATCGTTTTCTTCATCTTCATCAATTGTTACTTTTCCCTTTGATGTTATTCATTGTGATGTTTGGACATCTCCAGTGCCTAGCAATTCGGGCTTATCATATTATCTTGTGATTTTAGATGATTTTTCTCACTTCACTTGGACTTTTCCGTTATGCCGAAAATCCGACGTTGCCTCCACTCTCCACTCCTTTTATGCCTACGTCAACACCCACTTTCATCGCACCATTGCTCATCTTGAAACCGATAACGGAAAAGAATTTGATAACCTCGCCATTCGACATCTTCTTTTCACTCATGGCACCATC
The DNA here is from genome assembly GCF_002162155.2 of Triticum dicoccoides. Classification (NCBI taxonomy): domain Eukaryota; kingdom Viridiplantae; phylum Streptophyta; class Magnoliopsida; order Poales; family Poaceae; genus Triticum; species Triticum dicoccoides. The sequence goes on along the minus strand of NC_041386.1, from coordinate 192,010,545 downwards.
TTTCTCTTAACCTGTCCATACACATCACAACAAAATGGACGTGTTGAACGTGTTCTCCGCACCTCAATGAAAGTATCCGTGCTTTGCTCTTTCATGCACACATGCCGCCTCGCTTTTAGCCCGATGCTCTCGCCACTGCTACTCTCCTTCTCAACATCCGGCCCTGCAAACCACGCTGGAGCTATACCCCTCATCATCTTCTGTTCGGGTCTCCTCCATCCTATGACGATCTTCACGTCTTTGGTTGTTTGTGTTATCCCAATATTACTGCTACAGCACCACACAAACTTGCACCACGCTCTATCGCTTGTGTCTTTCTTGGCTATCAACCCAACACCAAAGGCTTTCGCTGCTTCGACCCGGTCTCTCGTCGTGTGCTCATCTCGCGACATGTTTACTTTGATGAAGGTGTTTTTCCCTTTCAGCAGGTTTTGCCGACGGCAGCCCCGTCCTTGGACGCTCCCACCCGGCGGCCTCGGGGAGCCCTTGTGCTTCCCTCGCCGCGCCCGCCTCCTCCTTTGGCGAGCCCTTCGGGTCTCTCAGCGGGGCCTTTCTCGCCAGCTCAGGAGGAGCCGGCCTCGCCTCAGCAGGCGTCTGCACCAGCATCTGCTGGCCTCGCCTCGTTGGCTGGGTCATCGGGCGCGACTCCGCTCATGCAAGTTGCGGCCTCCCGGCCACATGCGGCCTCGCCCGCGGCCCTGACGCCATCGCCGTTGCTGCCACCCGCGGCCTCGCCCGCGGCTCTGTCGCCGTCGCTGGTACTGCCACCCTTGGCCTCGCCCGCGGCTGTGTCGCCGTCGCTGGTGCTGCCACCCGCAGCCTCGTCCGCGGCTTCGGCTGCAGTCACGCCGCCGTCATCGGCGGTCTCATCTCCCGCCTCGACCACCGCCTCGTCACCCGCGACTGTCACCGCGGCCTCGCCTTCACCCGAGGCTGAGGTCCCTCCTCGACGTCGGGCTCGGCCCCCGCCTCTTCCGCCTCATATCATCACCGGCAAGTGGGTATTTCGGCATAAGTTTCTTCCGGATGGTTCTTTGGACAGGTACAAGGCCCGTTGGGTTGTTCGTGGCTTTTCACAACGTGCCAGCGTTGATTTCTCGGAGACATTCTCTCTGGTTGTCAAACCCGCCATGATTTGTGTTGTCCTTCGGCTCACGCTGGTATGACCGACTGGAAGCTTGCTGCCACTCCTGCCGAGGCCAAGCCGAAGCTTTCTGCTACTGCCAGGCAACCTGCCACTGATGCCGCTCTCTACCGCAGTATTGTTGGTGCTCTTCAGTACCTTACGCTCACCAGACCCGACATTCAATTTGCGGTGCAGCAAGTTTGCTTGCATATGCACTCGCCCCGTGATGTTCACTGGTCTCTGGTCAAGCGCATTCTTCAGTATATTCGTGGCACACCGACCTTTGGGCTTCGTCTTCGCGCCTCCGCCTCCACCAAGTTGCTTGCCTACACTGATGCGGATTAGGCCGGTTGTCCTGACACTCGACGCTCCACGTCCGGGTATTGTGTCTTCTTCGATGATTCTCTCATCTCTTGGTCCTCCAAGCGGCAGCCCATCGTCTCCCGCTCGAGTGCTGAGGCCGAGTACCGTGTCGTCTCCAATGTTGTTGCCGAGACATGTTGGCTCCGTCAGTTACTTGGTGAACTTCGGGTTCCAATCCCGAAAGCTACGGTGGTTTTTTGTGATAATGTTTCGGCCACCTACCTCGCGGCCAACCTAGTGCAGCATAAGCGCACCAAGCATATTGAACTTGATGTTCACTTCGTCCGCGAGAAGGTACAGTTGGGTCAGCTTCGTGTCCTTCATGTACCGACCACCCAGCAGTTTGTCGACATTATGACCAAGGGGCTTCCAACCGCTGCATTCCAAGAGTTTCGTTCCAGTCTTTGCATCGCCGACGCCGACGGTTCGACTGCGGGGGGGGTGTTGAACGTGACATATCTCATATTGCTATTCCTATCTTCTCTAACCTTGTATAGCTTACTTCTAGAGATATGGTAGGATTAGTTTCCTTGTCACGCAAGACATCCTGTGTATATATTGTAACCTACTCCATGGAATACAATGAGTTGCATCCTACACCTTTCCACAGATGTTAAGTTGATCGACCACAGAGACGGGAAACTTGAGTGAGCACATGAAAAAGATTGGTAAACTAGAGAAGATTGACTCATTAGCCCACGAGGTATAGTTACTCTACTTGTGTGGCTCAAAAGTGCAGCAAAAAAATTGTTCAACGCACTGCTACACTGCTCTTCAATCAAAATTACCAAGACTGTATTGTTATGCTCACAACAATATAGCTACCAAAGATGGATACCAAGTCAAAAGAAAAGTGCAACACTGCATCTCCTGCACTTACAGCCGTACATATGGCTACATATGCTATGTTACGAGATATTCAGTGAAGGCTTCTCACTGGCATTGTCGTGGAATTGTCACGGCAGATGTCCTAGAGTGAGGACTTAGTCGTGAGGCCAACACATATATGCGAAAGCTTGAGAGGGGTTGAGCGGAACCGAAAGACACAACACAAGACAGGAATTTAGACAGCTTCGGGCCCTGGGAAACATCATCCGGTAATAACCCTACATGATGATTGAGGCTAGGTCTCATTATCATCACGAAGGAGTCACCGTAAACCGGCTCTCCTCTTTGTGTCTAGCCCTAAGATTGTTTCTTCTTGCTTGTCCCTCTTTGGGGAGCCCTACCCCTCCTTATATATGTTGAAGAGGCGGGTTACATGTAGAGTCCAACTCGGACTTAAAACTTAACTATTCTAACTTATCTTCATGGGCTTCTTAACATCTCGGGCTTCATAACGTCTTGGGCTTCATAACGTCTTGGGCTTCATAACCCCTGGCAACCCAGTTATCACTATTTGTCGGTTTAACATTGTCTGCCGGTTTAATATTGTATGCCGGTTTAACATTGTCTGTCGGTTTAACATTGTCCGCCGGTTTAACATGGTCTGACTTAACTCCTGCCGGTTTACCACCTGCCGGTTTACCGTCTGTCATAGCCATCTGTCTTAACTGTCTGTCTTAACTGGCCACCGGTTTAACATGGTCTGACTTAACTCATGTCAGTTTACTAAGTCCCAGCCGGTTTAGAACTCCGGCCGGGTCATACCGCAGGGTATATCCCCGACATTATCCCCCGGTTTAATTTGGATTTATCCATGTTAAACTGATCATGATCCTCTTTAAATCCTTGTCATTTCCTTTTAGAAAATCCGGGTCAATAGGCCAGCTTCATAATCAATTTGCTGACATTGGTTTGTCACAGATAAATATTGTGAAGAATAACTCCTTTGACTCATCTCCCAATGCTTAACAAAAATATTGGTCTTTGAAATACTCATCTGATCTTCAGCCGGTTTAAGAATGTAGAACTTTGCCGGTTTACAAATATTGATGGCACTGGATTTGTTAACATCAGCTTTTGAAAATATACCTCTTATATGCCTATCACTTGTAGCCCTCAAATGTTAAGAAGGTAACGTAGTAACAGCTTAAGATTTGCTTCAATATGAATGTCACAAGCTTGAAGAAATCCAAGTTGTTCATCTTAATCACTAGTCAGAACTAAGTATTCCACATATGTAGCCCCAAGTGCCGGGTTGTCATGCTTGCAGCAACCTGGGACTTGTAATTGCTTTATGCTCATGAAAACTTCAACCAGTGTAGCCCCCAAGGGCCGGGTCATTATGCAATAATGAGCAGGGACTTTGTAGATATAACCATGTAAATTTGAACAGCAACATGTAGCCCCCAAGGGCCGGCTTAGTAAGATAATACTGAGCTGGGACTTTGTATATAATTGATAATAACATCATATAATATAGTCTCCACCATGGGGCTTGAACCCACATCCACAAGGTTAAGAGCTTTGTACTCCACCAATTGAGCAGTGGATCCTTCAATAATATATAAAAATTTGTGTACCTTGAATTGTTGACATGAGCAATTGGTAGCCCCCAAGGGCCGGCTCATTATGATGTGATGAGTCGGGTCTTCAATAAGACTAATAAAAATGACTTTGCATTAGCCCCCAAGTGTCATGGTGCATGCTTGCAGCGACACGAGACTTGCATATTTGATATAATCTTAAGTTGAATAATGTAGCTGCCAAGTGCCGGGTCGTAAGCCTATAGCGACTTGGGACTATTCCTTCAATTGTAAAATAAATCATATCCCTTGATAATATAATAGCCATTGCGCTAAAGCGACTTTGAAAACCTTAATCATAATACTGGTTATTGATAACCATAATAAAATCCAGCCATGTTGGCTATTTGAAGATTTGAATAATATAATCCAATGATTTATGAGCGCATGATTCCAATGGCGCAATCCAAATATATACTGGCGACTTATAGTCGAAACCAGACCGGGCTGATAGTCTCTGGATTATGATTTAATCGTGTTCCATCAATTTGTAATTGACAGTCAAACCGGATTATTAATGTCGGTTTGAAAACACAACAAAAGAAATAGTTTAAAATAGAACAAAATTCAAGCAAAGGCAAATATAAAAACATTGCAAATGAGGCTTTGAGCTGGTCAAGAGGCATTACCATGGTCGGACACGACCAAGCCCCCAAAAGGCGTAGCTATGGTTCGAGTCAGCCAGGTCCCCAAATGATGCATTGGCATTACGCCGATCAAGAGGTGTAGCGATGGTTCGGGTTCGACCAAAGCCCCCAAGTGATGTTGTGGCACTAGGCCGATCAAGAGGCGTGACTATGGTTCAGAAGTGACCAAGTCCCCAAGTTATGTTGTGGCTTTACGCCTATCAAAAGGTGTTGCTATGGTTCGGACATGACCAAAGCCCCCAAGTGATGTTGTGGCATTGCACCGATCAAGAGGTGTAGCTATGGTTCGGATACGACCAAGCCCCCAAGTGATCAATAATATGATAAGCCAATAAGGCATGATACCCATGTTTGAACCGCGCATCATGGCAGCAGGTCCTCTTTAGCACCCTTTAACTTTTTGCAAGAGATAAATCCTTCTTGAACCGGATGTTAAACCGGATATTGAAAGCTTCAAAGCTTCGTGGGAGACATCTTTCCCTTGAACCGGATTTTAAACCGGAATCTTCATTTTCAGCCGGAAATTTTCTAACAGCCTTTAAACTCGAACTTGCGAGAAGTTAATTCCTTTTCGAAGCGGACATTGTTAAACTGGATTTGAGCGCTTCAGTGCCTTGTAAGGGATAGTTTCCTCTTAAACCGGATTTAAACCAAACACTAAGGGCTTCAGCGCTGTGTGGGAGACAGGATTCCCCTTAAACCGGACTATAAACCGGAAGCATCATTGTGAGCCAGAATACTTCTGACGGCCTTTAAATTTTTATCAATATAACAGTAGCCTCCGGGATGGGTTTTCCTTCAACATCCTGGGGTACTTGAATTTGCTGAAACTGGCAAGACTTGCTGCGTCATATCATCGTAGCCCCTGAGTTTTAAGATGACTCAAGGAGTTGTCTTGAAATTCTCTGTACTTTACCATAGCAGAAGGTATATATCATCGGTGTTAATAACGCGATGTAAATCCACAGAAGATTGAGGTGACTGCGGTGGGTTATAAATGATCTCGTATGAGCCGTGTCGGCAACTCGGCAAATGGTTCCTTCCAACCGGTTGCTTGAAGTTGACCAAACTGTAGTGGCAGCGATTTGTGCGCATGTTCATTGAGTCATCCAGCATAGACGGCGGCTGAATGATAATTTACCTCCAATGTGTTGGAAGAAAAAACCGGGCTACCCTTTAAATGCTTCAATAAGAAAGTCCATGCAATATCCATGACAACTGTCAGGCAACACCGATGGTATGTTGTTGGAGATCACACGTAACAATCCATCGCTGTGTCCCCAAACGATGACCTTTCACGGTTTCAGCTTCACAGGTGTGTTTCAGACAGGCCCGGCGGGTTCCGATATCAGAGGCCGCAACCCGTGGTGGAACGGCTCAGCGCTCACTTTGGCGGTGAGGCGGATGAGGCCGCAGAAGCAGAGGCTAGCGGTTTAAGCGCGAGCACAAGCAGTTTAGCGGCGAGCGACAGTAGAGCCGGTTTAGAGCGGGTGACGAGCCGACAACTACTTCCCTCAGATGGCGGTGGTTCAACGCAGAGGAGCGAGCTGGTAGCAGACAGGCGGGCAACTTGCGGTACGAGCAACCCGGCGCAGAGACTCGCGTACAAACGGAGGGGCGTCGGTCGCGACGACGGCACCGGCGGTTCGACAGATGCCTGCTGATGCTTAAGTGCTGATTGAGATGCCTGTTAATGTTTGTAGCGCCTTTTGACCTGTGTAATAACTCAATCTGAAAGTGATTTCTCAGCCAACAGATAATCCATAGATGATTAGCACTGCGTAAAACGTGCACGTCTTTGAACTTGTCCAGGTCATAACCCTCTTTAGTAGACCATAATTGTGCATTTGAAAAGTTTGCTTCTCCTCGAGAATTAGGCTGGCTTCAGGCTATTATATTTATCTGATCACATGCAGCAGCGCTCTGACCACTGCTAATCGAAGTAGCAGCGATTTTTTTTCTTCTTTCTTTTTAGTTGTGTGTCTCCTCCTCCGTTCTATCCATCCATCGAGGGGTGTCTTGCCGTGATACGTTCCTATCTCTGTATCCTGCAGCTCGAGGATGCAGGGCCGACTGCTTTGTCTATTCGGGGCCAGCGGTTTGACGAGGTGGCGCGTTGCCGGGTCAGGTGGCAGCTCGAGGATGCGGCTGTTCAGCACGGGGGCGGTTTAAAGATGAGCGATGGGGTGGACCGTCGGCAGGAGCAGCTCAAAGGCACGGCGGCGAGGTAAACCGGCTGCTTAGAGCGGCGCAGTCGCGGGGGCGACTCAAACCGTGGCGGCTCACGGTGGCGAAGGCGGATGAAGCCATGGAAGCAGAGGCCAGCGGTTTAGGCGCGAGGCCGGGCGGTTTGGCGGCAAGCGACAGCGGAGGCGAGGCCAGCCCCGGAAGCGTTGGCTCGGCGACTCAAGTGGAGGCGGACGGTTGGAGGAGAACTGCAATCGTGATGAGGCCGCAGGCGTAGAAGCGGCAGCGCCGGCTCAAGGTGCGACAGCGTTGGCCACAGAGGCCACGCCGGTGACTCGGAGCCGTGCAGCAGTGACTTGGAGTTGAAGGGCCACTACAACGGCTCAGAACTCGTCCATTTGACCGTATTGGAGGTTGAAGGAGATACAGAGGCCATCTCGAAGCATGCCGGTGGAGCGAGTCACGGCAACGCGGCGGCCCGGAAGTGAAACGAAGCGGCCAGCAGTAGAAGTGACCGACGCAGGCCCGCGTATAGCCGAGGCGGAGACCGTGGCGGCCCGTGGCGCCTCTGTGGTCGTAACCCGGCAGGGCAGCAACATAGATAAACGACGCGGCGGAGCCAGCAAGCATAGCCGATGGCGGGTCGCGTATGTGACGACTGGGCGCAGCTGCAGATTGGGAATCGGTGAGGCACAGAGTGACGGCGGAGACGCAGCCGGCCCAAGTCTACGGTGACTCGGAGCAGAGAGCGGCTTGAGTCCGGTTTGAAGACAGTCGTGGGGGAGGTGACTTGAGGTCGGAGTCGAAATGAAACCCGATGGTGGCTAAACCGGGGACCAGTCGAGGCCCGATGGTGAGGCGTGACCCGTGGTGGCAGAGGAGTCACAACAGCTCCGGCGGCTCGATGGAGACCGTAAGGCAGAGCTACAACGGTTTGAGCAGGCAACTTGGAACGGTGATTCATAGCAGATGCAGGGCGGCTCGTGGTAATGGCGGGTTAACACAACAGAAGAGGCGGACCATGGTGGCTTTGGGAGGCACGAAACCAAGGCGGCCAGCATCCCAGAGCTCCGACGGAGGCAGGTTGGCGATATCGATGAGGCAGCGACTCAGAACCGGCGGAGCGGTCGGCGACTGAATGTCGTACCTACAGTTCACTGGCGACTCGGGATAGTGGTGGCTCATGGCGACTTGAACTGGCGAGGCAGAGGGCAACCCGGAGTAGTGAGACACGCGGGGCGGCTCAGGATTCAAGCAAGGAGAGACGGCACAATGACACCGCAGCGGGCGGCTCGATTCGGCGTTGAACCAATGGGGGCAGCCCAATACAGGGTCAAACCGAAGGTGGTCGTTGACTTGGTAACTTGTTGATGATGCGGGGCGGAGGCGATCCTCACGGAAGAAAATTTCGTGAACACCGGCTGCAAAGCCCCTGTGCGTACCCCTGCCCAGATTCGTCCATGTGTCCCCTCCTTACATCCGACCGCCGCCGTTCGTTCCGATCCGTTCGCTCCTTCCGTCGGCTCGGGAGCGCTCGCTCGGCTCCAAATACGTGCGATCCCGGCTCCCTGGGCTCCGCTCGGCTGCAAAAACTGCAGGCAATCAGCTCCCGTCGTTATGCCTTTTCAATTAGATACGCATACTTGTGATTGATAGCATCTGCTTCCCTTGAATAGCGGCGATCTGATCATGGCAGATGAGACTGGTGGCGGCCGAGGGAACCCTGGTCCGGCACTCACTCCGCCGGGGGAGAGCACAACTATGTTTGCCTCACGCCCAAACGCATCATCATCCTCTCCTTCGCATGGCCGCATCAGCCTAGAAGGATATTCATGGCCGCCGCAGTTTGAAGCTGCAGTACCGTCGAGAAGGACGGGAGCGGCCATGACGGACCACGGTGGCACTGCCGACGACTTGTCCCACATAAATCTCGCGGATGAGAATGGTTGTGCGCACGCCATGAACTTGCAGGTCCCACACGTCATGTCAGGAGGAGGAGTCCGGGAGGATACGACCACCGCCATGATAGGATAAGGAGGTCAACAGGACGACGGGGTCGCCGGTGTAGAGCAAAGAATGCAGGTACGGGTTGAAAAGCAATATCCTATTCAGACAGTCGGCATAAGATCATCGTACTCTAGTACTGTACTATGCACTGATTACTTGGCAAATGACTGCTCAAAATTATTATGTGTTCTTCAGTAAGCTTAGGAAAACAAATTCACAAAGTGCATGAGAAAAACATTTTCCCACATCACATTATGGTAATATAAATTTAACTCTGGACTCATTGTATGGCAGGCGATTGATAAAGTTGGACAAACATTGATTGTTCCAAAAGTTGGATTGGCTTTCGATTCAGAGGACAGCGCTTATGATATGTACAACGCATATGCCCCCAAGGTTGGGTTCAGTGTCAGAAAAAGTCACACAAAGCGACGAGGTGATAAAAGTATATCTCAAAAATATATAGTTTGCAGTAACGAAGGCCATCGAGATACCCAATCATCTAAGGACACTGCAAGGACAGGTTGTGAGGCTCGTATTCAGTTTAGTGTCAACAAGGATGGTATTTGGACAGTGCAAAAGCTTATAACCGAGCACAATCATTATCTTGCTAGTCCCAATAAGGTGCATAAGCTGAGGTCCCAAAGACGTGTTATAGAAGCGGATAGACATCTAATTGGCCAGATACGGGAAGCCGGGATGAAGCCATCCCAGGTATATGACTTTATGATAGCATTTTACGAAGGACCCGACAAAGTACCATTCTCAAAGATGGACTGCAATAATGAGATTGGTCGCGAGCGCAAGAAGTATTTAGAATCAAATAATGCACAGACACTGTTGGAATACTTGAAAAATAAGCAAAGAGAGGATCCTACATTTTTTATGCCATTCAGATAGATCAAGTTGATGGCCAGATAGCTAATTTCTTTTGGGCAGATGGTCAGTCTATCATGGATTACACATGTTTTGGGGATGCTGTATCATTTGATACCACTTTTCAGACTAACAAGTTTGAAATGCCTTTTGCTCCATTCGTTGGTACCAACCATCACAAGCAGACAGTAATTTTTGGTGCCGCGCTGATATTTAATGAGAGTATCGATTCATTTGTTTGGCTCTTTGAAACATTTTTAATAGCGATGTCAGGCAAGCATCCGAACACTATTTTCACTGATCAGGACAAGGCCATGGACGGAGCAATTGCATATGTGTTCCCAAATACAAGTCATCGGCTTTGTTTGTGGCACATTTATCTTAGTGCTGCAAAACATCATGGGCATGTAATTCATGAGCATCCTGAGAAGTTTTTACCTGATTTTAAGAAATGTGTCTATGAAGATAGGTCAGAATTTTACTTCAATAAAAAATGGTTTGAATTGTTGGATCGATACAACCTTGAGGACAATGAATGGATGAAAAAGATGTATGAGTTGAGGGAAAAGTGGGCTGCTGTCTATCGTGACTCTTTTACAGTATGAACTCGACTCAAAGGAGTGAAGGTATGAATAATGTATTCAAGCAAAGATTTCGTAGGAGACTTGGTCTTTCAGAACTCCTTGTAGAATGTGAGAAGGTTTCTGGAAGTCTTCGTGAAAATGAGTTGGATGCAGATTTTAGTTCGCGTCGAAAGAAACCTGTTGCTTACAGTCCAAATTTTCCTTTGCTAAAGACCGCATCTGAATCATATACAAGGCGAATGTATTCAGAATTTGAAACAGAATTCAAAAGCCAATTTTCATTCTCTTGTAAACTATTACAACCCGACGGTCCGGTGTTGACATATATGGTCACACATATGAACAGCGAGCATGGAGCAAAAGTTACATTCAATACCACGGACACAACTATTACATGTTGTTGCAGAAAGTTCGAATCCATAGGTATATATACAGAATTTATGATGCAATTTGCTCTGTAATACAACTTGATGAAATATGACGTCCATATCTTGCAGGTATATTGTGCAAGCATGCATTCAAAGTCTTCAATATGAATGATTTTTTTTCATTTTGCCACCACAATATATACTAGGAAGATGGACAAAATATGCGAAAAGAGGATTTTATGTTGAAAAACAAGGATCCGAGGAGGAAAGCTTGAAAACACAAGTTGCACGTATCTCAAGGAAGGCTACATCAGTTGCATTGAAGTGTACTCGGTCAAAACAACTTCTTGATGATTTTGAGAAAGCTGTAGATAAGTTAGACTTGGAAGCAGATAACACTCTTAGCAAGATGGAGGAAAAATCGAGCGAGGTTCCGCTAGTTTCGGCTGAGTGTGCTACAAACACAATAAATGGTACAATATCATTCAGAGTTCCTCAGGTGGTGAAAGGCGCAAAGCGTAAACGGGCAACCATCTCCCTTGAAAAAAGAAAGGGAAGAAAAATAAAAGTGCTAAAAAGAAAGGTGCCGATCCTACCCATTCTAGCAAGCCTTTTCCATTTTATACTTCTATTGTTAATCCTTTTACTTTTCTTTCAATTCATATGTCTGACTTTAGGAGAAAATCGAAAAAATGTAGTACAGAATAGGGATGGCGGCATTGATCCGAAGGAAATGATGGTAAACCATTTGACTCAGAGTCAGTATCCCCTTTTCATATTTGACTTGCATGTTTTATGAACAATTTCATATTCTATGATACAGGATGTGAATGCTGGTAGTATTGACATTACTAATACCATGCCAAAATTTTCAAATGATGTCTATGGGCGAGGGCGGTCTTTGATCATGGCTGCACCGTTGATCCAAGGCAGATACGCTAATGCCACAATGCTAACCTTTGCAAATGATGTGTATGGGCAACCTTCAACCATGTCTGCTCCATCTATCCAAGGCGGATTTACAAGTCTTTTACTTGGGGTTGAGCAGGATGCCACATTGTCCTCGGCTGTTAGAAAGTTACCTTTTGATGATTAGTATTACGGGCAGCCTATAAGGAGTACAATTTTTTTGATGTCATTTGGTGTATCTATGAATTATAATTGATGCACTGTAGTAGACTGAATTTTGTCTTCATTTAGAATGTTTGGGTATAATTTTGTACTACGCTGAGTATGGTTTTTCATCATTTCTGGATTTCTGTGAGATTGCATTGATTATGCGACAGAATGTGTTAAGTGTTAAATCTTCAAGGCCGAGCACCTGCGATAGTTTCAGATTTCCAGACCTCTGATTTAAATCTTCGAGGTCGAGCACCTCATTCATATATATCTTAGATGAAAAAAGATACAATGTACAATTGTACATTATAGTTGGAAATTGTCAGAGAGAGCAATCAGCTATATACTAGTACACGATTTGTCACGAAGTCTACTCATCAGGAATTATTGATGTTGTTTCCATGGCGTCAGTTGTCTTGTTCCAGCGGTGTACTTCGGGGTCTTCGTCCAGTAGAATGATGGCGAAGCATGACTGCTGCATGAGTAGGTGACCTCCTGTTTGCTCTTTGTTCCCTTTTCTACCATCTTAGCTAGTTGGACCAGGAGGAATCCTTGCCAATTTGAAAACTTCTCTTTCACGACTGCAAAGACATGCACCAATCGCATTGAATTATTAGCATGTGAGTTTGGTCAGATAGTTGTCAGACGTATAGCAAAATAATGTACAGTTCATCCTCCTGTAAGATAAACACCCTTCGGTCTGAAACTACACTTTCTTACTCTGAAACTAGTGATGCAATTGATTTTGTAGCTCGACTGAGCGAATCAAACAATCCGATCAAGTACGAGCTTGCTAGGTTGCACTTCGTTCGTCCCAGTTTAATCAAAATATGTGATTAACATGTGGTCGTGTACGATTAGCAAATCAAACCTCTTACCTGAAGGAGCTAATTGCATGCTAACAGCCAAAAGGAAACACAAACTTTTAGACTTGCAAGGGAGGGGGTCACCAGTTCTGAACTGGGCGAGATGGAGGTGCGCGTGGGGGAGTGAGAGGCCGGCGCCGGAGACGGAATCACCTTGGTTTGGGCACACCGTGCCTTCCATCAGCGGCGGCGGCGACGGCGGCGGACGAAAGACGCGGAGGCTTGGAACCGGGCGACTGCGAGACAAAAGGGCCGACTATGTGGGCCTCCGCCTCAGCCGGCCTTGCCTCGTGAGGGAGCCGGGATCGCACGTATTTGGAGCCGAGCGAGCGCTCCCGAGCCGACGGAAGGAGCGAACGGATCGGAATGAACTGCGGCGGTCGAATATAAGGAGAGGACACGTGGACGAATCTAGACAGGGGTACATACAGGATGAGTTTTGCAGCCGGTGTCCACGAAATTTTCTTCCGATCCTCACAGCAGAAACGGCGATTCAGGAGAACACGCAGAGATATTGGGCGCCGATTTACGGCGCGGGCGGTTTAGCAGCGGGATAGGCACGGCGGGTCACTTCTTCCCTTGTCTTCACGTGCTAACCCTGCGTAGCACCTTTTTCCTTTCCTTTGTTTAACTCTTAAGTTAACTTCCTGGTAGATTCCTCGTATGCCTATAGCAACCAGATTTGACAAAAAGCAAAATCGATCCGGCTTCAGGTAATAGCCTCGGTAACTCCTGTACGCGGTGGCGGCGACTCAGCGAATTAGACAGAAACAACAGTAATTTGATGATTTTGATACGTACTGATGAAATCCCCTTTGCACTTCGCTTCTCGTAACGATGCAACGGAAAGTGATTCAGCCACAACAGATCACCCGACTGCGTTTGACGGTGCACGTAACGATGCAACGGAAAGTGATTCGGCCACAACAGATCACCCGGCTGCGTTTGACGGTGCACATACACGTAATCCGGCTCTTTTCATCTGAAAATTACGAACTTCTCGAAATCCTAGGAAAGATCCCTCCAAGAACTTAACACCACTGTACGCTGGCCCTACAGTGGGCGCCAACTGTCGTGGAATTGTCACGGCAGATGTCCTAGAGTGAGGACTTAGTCGTGAGGTCAACGCATATATGTGATAGCTTGAGAGGGGTTGAGCGGAATCGAAAGACGCAACACAAGACATGAATTTGGACAGCTTCGGGCCCCGAGAAACATCATCCGGTAATAACCCTACATGCTGTTCGAGGCTAGGTCTCATTATCATCACGAAGGAGTCACCGTAAACCGTCTCTCCTCTTTGTGTCTAGCCCTAAGATTGTTTCTTCTTGCTTGTCCCTCTTCGGGGAGCCCTACCCCTCCTTATATATGTTGAAGAGGCGGGTTACATGTAGAGTCCAACTCGGACTTAAGACTTAACTATTCTAGCTTATCTTCATGGGCTTCTTAACATCTTGGGCTTCATAACGTCTTGGGCTTCATAACCCCTGGCAACCCAGTTATCACTGTTTGCCGGTTTAACATTGTCTGCCGGTTTAATATTGTCTGCCGGTTTAACATTGTCTGCCGGTTTAACATTGTCCGCCGGTTTAACATGGTCTAACTTAACTCCCGCCGGTTTACCACCTGCCGGTTTACCGTCTGTCATAGCCATCTGTCTTAACTGTCTGTTTTAACTGGCCACCGGTTTAACATGGTCTGACTTAACTCCTGCCGGTTTACCAAGTCCCAGCCGGTTTAGAACTCTGGCCGGGTCATACCGCAAGGTATATCCCCGACAGGCATAATCCTTTGCCTTTCGTTGTTTGGCACCAACCATAATATATGAAATATTCCCTCCGTTCCCAAATATAAGTTGTTTTGGATATTTTAAGATGAACTACATATTTACCGAAATTAGTGAACAAACACACTAAAACGTACCTATGTACATTCGATTCATAAAAAAGTTGAAACATATTATATTTGTGAACTCAGAGAGTAGCTTTAGCTTGCATCAACCACTACCTGAGTATCAGAATTGCTGTCCTTTGGTTGAGTATCAGATAAGATCAAAATAAGTGAATCACACGAGTTTGCTTAGCCAGAAACTACCAACAAAAACATCAACAGCGATAATAAATATCAGGCTATTACAATCGTTTTTCTTACTAATAGACCAGCTTGGCTGTAGTGTATTCTTACTTGGAAACACTGAATAGATGGCTAGTCATCAAAAGCTGCATACAGTTCAGGTAAAAACAAATGCCTACAGCTCAAAACTTAAGATTTTAAAGCAAAATCATCATACAACTAACAACTAGGGATTCCTCTCCTTGGTAAACAAACTGTGGGTGAAGTGTGGTAAAAATTTCTGAATAAACTTCACCACCAACAGATATACTCCCTCCGGTCCTTTTTACTCTGTATATAAGAATTGTCCGAAGTCAAATTTCATAAATCTTGACCATATTTATATGAAAAAATATCAACATCTACCATGCTAAAGTTATACAATATGAAAATTTAAGTCAAGACACATCTACTGATATTGATTTCATATTGTGAATGTTGGTTATTTTTTCTATAAAATTGGTCAAACTTTACTAGGCTTGGCTTTAGACAAATCTTATATGCGAAACTAGTAAATGCACAACGCAGGTGTAATCTTAATCCGGCTTGAAGATATACCTACTCTTAATCTGCGCATGTTGGTAATGAAGCTTAATAACTGTTGAATGTGTGCACACAAGGCTGCTTTTGGTTCAGTTTTACGAGGCCTGATTTGGGTTCAGTTTTTAGTGCATACATGCTGCTTTTCTGCTCAGTGAAACATGAATCAATCTTCTCCGGAATAAATGAAGAAAGCAGAGATGAAAGACCTCTGGCCAGGCGGCTGCGTGTTTGACAGCGGCGTGTCCCCTGATGGCGGCGTTGACGACCTGGGCCCGATGGAGAGGGACGGGCAGGAAGTCCAGGCAGTGTCCATGATGGTCCAACGACCCGACGCCAACGGACGACCATGCGTCGTCCCTGACAGGTCCGACGGCGATGAGCGGTCCAGGTGGTGCCTCCGACGCGCCCCCGCCAGTCGGCCAGGCGGCGTCCCCGACAACCGGCGTCCTTGAAGTTGCGATGGCGTCGCTACGGCCGAGGCCACACAAAGGCGATGGGTAGAGGCGGCACGGAGATGTGAGGGGCGGTGTCCTTGAAGGTGTTGCGGGTCGAGGCGATGGGGCGGCGTGTGTCGCTGAAGCGAGACGACGGGGCGGCGTTGTGGGCTGTTCGCTGTGGCAGTTTCCTTTCATGTGAAAGGGTACGTAAGGAAGGGGATCACACGAAGGTTCGCTGTGCCAGTTTCCTTTCGTGTGAAAGGGTACGTAAGGAGGGGGATCGCACGGCGCTTTGTTGTGACAGTTTCCTTTCGTGTGAAAGGGTACGTAAGGAAGGTGATCGGGGAGAGAAAGGGTTGATTAGCAGTAAACACGTTTAGCACTAAACATGTTTAGTTGCTCACCATTAAGACAATAAGGACCGTCGGATTAATGCTAATGGATGGTCGAGGTGTGTTGGATCTTCCTCACTGAGTCTTTTTAGATTGGTATAGATAAAAAGGACCAGAGGGAGTATAAACCATAATCAGGTATTTAGTGAGCTCAACACAAAGTTAGGCTTAAGAACGGTATCAGAAAAATAAATCCAACTTACAGCTTACATATTTTGACCACAGTATTATTTTCATACAAATATAAATCGATATTCTCGACTAGGTGGATAAGATTCAAGTAGTATACATGATATAAACAAGTAGACACTTTCTTACACCCCCAATTAGTATGTGCTTACAGTATTACAATGAAATGGAAACCGAAATGCAGAACACATAAGCAATCACAAAAGGATGTGTTCGTCAGGTATCCTATGCTAGACATGTGGCTTCCTGCATCTATCCTCAAGCAGTGGAATCTACAATTTCTGCCGGCTGGGAGAAAGGAACAAATTCAACAACCAAGGTCTTTCAGTATCTGATCCCCTTTGCGACCTCAAAGAAATGGGCAACATTTTCCTCGGGAGTCCCCACCTTAATGCCATGACCAAGGTTCAACACATGTCCTTCACTACCAGCCTTCTGCACGGTGTCGTAAATCCGCTTGGTTATGAACTCTTTGGATCCAAAAAGAACACCAGGGTCCACATTTCCTTGAACTGCTATGTTGGATCCCAATCGTTTCCTACCCTCGGCCATATCAACCGTCCAGTCCAAACTAACAACATCAACACCTGTCAACGGAAGCCTTTCCAGCAATCCACCAGATCCGCTTGCATATAATATCAGAGGTAAGTCAGGATGTGTTTCCTTAACAGAATCCACGATTTGCTTAAGATATGGCAAGCTGAATTCCTCAAAATCAACTGGACTGAGTTCTGTAGCCCACGAGTCAAAAATTTGGACAGCCTGGGCGCCATTGTCAGCTTGGTATTTAATGTAGCTAGCCATGGAAGTTGTAAACTTCTGTAGCAAATTATGTAGAATCTACAAGAAACAGAGAGCAGCGATCAAGGTCAATATTATTTTCACAAGAGCGCACGACATCAGAGAAGGTTAGAAGGAAAGGGAACATAATCCAACTGCATATCTCTGATTTCATTCACTGAACAATAAATAAGATTAATGAATAATGACAACAGATTTTCCATATGACCCATGCTAATAAAATATAATGCTGTGATTTGCAGTGCTTTGCCATATAATTATATAAGTCAACTAAAATATTACGAGATTGCTAACAGCATAGCACTATCAGTAAGTCGACTAAAAAAGGCACTATCAGCAAGTTTCAACCTATTAGGCACTGGGATAGTTTCGAAGGAAGAAATAATAAATTGCCTCCGAAGGAAGAAAATGCGTTGTGCAAAATATTGATTAGAACTAGGATTGTTTGCAATACCGCTGGTTCTGCGAAGGCCATTCTCTTAATCTTCGAGAAATTCTTGGATGAACCTCCCTCCACGCAATAAGATGCCAAGGTAAAGGGGGCTCCAACAAAACCAAGCACAGCAGCTTCATTCTTAACCTGAGAAGAAAACAGTGGAATCCCCCTGTTAAAATGATTGTTACTGCTAAAACAACAGCAGAGACAAGCACGCATAGCCTCACACTCTTTAAGGAACATATTCTATTAGTTTAAACAGTCAATAAATATTGAAACTGTTCCAATTATAATAATTACCATGATAGTTACAGCTCCAAAATTGTGTCGTTAATAAATAATCTAACTGAATTATAATGAAAATGTTATTTAAAAAACCATTGCGATATCGAGCACTTGTCATGACAAATAACATTCTTACCCATTACTGGATGTGTGATTGTGCAATTGTACAGATTCAGAAAGTAATGGTACTCCCTCCGTTTTTGTATACAAGGCCACTTTGTTTTTCGTGTCAAACTTTGACTTATAATTTTGGTAAAAACAAAATATGGGTTATATGTCATAAAAAATATATCAGAAAATTCTTTGAAATGTGCATCCATTCATCCAATGACATACTTTTTATGGCATATAACTCACATTTTGTTGGTAAAATTAATGGTCAAAGTTAGACATATAAATATTAAGTGGCCTTGTATAAAAAAAACGGGGGGAGTATAAAAATACAGAAGAAGCCTATTGCCATGGAGAAGATGACACTCTATAGCCTAAAGACTCTCGGTAGGCAAGTCTCCGAAAGTACAGAATGTACCTAAAGTATCTAAAAGTTGTTTACGGATTGAGGCTGACCAAGTAGAGGTACAATGGGTAACTTAATTATCAGATAATGTTATAGCGTCTAAAATGTGGAGTTGCAATGAAGCCATGAAACCCGTGCAAAAGCATGCACGTGAGCTTCTCAGATTCAGTGATTACACTATCATGATTCAACTTATCTACAATATTGTCATGACTCTGAAAAGCTCCAAGTAATGCAACATTGAGAAGTTGATACAGCTAGTTAGTAACTTGATAATTGATCTATTAGAATGTCACACTTTGAAGAAGGAAGGTGTAGACGGACCATAAAAGTGTAAAATTACATGTTGCTGTCCGAGTATCCGAGAATGCATTTGAAAGAAACACCTATTTCAAATTCCCATGCCTGATCTCTGAAGAGTATACTAACCTCTCCTCGCAGCAAATTTAAAGCATGTCCTACATAAGGGACCCACTCCTCTGGAACGAATTCCCTGACTTCGTTCACAGCCGCTGCTGTTCTTAAGGGATCATATATCACTGGACCTTTTCCTTTCACAATGTCAAAAGGTATATTCATCCCAGGAAGTGGAGTAAGGATATCTGAGAACAAGATAACCTAGGAAAGGCAAATGACAAAAAACAAACAAGAAACTGCGTCAATAATTGAACATCAGATACTGGCAACATCTCGAGTCATGTAAGCCTTTGAGACTTGCAAAAGAGAAATTTGAAAAAACATACAGAAAGGGCCAAAGTCCACGGCTTACTCCATCAGGCTTGAAAACCTTCCATGGCTGCAGAGAGATCTCAACAACAAGGTCAACATTTTCTGATCTTTCACGGAACAAAGGATATTTCTCGCAGAGATTTTGATAGCTCTGTTACAAAAATCAAAATGCCAACATGTTAAGGAAAGAAGGGCTCTCTTTTCTTGGTACAGAAGAAAAACAGCCCAACGAAAAGAGTCATTATTCAAACAAGAAACAGCCTAGCTCACTGTCTCTCTAGTGGTAACAACCATGCGGTCCAACAAAATACATTCTGCTGTCCAACAACTTGCTCTGTCTTTTATGAACAGAACTGTAAATAAAATCGTTCTGGTGGATTTGAAAATAGGATACACCAGGAATGGTCACTAGTTCTACATTGTGCAGATAGTTATGCCAGCCTATGGTTACCTTACCTAGTCCAGATCTCTCACGCCCTATTATACTAGGAGCATTTAGTAATCTAGTTTACAACCATGTCTTATCTTGCTATAGTTCTATGAATTTCTCAGGCTCAATTTTAACTGAAACCATAATAACTTCAAGTAATTTAAATTCGCTCTGTCCAGTTGCATCTTATTGACTCTCTTTCTCTAACTGATCTCGACTTTTATTTCTCTAATATAATTGCAGGCCTGAGTGCTAATTGGGAAATGCTTGTGAAGAGAATAAGTGGTGTTTCAGATCATGTTGTTATTCAGAGTGAACCTGCCTTCATGTACCTCCCGGCCTGCCTCATGAGCCAGACAGGCGGCCTCTCCACCTTCTTCCCCTTGATTGCGCTCACCAGCAGCGGTTCCTCCGCCGTCCCGGCCACAGCCGCCTCCGCGACAGCCTCTGAAACACCCCCAGTCAAAATAAACCCTACACGCTTACATCTCCCATAAAAATCTTGTGCCAAACCGCCGAATTGGTGAGCAGAGGAGGGGGCAGCTAACCTCCGACGGCGCTGCAGCGGACGGAGGGGAGCGGCTGGCGGGCGGGGCCGGCGCGGGTTGTCTTGCGGAGGAGGGAAGTGGACGGCAGCGAGAGGGGCGGGCAGGCGGTCGCCATTGGGGCTGGTGGGGCGAGCCGCGGAGTGGGAAGGCGACGACCTCGGCTCCGGGGGGAGTCGAAGCAGATGGGGGTGGGATGAGAAATCGGGATTTGGGATGAGATGTCTGCTTACGCGGATAATAGTGTGGGCGAGCCGCTGCGATTGGTGTCTCGGATCTCCAGATGGACCACTCCAGTCCACTCGCTGCTACTCTGAAACCTATTTGAAATTTGATCCTAGTTTAATTTTTGTGTCGGCTAAATTTCGTGTTTTGTGCCTTTTCTGAAACCTATTTGAAATTTGATCCTAGTTTAATTTTTTTTTAAGATCTGATCCTTTTACTACTGCCATGGACCATGACGGTACGGTATAATAGCCTACTGCTAAGGTCCCTGGCGGTAGGGTTGCATGCCCTACTGCCAAAAACCTCTTAAGTATTGAACACAGTGTGTGCTCATGCCTACCGACAAGCACCTTGGCGATAGGGTTGTGTAGGCTATCGCCAGCCCGGTTGGCGGTAGCTATGTTTCCTACCGTCAAAGTCCCTGGCGGTAGCAAAAGGTCAGATCTCGAAAAAAATTTAAACTAGGGTCAAATCTCGAATAGGTTTCAGAAAAAGATCAAAACACGAAAATGTGCCTCGTCCCACCTCGGGCCAAACAGCCCGCGTGTTGTTTAAAAAAAATAAAAAAATATGTATCTTCATACCGTGGAATGGTGGATGAGCATACCTGAATCTTTATGATATAAATAAGGCACGTATTACCGTGCAGCTACCTCAACATAGCATCAGATTGTCAAGAGGTGATCAAAGGCATCCGGGAGGGTGTCGGTGAATCGCATGAAGGAATTATTAGGAAGATTCACCGGAAGAAATTTTCTTTTGCTTCTTGTAATTTCGTTCATGAGTTTTGAGCTAACAATTATGAAGCCCATAAAATAGCTAGGCAAGGTACTCTTCTTCCAGCAGGAAGATATACCCCACGACGTCCTGGTAATTCCCATGAATATTGTGACTGATTAATAAAGCCTGGCTATTTTTACTCCAAGAAAAATGTACTACCGTGCAAAAAAAGTACTAAAATTTTGAACCAAAATTTATATCTGTTTCACAAAATAATCATAATTTCCTAATCCTATTGCCCAAACAATCTCAAGTTTCCCAAGTTAGGGTCTCTTTGATTCGTAGTATTTTGAAAACGTAGGAATAGAAAAAGTATAGGGTTGGAATGGCATGCCCACTTGAATCCTATAGGATTAACAATGAGTGTTTGATGGCACGGAAAAAACAAAGGAATCGTAAAAAGAGGTTGGGGTGGATGTTAGATTTTCTATGAAATGTAATACAAAAGATTCCATAGGATAAATTCATATGGGATTCAATCCTATGAATCAAATGACCAACATAGGAAAAAAATCCCAAGGATTTCAATTCTTCAGAAATCCTATAAAATTCCATTGAATCAAAGGAGCCCTTAGTATTGGAAACGTGAAGTATTTACCGAAATCTTTCAAGATGTTTCTAAAATAAACAAAATTTAAACCAAAATTTAGACTACTCCCGCAAAATTGCCATTAACTTCTAATTATGTTGTCCAAATAAGCTCAAACTTTTCTAGATTACTACAGAGTGGTCATGGGCATTCAGTTAGTACTGTTTGGTAAAATATGGTTTTGATAATTTTAATTCATACTGTATGAAATAAATCTACAGTTCGGTTTCGGTAAGGTCCAACTATTTTGGTATGGTTTCCATAAATACCATACTAACCAAAGTTTACGTGAATTTAAGAATAACAACACGACTAGACATGACAAAATTAGGAAATTGACATCAAAAAACAAGTTGCGGGGCAACATCATGTAGATCACATCTAATGAATTGTACCTAATACTACACCAGGCTACAAGTAGAACCTTAATGTAAATTTTATCATGTTTGACATGGTTTGTACGTCTGTTGAACTTTTATAATAAGTCATGATCCTTTTCGCAAAGAAAAAATTAGCAGTCAATCACTAATCACTGAATTAGGTACTGCAGTACTCGTTCATACATACAAAAGGGGCTAAACCACTCATGTACTAGTAATTTTATTACTCATGGGTAGGGTATCAATAGGCTTTTATGAGTCATGTGTGTTTCTCGTGCAACACAGAGAGACAGACCCATATTGGAAGGATCATTCTGGGCTATTTGGTTAGGCTGGCTACCGGCATTGTGTGAGAAGTGTGGTGAGGGAGTCCTGGATTAGGGGTCCTCGGACAGTCAGACTATATCCTTCGGCCGGACTGTTGGATTATGAAGATACAAGATTAAAGACTTCGTCCCGTGTCCGGGTGGGACTCTCCTTTGCGTGGAAGGCAAGCTTGGTAATTCGGATATGTAGATCTCCTCCCTTGTAACTGACTCGAGGTAACCCTAGCCCCCTCCGGTGTCTATATAAACCGGAGTGTTTAGTCCGTAGAAAAACAACAATCATAATCATAGGCTAGCTTCTAGGGTTTAGCCTCTATGATCTCGTGGTAGATCAACTCTTGTAATACTCATATCATCAAGATTAATCAAGCAGGAAGTAGGGTATTACCTTCATCGAGAGGGCCCGAACCTGGGTAAACATTGGTGCTTTCATTGAGAGTTCCACCGTGTCGTCACCATAAGGTTTGATGGCTCCTTCGATCATCGACAACGATGCGATCCAGGGTGAGGTTTTTCTCCCCGGACAGATCTTTGTATTCGGCGGCTTCATACTGCGGCCCAACTCGCTTGGCCGTCTGGAACAGATCAAGAGCTACGCCCCTGGCCATCAGGTCAGGTTTGGAAGCTTGAACTATACTACCGACATCCGCGGAGACTTGATCTTTGATGGATTCGAGCTCATGTCAGGTGTGCCGCACAGTCACGACGAGCATGACTTAGCTCTTCCGCCGGACGGTGTTCGAGAGATCACACCTGTGGCAACTCCGGCCCTCAATCCGGAGCAGATCGTGCCGTCCAAGGACGGGTGGATGGACCCCGCCACGGAGGCCGCACACCTAGCGGCGATAGAGCCGAATACTGACTTCACCTCCTATGAGACCCGTGTTGCCGGACCCTTGGATTCGTCCTCGGCCACAGGCTCCGAACCACCTGCATTCGTGCCTATCGAATCTGATTGGGCACCGATCATGAAGTTTACCTCCGCGGATATCTTTTAGCACTCGCCCTTGGGCGACGTGCTAAATTCATTGAGGTCTCTCTCCTTGTCAGGAGACCCTTGGCCGAACTATGTCCGGCTTGAGTGGGAAGCGGGCGATGAAGAAATTCATTCCCCACCCACCACCCACTTAATAGCCATTGTCGACGACTTAACCGCCATGCTTGATTTCGGCTCCGAAGACATCGACGGTATGGACGACGATGCAGGAGAAGAACAGGAAGCACCGCCCACAGGGCGCTGGACAGCCACCTCATCATATGATATATACATGGTGGACACCCCCAAAGAAAGCGATGGCAATAAGGCAACAGAGGATAATCCCCTCGAGAAGCAACCTAAGCAACGGCGTCATTAGTGCCGCTCTAAGCCCTGCCATAGCAAAAGCAGCGATACCGGCACAAGAGACAATAACGTTGCGGACAGTGCCGAAGACGAAGACAATCCCCTCCAGCCAGACTTCGAGCGGGAGAATGGGCAAGCTAGCCCTAAGGAACAGGCGGCAGGCGGAGAATCAGAGGATGTCAAAGCAGGACATACAAGATCGATCTACGGATCACGGGGGCGCGCCCCAATGCGTTACGACGACCGTCACGCCGGATATACTAAAAGCAAATCTGGCCGGGCCGAATATAGCAGACAAGACTCGTATGAACTGCGTCGTGATATAGCCCGGCACAGAGGCGCCGCACACCCCCTATGCTTCACTAATGAAGTAATGGATCACGAATTCCCAGAAGGTTTTAAACCCGTGAATACTGAATCATGTGATGGCACAATAGACCCCGCGGTATGGATCAAAGATTTCCTCCTTCACATCCACATGGCCCGCGGTGATGATCTACATGCCATCAAGTACCTCCCATTAAAACTCAAAGGACCTGCTCGGCATTGGCTCAATAGCCTGCCAGCAAACTCCATTGGCAGTTGGGAGAATTTGGAGGACGCATTCCTTGACAACTTCTGGGGCACTTATGTGCGACCACCAGATGCCGATGACTTGATTCACATAACCCAACAGCCAGGGGAATCAGCCAGGAAATTCTGGACTCGGTTCGTAACTAAAAAGAACCAAATCGTTGACTTTCCGGATGCCGAGGCCTTAGCGGCATTTAAGCATAACATCCGTGACGAGTGGCTCGCCCGACACCTCGGCCAAGAAAAGCCAAAGTCCATGGCAGCCCTCACGACACTCATGACCCGCTTTTGTGCAGGCAAGGATAGCTGGCTGGCCCGCAGCAACAACACATCAAGAAACCCTGGCAATTCAGATGCCAAAGATAGCAACGGCAGGCCACGTCGCAACAGACACAAACGCCGTAACAATGGTGACAACGCCGAAGACACGACAGTTAATGCCGGATTCAGTGGCTCTAAATCTGGTCAGCGGAAAAATCCGTTCAAAAGAAGCAATCCGGGCCCGTCCAACTTGGACCGCATACTCGATCGTTCGTGTCAAATTCACGGCACCCCCGATAAACCAGCCAACCACACCAACAGAGAATGCTGGGTGTTCAAACAGGCCGGCAAGTTGAATGCCAAAAACAAGGAAAATGGGCTGCATAGCAACGACGAGGAGGACCCCCGGCCGCCGAACATAGGAGGACA
>NC_041386.1:191955775-191985219 GCF_002162155.2 Triticum dicoccoides | reverse complement strand
TGAAAACGGTAAACATGATATACACAACCCATATTCCCAAGCAGGAATGGAAGCATGCACCGAGGGATGTATATGCGATGGAGCCAGTCACCCCAAAGTTCAACCCATGGTCTTCTTGTCCGATCACCTTCGATCGCCGGGACCACCCCACCAGTATCCGTAATGGCGGTTCTGCCGCATTGGTCCTTGACCCCATCATGGACGGATTTCATCTCACTCGAGTCCTTATGGACGGTGGCAGCAGCCTGAACTTGCTTTATCAGGATACAGTGCGCAAAATGGGTATAGACCCCTCAAGGATCAAACCCACCAAAACCACCTTTAAAGGTGTCATCTCGAATGTAGAGGCCTGTTGCACGGGCTCAATAACACTGGAAGTAGTCTTCGGATCTCCGGACAACTTTCGAAGCGAGGAGTTAATCTTTGATATCGTCCCCTTCCGTAGTGGCTATCATGCACTGCTCGGACGAACCGCATTTGCGAGATTCAATGCAGTACCGCATTATGCATACCTCAAGCTCAAAATGCTAGGACCTTGCGGGGTTATAACAGTTAATGGAAACACAGAACGCTCGCTCCGCACGGAGGAGCACACTGCGGCCCTCGCAGCAGAAGCGCAAAGCAGCCTTATGAGGCAAACCGCCAATTCGGCGAAAAAGACCCCGGACACCTTCAAGCAAGTCCGGAGTACCCTGCAAGAGGATCGCCAGGCACGTTTAGAGCTCGCCTAGCAATTCGGCCTCCATCCTAGTCCCAGTCAAGCGGCGAAATTTGCGCCACGCGTACATAATTACGCACTCAAGGAAGCAAGAAGCTTTGAAGTACAAGGGAATCCTTAGGTGGTCTCTGATAATGATCGATATACCTGTTTTGCATACCCACACGCAACTTGACCTTGGATAGGACATGTCAAATAGTCCTGTTTTTTACTTATTAAACTACATGTATGCATACGCTTTGACGTATCATTTAAATAACAATGTACATCATCAGCTCATTATTGCATTCCTTTATCTTTTTTTCCCTGTCTGCTTACTTACGATAAGTCGCACCCACACATTCTGATACGACCAGTGCACCAGGGGCTTCAGTATACCCCATAACACGTCATGAAAAGTCCGAACACTTTCGACAGTGCGGCACCCCAAACTTATAGCATTATATGCATCAGCTTCAAATCATGTCTTGGGTCAATAGTTGGGTTTACCTGGCTCCCATGTTTTGGTACCTTACGTTCCGCTATATCGGCTAAGGTAGCACTGGGAGAACTACTGCGATTGTGTCCCGGTTCTTCCGGACAAGCACCTCAGTAAAGAAAGCCGAAAACTGACTGTCATGATGCGGCGAGAGCTGGTCGCTGTTCGAGAGGTCTCAAATCCTTAAAGATTTTTTCCGCTTCGGGCGAGGAGTCAGCCTTGTCCGATTTAGGCGTACATAGCACCCCAAGTTCGGCCTTCCGAATACTAGGGGCTTCGCCAAAATTTAAAATTATAGACTTCTATGGCTAAGTGAGAGTGATAAAGCTTTATAGTCCGATTGCCTGGTTCGTTGTGCCGAACACCTCCTTCGAAGGACCCAAAACTAGGATAAAGAGTGATCAGGTTTATCCCGAACACCTCAGTACTAGTTACATGGGGGTAGAAGCCGACGAGTGGCCAACTCTCAAATTTTATAAATGGCCGCACAAAAGGTAATATTTTAAATCAACAAGCGTTACATAGCGCACATGAACTTGTTTCACATTACAGGATCACATGAGTACATTCATTCAAATATTACATCCTTAGCACATTCCTCTGCCACAAGGCGAGCACCCTTCAGGACACTGTCATAATACTTTTCGGGGTGGCGATGCTCCTTGCCCTCCGGCGGCCCCTCCTTCATCAGCTTTTCGGCGTCCATCTTCGCCCAGTGCACTTTTGCCCGGGCAAAAGCCCTGCGCGCACCCTCAATGCAGACGGACCGCTTTATGATTTCAAACCATGGGAAGGCGTTCACAAGCCGCCTTATCAGGCCGAAATAGCTGCCAGGCAGGGGCTCGCCAGGCCACATCCGGACTATGAGGCCCTTCACGGCCAGTTCGGCCGCCTTGTGAAGCTCGACCAGTTGCTTCAACTGGTCGCTCAAGGGCATCGGATGTTCGGTCCTAGTATACTGAGACCAGAACAACCTCTCCGTCGAGCTCCCTTCCCCGGCCCGGTAGAACTCCACGGCATCTGACACACTACTAGGTAGATCTGCGAACGCTCCTGGAGAGCTCCGAATTCAGGTAAGTAAAAGGAAAGTTTCCTTCATATGCTTGCTTTGCATAATGAATGCCTTACCCGCCGCTATCTTCCTAACTGCATCAATTTCCTGGAGGCCCTTTTGGGCTTCGGCCTTGGCATTTTGTGCGTTCTCGAGGGCCTTCGCAAGCTCGGACCCTTGCGTCCTAGAGTCACGCTCCAAAGACTCGTACTTCTTGACAAACTCCTGGAGCTCTTGCTGAACCTCGCCGACTCGGGCCTCTTGCTTCTCGCGCTCGGCGCGCTCCTTGGCCGCTTTGGTTTCGGCCTCGGACAGCGCCTTCTTCAGGGTCGCCACTTCGGTCGTGGCCCTTAGCAAAATTCATGACGATCCTATGATCTAACAACTAGTTTCCTTTTTTATCAATAAACAAATGAGGTATCACTTACCTTTGTTCTCTTCGAGCTGCCTCTTGGTAAGGCCGAGCTCTTCCTCGGACCGCTCAAGGTCCCACTTCAGTGTGGAGACCTCCGCCGTGTGAGCGGCAGCGGCCAGTAGTGAAGCCTGCTTATTCACATAGACATATTCTGATTAGACTCCTGTGATTATTATTTGATCCTCTGTTCGGCCTTTCTTCCGAACACCAAACAGAGCATCAGAGGCTACTGTCTATGATGTAACATTTTCTCATAACTTGATTACTTACCTCAAAGTCTGTTAGGAGTCTGGCACAGGCTTCAGTCAGTCCACTTTTGGCGGATTGAACCTTCTTGACCACCACACTCATGATAGTGCGGTGCTCTTCGTCAATGGAAGAGCCGCGAAGCGCTTCCGGCAAATTGTCTGATGCCCCTGGATGGACAGAGGCCATCGGCACAGACTTGCTGCCCCCGGCATTAGAGCCCATGGGAGTCTTGCCCCTCGTGTGCCCAGCGTCCGGAATGTCGCCTTGGGGCGCTTCCGGAGCTGTCTCCCCTTGGTTCAGTACCCTTTGAGACAGCACCTCGACGTCATCAGTAGGGCGGGGGGAGGAGGCGTCGGGAGTGAATTGTTGTTCATCTCCGACGAGCCCAAAGACTCATCCGAAGAGGATACGTTGATACGGGCTTTGGAGGGGCTGCATGATCATGTTCGGCATAATAAGAAGTAATAAAATAAAACATACCAAGAACTATTATGGTATCCGGATACTTACGACTTCTCCAGGGGCTTGTCCCTGGGTAACCCTCCTCGTCGCTAAAAGCGGCCGCCGTGGAGCAGTCCGGAAGGAGAGTCCTTCCCTTCTTGGACCCTTCGGCTTCCCCTAACGGGGCGACCTTACTTTTCTTGTCTCCTCCGGCTGGGGGGGAGAACTTTCCTCTTCCTCCTCCTCGTTTTCGTGGGAGGAGGGCACCTCGGTGTTATCGGACGATGAGTCCGATACGACCTTGCGCCGGAGACCTTTCCTGGTCCCCGTGGTCTTATTCTTGGCCTTCTTCTCCGATGCCTCATAGGGCGCCGGAACTAGCATCTCCGTTAATAGAGCCCTTGCTGGATCCTCGGGCAGTGGGGCTGGAACAATTGATCTGATCCGCTATCGCGACCCATTCTTGTTAAATGGCGTGGAGGCTTAGATCCCCCACATGATTATACTGGGGAAATAAACGTCTTATGAGATATAAGGAGCTTACCGGATT
Organism: Triticum dicoccoides; assembly: GCF_002162155.2. Taxonomy (NCBI): domain Eukaryota; kingdom Viridiplantae; phylum Streptophyta; class Magnoliopsida; order Poales; family Poaceae; genus Triticum; species Triticum dicoccoides. The sequence continues at coordinate 191,981,317 of NC_041386.1, read as the reverse complement.
GGCAGGGCGCTTTGCGCTGAGTCCGCGATCCTCGGTAAGGGGAGGAGGTACCTTGACGGACTTGAACAGCACCCTCCAGATGTCCTGGTGTGTCGTGTCGAAGAGCTCTCGCAGTGTCTGGTGCTTAGCCGGGCCGAACTCCCACATATTGAATGCCCGTCTTTGACACGGGAGGATCCGGCGGAAGAGCATGACCTGGACCACGTTGACAAGCTTGATTTTCTTGCTTATCATATTTTTAACATAGTTCTGGAGTCCGGTTAGCTCCACCGATGAACCCCAGGATAGGCCCTTTCTCTTTCCAGGAGGTGAGCCTCATGGGGATGCCGGATCGAAATTCGGGGGCTGCCGCGCGGCTCGGTGATGTAGAACCACCCCGATTGCCACCCCTTCTCTGTCTCCACATAGGAGCCTTCGAGCTAGGTGAAGTTGGGCATTTTTCCCACCATGGTGCCTCCACACTCCGCTTGTTGGCCGACCACCACCTTCGGTTTAACGTTGAAGGTCTTCAGCCACAGGTCGAAGTGGGGCTTGATGCGGAGGAAGGCCTCGCACACGACGATAAACGCCGAGATGTTGAGGATGAAATTGGGGGCCAGATCATGGAATTCCAGCCCGTAGTAGAACATGAGCCCGCGAACAAATGGGTGGAGGGGAAATCCCAGCCCGCGGACGAAATGGGTAAGGAATACAACCCTTTCGTGGGGTTCGGGGGTAGGGACGATCTGCCCCGCATCTGGGAGCCGGTGCGCGATATCTGCGGCCAGGTATCCGGCTCACCGGAGCTTCGTAATGTTCTCCTCCGTAACAGAGGAGACCATCCACTTGCCTCCTGCTCCGGACATGTTTGGAGTGGTTTTGCGGAGAAAATGCGAACTTGGGCGCTGGAGCACGAGTGCGCAAGAATGGATGGGCAGGGAAGAAGAAGGCATGGGTGAAAAGGAGGAGTCATTGTCCCTTTATAAGGGCGGAAGAAACTATGCGCCTCCCCACCTGCCTGGTAAACTCGCTTGTTCCCCAAGTGTCGTGATTGATGGCGCGGTTGGGTTACCCACACCCGTATTGATGAGAATCCCGTGATAAGGGGACACGATCTCTGCTTCGACAAGACGTGCCAAGAAAACCGCCTCGCAATATGTGCAATAGCTGGTTGAGAAAAACGGTTCAAATAATGACCGGGCCACGGCGTGATGGCAGCAGATTAGATTTGTGGAAATATTATACTCTCTACGGTGGTATGTGGAATTTGTTTTGGAGAGCCGGACACTATCCTTGTGTTCAAAATCTTCTATGGAGTATTCGGAGGAAGAACCCGCCTTGCAATGCCGAAGACAATCTGCGCGTCGGACTCATCGTCATTGAAGCCTGGTTCAGGGGCTACTGAGGGAGTCCTGGATTAGGGGGTCCTCGGACAGCCGGACTATATCCTTCGGCCGGACTGTTGGATTATGAAGATACAAGATTGAAGACTTCGTCACGTGTCCGGGTGGGACTCTCCTTTGCGTGGAAGGCAAGATTGGAAATTCGGATATGTAGATCTCCTCCCTTGTAACTGACTCGGGGTAACCCTAGCCCCCTCCGGTGTCTATATAAACTGGAGGGTTTAGTCCGTAGAAAAACAACAATCATAATCATAGGCTAGCTTCTAGGGTTTAGCCTCTACGATCTCATGGTAGATCAACTCTTGTAATACTCATATCATCAGGATCAATCAAGCAAGAAGTAGGGTATTACCTCCATCGAGGGGGCCCGAACATGGGTAAACATTGTGTCCCCTGCCTCCTGTTACCATCCGCCTTAGATGCACATTTCGGGACCCCCTACCCGAGATCCGTCGGTTTTGACACCAACATGTGGTGTGAGGACATGGACGAGAGTCGTGGGTAACTGAAGCATTTTGGTGATTTCAAACATATATGGGCTAGGGCCTGAGGAGCTGGGTTGGACCAGACTAGTAATACTAAAAGAATTTGGTTGTTGAGGAGCAGGCTTCAGCGTGTTGAAGCTTGCCTGGTAGACTCGCCTATGGGTTCAAGTACACTAATATCTATAATATGTCTTAGTTTTTTTACAAATAGGAATAAAACTAAGCTTGCAATAAAAAAGTTGGTTGGTGGAGTGGGAATATCGGTGTGGGAAGGTTGTAGCTAGTGGCTCAGATATGATCCAAGTGCCATGCCAAAAAAATATTGACAGACCATTGTTTGTGAACACGAAATAATTTTTTTGCAAGGTGGGTAAGTGATATTTACCGTTTTCCAAAAGGAGCAGTTTGAGGTTTTTTCGGCAATGGCATGGGAGTAGTGTGTGTGGTATTACTGAATCCAAGGTAAATCTAGGTTTGGGGAGTTTAAAAGCAAATTTTGTTAGTAGGTAGTTATTTTTGAGAAGCAAGTTTTTGATGCCAAGACCACCACCAATTTTTGGTTTACAAAAAAAATCCAAACAATTAAGACACTGGGGTCCGTACATGTATTCTCGTTGGTCCGGAAAAGGTCCCGTGAATCACATCTAACTCTTCAATAAGTTTTCTTTGAGATGGAACCAACATGAATTAGATGGCAACTGAGTCTAGGACTACCAAAAGTAGGGAAAAGACAGTACCTCTGGGTAGTAGGCCAACATCCAGGCAGGTCTTCGTGTGAGTGGTAGAAAGGTGGAGGAGGAAGTTTGTGGTCGGAGAGGGGCATCCAAAGATAGGTTCGGGGGAAAGAGGAAACCACACACCTAAGGGGTACTGGCAATGGGGAGGGCTTCATCATGTGAGATGTGTATGAAGGAAATATGCCCTAGAGGCAATAATAAAGTTGTTATTTTATATTTCCATATATCATGATAAATGTTTATTATTCATGCTAGAATTGTATTAACCGAAAACTTGATACATGTGTGGATACATAGACAAAACATCGTGTCCCTAGTGAGCCTCTACTTGACTAGCTCGTTGATCAGAGATGGTTAATGTTTCCTAACTATGGACATGAGTTGTCATTTGATAACAAGATCACATCATTAGGAGAATGATATGATGGACATGACCCATTCATTAGCTTAGCATATTGATCGTTTAGTTTTATTGCTATTGCTTTATTCATGTCATATACATATTCCTATGACTATGAGATTAAGCAACTCCCGGATACTAGAGGAATACCTTGTGTGCTATTGATGTCTACTATGCAACTTTATCCTTGTAGACGTTGTTGGGCCTCCAAGTGTAGAGTTTTGTAAGACAGCAGCAAATTTCCCTCAAGTGGATGACCTAAGGTTTATCAATCCGTGGGAGGCGTAGGATGAAGATGGTCTCTCTCAGACAACCCTGCAAGCAAATAACAAAGAGTCTCTTGTGTCCCCAACACACCCAATACAATGGTAAATTGTATAGGTGCACTAGTTCGGCGAAGAGATGGTAATACAAGTGCAATATGGATGGTAGATATAGGTTTTTGTAATCTGAAAATATAAAAACAGCAAGGTAACTAGTAGTAAAAGTGAGCAAAAACGGTATTGCAATGCTTAGAAACAAGGCCTAGGGTTCATACTTTCACTAGTGCAAGTTCTCTGAACAATGATAATATAATTTGACCATATGACAATCCCTCAACATGCAACAAAGAGTCACTCCAAAGTCACTAATAGCGGAGAACAAACAGAGAGATTATCGTAGGGTACGAAACCACCTCAAAGTTATTCTTTCTGATCGATCTATTGGGCTATTCCTATAAGTGTCACAAACAATCCTAGAGTTCGTACCAAAACCCTAATGTCACAAGTATCCGTGGGTTTGATTCTACGATATGCATCACACAATCTTAGATTCATCTATTGAAACCAGCAAAAAGAACTTCAAAGAGTGCCCCAAAGTTTCTACCGAAGAGTCAAGATGAAAACGTGTGCCAACCCCTATGCATAAGTTCACAAGGTCATAGAACCCGCAAGTTGATCACCAAAACATACATCAAGTAGATCACGTGAATATCTCATTGTCACCACAGATAAGCACATGCAAGACATACATCAAGTAGATCACGTGAATATCTCATTGTCACCACAGATAAGCACATGCAAGACATACATCAAGTGTTCTCAAATCCTTAAAGACTCAATCCTATAAGATAACTTCAAAGGGAAAATTCAATCCATTACAAGAAGGTAGAGGGGGAGAAACACCATAAGATCCAACTATAATAGCAAAGCTCGCGGTACATCAAGATCGTGCCAAATCAAGAACACGAGAGAGAGAGAGAGAGAGAGAGAGAGAGAGAGAGATCAAACACATAGCTACTGGTACATACCCTCAGCCCCGAGGGTGAACTACCCCCTCCTCGTCATGGAGAGCAGCGGGATGATGAAGATGGCCATCGATGATGATTCCCCCTCTGGCAGGATGCCGGATGATACGTCTAAAACGTATCTATAATTTTTGATTGCTCCATGCCATTATAGTATCTATCTTGGATGTTTTATATGCATTTATATGCTATTTTATATGATTTTTGGGACTAACCTATTAACCCAGAGCCCAGTGCCAGTGTCAGTTTCTATTTTTTTCCCTTGTTTTTGAGTTTCGCAGAAACGGAATATCAAACGGAGTTGAGTTGACCTGAAAATTTATGGAGATTATGTTTGGAAACCATAAAAAAATATTGAAATGAAAAGATATCAGAGAAGAGCCATGAGGCGTCCACAAGGGTGGAGGGCGCCCCCTGTTGGGGAACGTAGTAATTTCAAAAAAAAATCCTACGCACACACAAGATCATGGTGATGCATAGCAACGAGAGGGGAGAGTATCGTCCACGTACCCTTGTAGACCGTAAGCGGAAGCGTTATGAGGACGCGGTTGATGTAGTCGTACGTCTTCATGATCCGACCGATCCAAGTACCGAACGCACGGCACCTCCGAGTTCAGCACACGTTCAGCTCGATGACGTCCCAAGAACTCCGATCCAGCAGAGCTTCACGGGAGAGTTCTGTCAACACGACGGTGTGATGATGGTGATGATGTTGCTACCTACGCAGGGCTTCGCCTAAGCACCGCTACGATATGATCGAGGTGGATTATGGTGGAGGGCGGGCACCGCACGCGGCTTGGAACAATCAACTTGTGTGTCTTTGGGTGCCCCCCCTGCCCCCGTATATAAAGGAGCAAGGGGGGAGGCCGCCCGACCTTTGTGCGCCCCAAGGAGAGGAGGAATCCTCCTCCTAGTAGGAGTAGGATTCGTCCTTTCCTAGTCCTACTAGGAAGGGGGAAGGGGGAAGGAAAGAGAGGGAGAGGGAGAGGGAAAGAGGGGCTGCTCCCCCTCCCCTAGTCCAATTTGGACTCCTCATGGGAGGGGGTGTGCCACCTCCTGGGCTGCAGCCCTCTCTCTCCCCTCAGGCCCACTAAGGCCCAATACTTCCCCGGGGGGTTCCGGTAACCCCTCCGGCACTCCGGTTTTCTCCGAAACCATCTGGAACACTTCCGGTGTCTGAATATAGCCGTCCAATATATCAATCTTTACGTCTTGACCATTTCGAGACTCCTCGTCATGTCCATGATCACATCCGGGACTCCGAACTACCTTCAGTACATCAAAACACATATGCTCATAATACCGATCGTCACTGAACTTTAAGTGTGCGGACCCTACGGGTTCGAAAACTATGTAGACATGACCGAGACTCGTCTCCGGTCAATAACCAATAGTGGAACCTGGATGCTCACATTGGTTCCTACATATTCTACGAAGATCTTTATCGGTCAAACCACATAACAACATACTTTGTTCCCTTTGTCATCGGTATGTTACTTGCCCGAGATTCGATCGTCGGTATCCTCATACCTAGTTCAATCACGTTACTGACAAGTCTATTTACTTGTTCCGTAATACATCATCCCGCAACTAACTCATTAGTCACAATGCTTGCAAGGCTTATAGTGATGTGTATTACCGAGAGGGCCCAGAGTTACCTCTCCGACAATCGGAGTGACAAATCCTAATCTCGATACATGCCAACTCAACAAGTACCATCGGAGACACCTGTAGAGCACCTTTATAATCACCCAGTTATGTTGTGACGTTTGGTAGCACACAAAGTGTTCCTCCGGTACTCGGGAGTTGCATAATCTCATAGTCATAGGAACATGTATAAGTCATGAAGAAAGCAATAGCAACAAACTAAACGATCATCGTGCTAAGCTAACGGATGGGTCAAGTCAATCACATCATTCTCTAATGATGTGATCCAGTTAATCAAATGACAACTCATGTCTATGGCTAGGAAACTTAACCATCTTTGATTCAACGAGCTAGTCAAGTAGAGGCATACTAGTGACACTCTATTTGTCTATATATTCACACATATACTAAGTTTCCGGTTAATACAATTCTAGCATGAATAATAAACATTTATCATGATATAAGGAAATAAATAATACCTTTATTATTGCCTCTAGGGCATATTTCCTTCAGTCTCCCACTTGCACTAGAGTCAATAATCTAGTTCACATCTTTATGTGATTAGTTCACATCTCCATGTGACTAATACCCAAAGGGTTTACTAGAGTCAATAATCTAGTTCACATCGCTATGTGATTAACACCCAAAGAGTGATCATGTTTTGCTTGTGAGGCAAGTTTAGCCTACGGGTCTGCAACATTCAGATCCGTATGTATTTCGCAAATTTCTATGTCTACAATGCTCTGCATGGAGCTACTCTAGCTAATTGCTCCCACTTTCAATATGTATCCCGATCGAGACTTAGAGTCATCTAGATCGATGTAAAAATCTTACATCGATGTAACTCTTTACGAAGAACTCTTTTATCACCTCTATAATCGAGAAATATTTCATTAGTCCTCTAAGGATAATTTTGACCGATGTCCAGTGATCTACTCCTAGATCACTATTGTACTCTCTTGCCAGAAAGATGCTAAGGTATACAATAGGACTGGTAAACAACATAGCATACTTTATAGAACCTATGACTGAGGCATAGGGAATGAATTTTCATTCTCTTTCTATTTTCTGTTGTGGTCGGGTTTTGAGTCTTTACTCAACTTCACACCTTGCGACACAGGCAAGAAGTCCTTCTTTGACTGTTCCATTTTGAACTACTTCAAAATCTTGCCAAGGTATGTAGTCATTGAAAAAACTTATCAAGCATCTTGATCTATCTCTATAGATCTTGATGCTCAATGTGTAAGCAGCTTCATTGAGGTCTTTCTTTGAAAAACTCTTTTCAAACACTCCTTTATGCTTTCCAGAAAATTCTACATTATTTTCGATCAACAATATGTCATTCACATATACTTATCAGAAATGTTGTAGTGCTCCCACTCACTTTCTTGTAAATACAGGCTTCACCGCAAGTCTGTATAAAACCATATGCTTTGATCACTTTATCAAAGCATATATTCCAACTCTGAGATGCTTGCACCAGTCCATAGATGGATCGCTGGAGCTTGCTCACTTTGTTAGTACCTTTAGGATCGACAAAACCTTTTGGTTGCATCATATACATGTCACATCCCTAGTTCTGACAATGCCTAGTGCATGCATTAGAGTGTTGCACCATGTTTAAATTTCATTTAAACCTGAAATGGGGGCTGATAAACCCTAGCAGCTAATGAATTCAACTAGGGTCAAAATAAAATCTTTTTCAATAAACCCAAAATGCCCTCTGGAAATGTTCATGATTTCTGGTAAAGGTGAAAACCTCTGCCAAAAATGATGCACATATTTTAGGCCATTCTGGATTTTTTTGAATTAAATCATTACTTATTTGCATTTGGGCATTTAAATACTATAAAATATTTTAAATGCTCAAATAATCCCAAACTGAAATGGTTACTGTAGGATATATTTCTAACAGTGGTCATGAGCAGTTGCATGATTTTTGGGATTGTTTTAGTATTTTTAATAAAGCCAAAACAATTGCAGAAAATAGAAAATGGAATTAAGAGAGAGTGAGAAAAACTGACTGGCGCTTACCTACAGCCCATCTGGCTCCTCAGCCGGCCCAACACTGTGCAGCCCAGCCAGCGCAGCGCCTTTCTTCAACCTTCTGCCAGAAGGCGAGGCAGCTGCGTGGAGAGCGCACACCCGAGCTGCGCCAGCTCCTGCTTGCCGCCTTCTGCTTCCCCCTCGCGTCTGGCGACGCCACGCACCTCCCTGCCTCTCTCTCTCACTCTCCCGCGCTCTCACCCCCTTCCTGGATCTCTCTCTGCAGCGCGCCCGAGTACCCTGCCGCACGCCGGAAAGCACCGCCACAGCCACGGCCACCCCCTAGCCCAACCACCGTGACCAATAGCTCCGCAAGGACCTGAAGCATCTCCTCGACGAGCCACGCAAGCCGGGTTTCACCGCAACACCGCCCTCGATGCCTTCTTCAACCTCGGGACCGCCGGCCATCTTCGTCAAATTCGCCGGCTCCGGACCATCCCCGGCCTCGTCTCCGCCTCGAATGGATCCGCTGTGAGCCTCCGCTGCCTCTCCTGTGCTCGCCCCCTCCGTTCTCGCCCCCTAGCCCCATCTCCCACCGCGGCCGAGAGTTTCTCGCCGCCGGCCATGGCGTGGCCGTGGCCACAGCCACCCCAGCTCGTATCCGAGCCCACTGACGTGATCACCGCGATCTCAGGAGTCCGTAGCACGCCCCAGCTCCTCCTGCCGTGCTCCCTAACCCCGACCCCGAGCTCGCCCGAACTCCGGCCGCCGCCGTCGTCATGATTGCCGTCGCCTCCAGCCACCCTAGCTTCTCCCGTTGGCCCTGTTAGATGCGCGCGGGCCTGGGCATCCCGTAGAGCCCCTCCGCCGCTCTTTTGGTCATCGGAGGGCGAATCCCGACGCTCTCCGCCGTCCCTGGCGTCGCCGGCGACGAGCCTCGGGTCAACTCCGGCGAGTTGACCCGGGTTTGACCCCCTGGGTCGATGACAGGTGGGGCCAGCCCCCCTGTTAATTAGTTTAGTTTATTTTAATTTAATTACCCCCCTGCTGACACTGGCATGTGGGCCCTAGTGCCCTAATCCTTAATTAAACTAAACTAAACCCCCCCTGTTTAACCCGTGTCACTGACGTGTGGACCCCACACGTCAGGTTTGACCTGGACCCGCCCTGTTGACCTGATGACGTCAGGGTGAGGTCATGCTGACGCCATATTCCTTTTCTGGAATTTAGTTTATTTTATAGTAATCAGGAAATTCCAGAAAAATGCCTAAAACTTCCAAAATTCATAGAAATTCAACCGTAACTCCAAATTAAATAATTTATATATGAAAAATTATCAGAAAAATTCAAGGAATCCATCTGTACCATTTTCATGCATGTTAGAACAACTTATAGCTGCTGTTTAGCACAAATCAATTAAATGGCATTTGAATAATCACATATGGGGTTTAAATTTGAATCTTATATTCAAACCAACTTCATTTAATCTGTTGCTAGTTGCATTAGCTCAAAACACATTCATATTGCCATGTCATGAGCATGCATCATATTGTGCATTGCATTGATTGTGTTCCTTTCTGTGTTGCCGGTATTTGTCCCCTCTCGATAGACGTGATACCGATGATGTGATCGTTGACACTGATGAAGACTCAATGTTATCTTTAGAAGTGCCAGGCAAGCAAAACCCCCTTGTTCATTCCGATAAAATCCCACTCTCTCGCTCCTGCTCTCTTTTACTGCATTAGGACAACAACGACATATTTGTTACTTGCTGCGGTAGCTGAACCCCTTTATCCTTTGCATGACCTGTCATTGCCACAGTAAATAGATGAAACCCACTAGCATGAGTAGGAGTTGTTTGAGCCCTGATGTGCCTACTCATTCATGCTTGTTTGTCATGCCTGCTACTGCTTAGAGTTGAGTCAGGTCTGATTCATCGGGGATGAATCAGAGGCGGGTGAACATGTCCTACTGTGTGTGAGCTAAGTGTGTGAACACGATTTGGTAAAAGGTGTCGGTGAGAGGCCATGTAGGAGTACATGGTGGGTTGTCTCATTGAAGCCGTCCTCAGGAACTGAGTTCTGTGTTTGTGATCCATGATTCAGCTACTACCATACATTGGGCCCTGAAATATGACCCCGCTCGACTTCTTATTCACCCTAGTCCTCTGTCCAGGAGTTGCAAGTAGTTTCTGGTGTTTGTAGTATGCTGGAGGCCGTGGACAGCGCTGACCGTAGGGTGGGCTGTGATGCGGTAGGCACGTGGCCGGGTAAACCGGGCGCCCGTTTGGTGTCACGGAACCCTGTTCACATCGTTTGGGGCTGTGAGCGAAACTCCGGCCGGATCTCCTCATGGATGGAACCCGAATAGGCGATAAACCTGGACTAGAGACTTGAGTGTTTAGGTAGGTCGTGGTCTACACCCACGTCGGCTTTCGCTTGAAGTCTGCCGAGCACATGTCGTGTGCAGACGCTAAGTGGTGGAAACATGTATGAAGAAGTACACCCCTGCAGGGTTAACATCATCTATTCGAATAGCCGTGTCCGCGGTAAAGGACTTCTGGGTTGCTTATATCAGTTCATAGACAAGTGAAAGTGGATACTCTAAAATACGCAAGATAAGCGTGAGTGCTATGGATGGCGTTCTCGTAGGGAGACGGGAGCGGATCCATAGTGGTGTATTGATATGGTGAATATGTGGACTCGTGTGCGCCACTTCAAAAGAGTTACTTGCAGTCATAGTTCAGGATAGCCACCGAGTCAAAGCTGGCTTGCTGCAGTCAAACCCCTCCACCCCCTTGTTGATAATGATGCATATGTAGATAGATCTGATGTAAGTCTTGCTGGGTACATTTGTACTCACGTTTGCCTATTTTATGTTTTGCAGAGAGACTTCAGTCTCACTAGTAGTTCCGCGTGGACTTCGACGTTTAGCTTGTTACCTCAGCTACGATCTTGTGCCTCGGCAGGATCTGATAGATAGTCAGGCTTTTCAGCCTTTTTCATTTATAGATGTCTGTACTGAGACATGATAGCTTCCGCTTGTGCTTTGTTTTGTATGCTCTGAATGTTGGGTCATGAGACCCATGTTTGTAATATCTCGCTCCTCGGAGCCTATTGATAAATTACTTGAGTCATAGAGTCATGTTGTGATGCCATGTTGTATTTGCACATATCGAGCATATTGTGTGTATGTTATTGAAATGCTTGGTATGTGTGGGATCTGACCATCTAGTTGTTTATCTTTAGTAGCCTCTCTTACGGGGAAATGTCTCCTAGTGTTTCCACCGAGCCATGGTAGCTTGCTACTGCTCCGGAACACTTAGGCTGGCCGGCATGTGTCCTTCTTCGTTCCTGTGTCTATCCCTTCGGGGAAATGTCACGCGATGAATACCGGAGTCCTGTTAGCCCGCTACAGCCCGGTTCACCGGAGTCCTGCTAGCCCAGTGCTACAGCCTGGATTCACTCGCTGATGACTGACACGTTCGATGTTGGGTCATGGATGCCTGTCCCTGTAAGTTTGTGCCACTTTGGGTTTACGACTAGCCATGTCAGCCCGGGCTCCTTATCATATGGATGCTAGCGACACTGTCATATACGTGTGCCAAAAGGCGCAAACGGTCCCGGGCAAAGGTAATGCGACACCCGTGGGAATACCGTGCGTGAGGCCGCAAAGTGATATGAGGTGTTACATGCTAGATCGATGTGGCATTGAGTCGGGGTCCTGACAGCGTTGGTATCAGAGCTTGACTGCCTGTAGGATTATCAAGCCAAACTGGTCGAAGTTGAGTCTAGAAATTCTTTAGTTATATAAGGGAATTGATTGTGGGATGGAACGTAAGGCTCTTTTTACTCCTTATACCTTATGCCCTTCTGATCTGAGTCATCTTATCTTTCCTACGGGGATTAAGAACTAGGCTATCTTTTCTTTCTATCAGGATCACGTGTTACTAATCCGTAGACTTATAAGATTGTTGGATTTAAGCTTGAGTTCAGTTCCTACTACCTCCATATGTTAATTGTTGATCTCGAAACCTTGATATTGTGCTTCTGAGTGGTTATGCCACCATTTTTGTGAATGTCTCAAGTCTTTTCTGAGCATTTACAGCCGTTATGCTGTCCGAGTCATTCCAGGTTTCTAAATAGTCTGATGCATTTGCAAAATCCTTTCCCTCTGGTTTCGATGCTCCTTTATGCCAGCTCAATCACACTAATTGTTGAGTTGAGGTATTCTACTGCCTCGACCTTTATGTTGGAATAATTATTATGACCCTAGGTGTCTCAGGGGGTCATCTAGTAATTTAGCCATGATTTGTGTTCCCAGTGTGATGATTCTGGCCATCATTCTCGAAAGCATCCCGTGATGCTACTTAGTAATAGGTATTCTATCCCTGGGTTCTTAAACCCGATATTCACTCTACTTACATCATGTTGATAGTGTTGCTAGTTCCCTTAGGATATTAGTAACCTTTGCGATAGTCCTTAAAGTCCATGGTATATCGTTCTTCCAAATACCATGAACCATTATGGCAGAAGTTTGTTGGATCAAAAGATCACAACAGGCCCTCTATGAGTTCTCCATGCTATATTGTGACTCTGCCAGCTCAACCTTTCTGCATGGGTTATCCGGAAGAATTATGTTGAACTTTGTTCGGCATACCAACCCATGTATCCACAACTCAGAAAGTTATATGTTCTTTTGAGTTGTCCCTCTGTAGTTGTATTTGACCCTTGTCCAGCAGTTGATAGTCAAGTTGATGTCGTGCATTCGTGTTCACCGATGCTCGTTATTCTTGTGGTCCGTCAAGCCATTCTATTCCGGAATGACTAGGAGAAACAAACTCCAGTACCTCATCCATATCTAGGATTGGGTCAAAGAAGTTGTGCTCCGCAGATCAAAATGCCAATTCAGCTTTTGCTCTGTTCTACCTTGGAGTATTACCATCTTTTATATCGGGATTGTTATCGGAATTGCACACCATCCTATGAACTCTTGGTATAGTGATACTTTTGCCATCATTGTTCATTCCTCGGTTCCTGTGTTATTGCAACCGGGATACCGACAAATGAATTGTGATGTGTGAAATCAATACTTCTAGCAACCTCGTTGCTTGGTAGTTAAAGGATAATAATTTTATTCTTAGTATGTTGGTTATTGAATCACCATTCTAAGATTGATCGTGCTACCTAGTCCTTATTTCCTGGTGCACTCTTTGATTGATGAGTTAGGATTTGTCAAGTCCTCGCTCGTTTGATCATATCATCTTGCCCTGAAAAGCAAGATTGTTCTCGATCTTAGTAACATATCGGTGGTTCGTGCTATTCCAAATTTCTTCTCGGAAGTATCACCAGGTTGTCGCCTGACCGCTATGTTGATCTCGTGATCAAGTTGGTTTCTTGTGAACCACCTTCTCTCCAAGAATCGGTGTTAGATATCCCTGAGCTAGTTGGTTAAGCTAGACAACAACTTGGAGAGTTGGAGGATAAAAGCTTGCCTGACTTAGTTCGCTCCAAAGGGATAATCTTGTGTAGTGTGTGTTGAAGAAAGATGATATCTTCATCGATTGGTTCCTGTGATCAGTTGCTGGACCTATTGTCTTATCAATCCTTTGATTTGAGTGTGGGCCATCGTCAAGTCAAACCAGAACCAACGATATTCGTAATGTTGTCTTACTCGTGGTTGATCCCTCGAGCATACACCATTATATCTTTCGGGTCTGACCAATGCTATCACCGTGTTCACTTAACTATGGAATTCCTTTTAAAGGGAAACCCAGATGAATTGTTGTTGAGCCCATTGACAACATCCTTATCTCCTCCATGATTTTGTTGAACATTAAGCTAGTGTTGGAAACTTTTGAAAGCACTTGTTCATGCTAGCTCATGAAGCATATGTTCGGATGTAAGAAGTGACTTCCTCTAGTTCATGTGCATATGATGCAAGTTGCCGCCATGAATTCAAGGAAGATTGTTTTGTTTCCTTGGAATCATCCCAAATCAGTCATGCACACGTGCGAAGTATTCTGTGGTCTGGAGACTTGCAACCTTCATTCCATATGTGTCCCGAGCACACCAAGCCACTGATTGATTTGTTCAAGGAGAAGAAGTTCCTTCATAAGAGCTAATCATATGACTTATGCAAGGACTTCGTTATCCACGGTGATGGTTGCCAACCAGAACTCGGTAGTGTTTTATTGTAAGACTACCACGTGGTCATGCTTGTCTGGGACAACGTGTTCACATGTTTGTAGCAGAACCAGCTCATGTTTTGGAGCTTACTATCGTAGTTCATTCCCCGAGAATCTCGCAACGTCATCTCGTCGATTTGTGTTGCAAACTTTCATTTTTCTTCCTAGACTCGATGAGCCTGGAATATTCTGACACCAACCAGATCTGAATCTCAGGCAGATATGATGGTTGGAACATTTCCCCAAGAACTATAATATTGGTCTCTCGATAACCGGTAAGGTGGATGTCGTGGCCAACACACCCATCCGGTAGCCCTGTTATTATAATATCTTGATTGAGGAAGTTGGCCACCTCCCCATAAGGATTTCATAGGATTTTCCTCCCCAGTTGTTCCTTATGGATTCTTGTGCTCCCGAAGTCCGACCTTTACTTGATGCCCTAGATACCAGACCGTTTCTATGAATGGGTTACACTAGCACATCAAGGAGAACATTAGAAGCGGAGTGCTAAATGTCTCTCGGTCGATCATCCAAATTTTACTTCCTTGGCCCCGCCAAGGGTGAAATTTGAGAAGGTGTTATCTTCCTTTGCATCTGCATCCTCCATCACCATTCATCATGGTAGTAAGTTGTGTTACCGGATCCTTGACACGGATATTAGTAAAACCTTGATGAATGTGGAAATGCTCAAGTTCTTGAGAGCACGCACAAGCGCTACGTGTTATCATCGGCTCTAACTGGGATTACTCTCAGTTTCCTCGGCAATGCTATGACCTCTTCAAATAGTGAATTCACTCCCTATTGTTGGGTTCTTCCCCAGTTACCAGAATCATTCCTAGCATTTGCATTTTGTTCCTAGCTTGCACCGCCAATGTGCCATTCTACCATGGGTCTCTTCCATTTCCGGTGATAAGCAAATTCATCCATTACGTTGTCTTCAACAAGGTAATCCACATCATCCAAGTCCGAGTATGCCATTCTACCGACCCCCTCCAAACGATCGCTTGAGAATTGCCTTAGGCTGGTATAAAGGTTTTCAATGATCTCTGAATCAAAGGTAATTCTTTTTGCCACTTAAGGTAATAATCTACGAATCACCCTCCTCCAGGATGTTCGTCGTGGTATCATGGCAATTCAACTCCTCGCCATGTTGACAACCGATCATCACCTTCTTAAGCGTGGAATTGTTGTCCACCTAGTGAACCTTCGTCATCCGTTTCTTCCACCCCTCTCGATGTGTATCTCGTGTCTCAACCCGAGAAATGGTCCTATGTCTCATTCCGTGAGTTGTTCGATCTTCGAGAAGATCGGCCCCTCTAGAGTTTTCCTTTCCTCTTCTTGTCATGATTAGCTGGAGTTCTCAGAGCAAGACATCAAGACAATGATGGTGAACGAATCAACGTTCCTATGAAGTGCAACCTGGATCGTGAAGATTGTGCTAGTTGCGTTTACCCCTCACCTTACCCTACGCTTGAATCTCGAGACGAGATTCTTGTTTAGTGGGGGTGAGTTGTCACATCCCTAGTTCTGACAATGCCTAGTGCATGCATTAGAGTGTTGCACCATGTTTAAATTTCATTTAAACCTGAAATGGGGGCTGATAAACCCTAGCAGCTAATGAATTCAACTAGGGTCAAAATAAAATCTTTTTCAATAAACCCAAAATGCCCTCTGGAAATGTTCATGATTTCTGGTAAAGGTGAAAACCTCTGCCAAAAATGATGCACATATTTTAGGCCATTCTGGATTTTTTTGAATTAAATCATTACTTATTTGCATTTGGGCATTTAAATACTATAAAATATTTTAAATGCTCAAATAATCCCAAACTGAAATGGTTACTGTAGGATATATTTCTAACAGTGGTCATGAGCAGTTGCATGATTTTTGGGATTGTTTTAGTATTTTTAATAAAGCCAAAACAATTGCAGAAAATAGAAAATGGAATTAAGAGAGAGTGAGAAAAACTGACTGGCGCTTACCTACAGCCCATCTGGCTCCTCAGCCGGCCCAACACTGTGCAGCCCAGCCAGCGCAGCGCCTTTCTTCAACCTTCTGCCAGAAGGCGAGGCAGCTGCGTGGAGAGCGCACACCCGAGCTGCGCCAGCTCCTGCTTGCCGCCTTCTGCTTCCCCCTCGCGTCTGGCAACGCCACGCACCTCCCTGCCTCTCTCTCTCACTCTCCCGCGCTCTCACCCCCTTCCTGGATCTCTCTCTGCAGCGCGCCCGAGTACCCTGCCGCACGCCGGAAAGCACCGCCACAGCCACGGCCACCCCCTAGCCCAACCACCGTGACCAATAGCTCCGCAAGGACCTGAAGCATCTCCTCGACGAGCCATGCAAGCCGGGTTTCACCGCAACACCGCCCTTGATGCCTTCTTCAACCTCGGGACCGCCGGCCATCTTCGTCAAATTCGCCGGCTCCGGACCATCCCCGGCCTCGTCTCCGCCTCGAATGGATCCGCTGTGAGCCTCCGCTGCCTCTCCTGTGCTCGCCCCCTCCGTTCTCGCCCCCTAGCCCCATCTCCCACCGCGGCCGAGAGTTTCTCGCCGCCGGCCATGGCGTGGCCGTGGCCACAGCCACCCCAGCTCGTATCCGAGCCCACTGACGTGATCACCGCGATCTCAGGAGTCCGTAGCACGCCCCAGCTCCTCCTGCCGTGCTCCCTAACCCCGACCCCGAGCTCGCCCGAACTCCGGCCGCCGCCGTCGTCATGATTGCCGTCGCCTCCGGCCACCCTAGCTTCTCCCGTTGGCCCTGTTAGATGCGCGCGGGCCTGGGCATCCCGTAGAGCCCCTTCGCCGCTCTTTTGGTCATCGGAGGGCGAATCCCGACGCTCTCCGCCGTCCCTGGCGTCGCCGGCGACGAGCCTCGGGTCAACTCCGGCGAGTTGACCCGGGTTTGACCCCCTGGGTCGATGACAGGTGGGGCCAGCCCCCCTGTTAATTAGTTTAGTTTATTTTAATTTAATTACCCCCCTGCTGACACTGGCATGTGGGCCCTAGTGCCCTAATCCTTAATTAAACTAAACTAAACCCCCCCTGTTTAACCCGTGTCACTGACGTGTGGACCCCACACGTCAGGTTTGACCTGGACCCGCCCTGTTGACCTGATGACGTCAAGGTGAGGTCATGCTGACGCCATATTCCTTTTCTGGAATTTAGTTTATTTTATAGTAATCAGGAAATTCCAGAAAAATGCCTAAAACTTCTAAAATTCATAGAAATTCAACCGTAACTCCAAATTAAATAATTTATATATGAAAAATTATCAGAAAAATTCAAGGAATCCATCTGTACCATTTTCATGCATGTTAGAACAACTTATAGCTGCTGTTTAGCACAAATCAATTAAATGGCATTTGAATAATCACATATGGGGTTTAAATTTGAATCTTATATTCAAACCAACTTCATTTAATCTGTTGCTAGTTGCATTAGCTCAAAACACATTCATATTGCCATGTCATGAGCATGCATCATATTGTGCATTGCATTGATTGTGTTCCTTTCTGTGTTGCCGGTATTTGTCCCCTCTCGATAGACGTGATACCGATGATGTGATCGTTGACACTGATGAAGACTCAATGTTATCTTCAGAAGTGCCAGGCAAGCAAAACCCCCTTGTTCATTCCGATAAAATCCCACTCTCTCGCTCCTGCTCTCTTTTACTGCATTAGGACAACAACGACATATTTGTTACTTGCTGCGGTAGCCGAACCCCTTTATCCTTTGCATGACCTGTCATTGCCACAGTAAATAGATGAAACCCACTAGCATGAGTAGGAGTTGTTTGAGCCCTGATGTGCCTACTCATTCATGCTTGTTTGTCATGCCTGCTACTGCTTAGAGTTGAGTCAGGTCTGATTCATCGGGGATGAATCAGAGGCGGGTGAACATGTCCTACTGTGTGTGAGCTAAGTGTGTGAACACGATTTGGTAAAAGGTGTCGGTGAGAGGCCATGTAGGAGTACATGGTGGGTTGTCTCATTGAAGCCGTCCTCAGGAACTGAGTTCTGTGTTTGTGATCCATGATTCAGCTACTACCATACATTGGGCCCTGAAATATGACCCCGCTCGACTTCTTATTCACCCTAGTCCTCTGTCCAGGAGTTGCAAGTAGTTTCTGGTGTTTGTAGTATGCTGGAGGCCGTGGACAGCGCTGACCGTAGGGTGGGCTGTGATGCGGTAGGCACGTGGCCGGGTAAACCGGGCGCCCGTTTGGTGTCACGGAACCCTGTTCACATCGTTTGGGGCTGTGAGCGAAACTCCGGCCGGATCTCCTCATGGATGGAACCCGAATAGGCGATAAACCTGGACTAGAGACTTGAGTGTTTAGGTAGGTCGTGGTCTACACCCACGTCGGCTTTCGCTTGAAGTCTGCCGAGCACATGTCGTGTGCAGACGCTAAGTGGTGGAAACATGTATGAAGAAGTACACCCCTGCAGGGTTAACATCATCTATTCGAATAGCCGTGTCCGCGGTAAAGGACTTCTGGGTTGCTTATATCAGTTCATAGACAAGTGAAAGTGGATACTCTAAAATACGCAAGATAAGCGTGAGTGCTATGGATGGCGTTCTCGTAGGGAGATGGGAGCGGATCCATAGTGGTGTATTGATATGGTGAATATGTGGACTCGTGTGCGCCACTTCAAAAGAGTTACTTGCAGTCGTAGTTCAGGATAGCCACCGAGTTAAAGCTGGCTTGCTGCAGTCAAACCCCTCCACCCCCTTGTTGATAATGATGCATATGTAGATAGATCTGATGTAAGTCTTGCTGGGTACATTTGTACTCACGTTTGCCTATTTTATGTTTTGCAGAGAGACTTCAGTCTCACTAGTAGTTCCGCGTGGACTTCGACGTTTAGCTTGTTACCTCAGCTACGATCTTGTGCCTCGGCAGGATCTGATAGATAGTCAGGCTTTTCAGCCTTTTTTCATTTATAGATGTCTGTACTCAGACATGATAGCTTCCGCTTGTGCTTTGTTTTGTATGCTCTGAATGTTGGGTCATGAGACCCATGTTTGTAATATCTCGCTCCTTGGAGCCTATTGATAAATTACTTGAGTCATAGAGTCATGTTGTGATGCCATGTTGTATTTGCACATATCGAGCATATTGTGTGTATGTTATTGAAATGCTTGGTATGTGTGGGATCTGACCATCTAGTTGTTTATCTTTAGTAGCCTCTCTTACGGGGAAATGTCTCTTAGTGTTTCCACCGAGCCATGGTAGCTTGCTACTGCTCCGGAACACTTAGGCTGGCCGGCATGTGTCCTTCTTCGTTCCTGTGCCTGTCCCTTCGGGGAAATGTCACGCGATGAATACCGGAGTCCTGTTAGCCTGCTACAGCCCGGTTCACCGGAGTCCTGCTAGCCCAGTGCTACAGCCTGGATTCACTCGCTGATGACCGACACGTTCGATGTTGGGTCATGGATGCCTGTCCCTGTAAGTTTGTGCCACTTTGGGTTTACGACTAGCCATGTCAGCCCGGGCTCCTTATCATATGGATGCTAGCGACACTGTCATATACGTGTGCCAAAAGGCGCAAACGGTCCCGGGCAAAGGTAATGCGACACCCGTGGGAATACCGTGCGTGAGGCCGCAAAGTGATATGAGGTGTTACATGCTAGATCGATGTGGCATTGAGTCGGGGTCCTGACAATACAACTCTTCTTTTAAGAAATCCATGAAGGAATACAATTTTGACATCCATTTGCCAGATTTCATAAAATGCGGCAACTACTAACCTGATTCGGATAGACTTTTAAGCATCGATACGAGTGAGAAAATCTCATCGTGGTCAACACCTTGAACTTTTCGAAAACATTTTGCGACAATTCGAGCTTTGTAGATAGTAACACTACTATCAGCGTCCATCTTCCTCTTGAAGATCCATTTATTCTTAATGACTCATCGATCATCGGGCAAGTCAATCAAAGTCCATACTTTGTTCTCATACATGGATCCCATCTTAGATTTCATGGGCTCAAGCCATTTCGTGGAATTTGGGCTCATCATCACTTCCTCATAGTTCGTAGGTTCGTCATGGTCAAGTAACATGACATCCAGAACAGGATTATTGTACCACTTTGGTGCGAATCACTCTGGTTGACCTACGAGGTTCAGTAGTAACTTGATCTGAAGTTACATGATCATCATCATTAGATTCCTCACTAATTGGTGTAGGAGTCACAGGAACAGATTTTTGTGATGAACTACTTTCCAATAAGGGAGTAGGTACAATTACCTCATCAAGTTCTATTTTCCTCCCACTCACTTCTTTCGAGAGAAACTCCTTCTCTAGAAAGGATCCATTCTTATCAACGAATGTCTTGCCTTCGGATTTGTGAAAGAAGGTGTACCCAACTGTCTCCTTTGGGTATCCTATGAAGACACATTTCTACGATTTGGGTTTGAGCTTATCAGGATGAAACTTTTTCACATAAGCATCGCAACCCCAAACTTTAAGAAACGAAAACTTTGGTTTCTTACCAAGCCACAGTTCATATGGCGTCGTCTCAACAGATTTAGATGGTGCCCTATTTAACGTGAATGCAGAATGATAGTGGTAAATTGGTAAGAGATATCATAGATTGTACCATATCTAATAAAGTACGGTTACGATGTTTGGACACACCATTATGTTGTGGTGTTCCAGGTGGCGTGAGTTGCGAAACTATTCTGAATTGTTTCAAATGAAGACCAAACTCGTAGCTCAAATATTCTCCTCCACGATCAGATCGTAGAAACTTTATTTTCTTGTTACGATGATTTTCCACTTCACTCTGAAATTATTTGAACTTTTCAAATGTTTCAGATTTATGTTTCATCAAGAAGATATACCCATATCTTACTCAAATCATCTATGAAGGTCAGAAAATAATGATACCTGCCGTGATCCTCAACACTCATCGGACTGCATACATCAGTATGTATTATTTCCAACAAGTCGGTTACTCGCTCCATTGTTCCGGAGAACGGAGTCTTAGTCATCTTGCCCATGAGGCATGGTTCACAAGAATTAACTGATTCATAATCAAGTGATTCCAAAAGCCTATCAGCATGGATTTTCTTCATGCGCTTTACACCAATATGACCTAAACGGCAGTGCCACAAATAAGTTGCACTATCATTATTAACTTTGCATCTTTTGGCTTCAATATTATGAATATGTGTATCACAACAATCGAGATTCAATAAACCATTCACCTTGGGTGTATGACCATTGAAGGTTTTATTCATGTAAACAGAACAACAATTATTCTCTGACTTTAAATGAATAGTCGTATTGCAATAAACATGATCAAATCATATTCATGCTTAACGCAAACACCAAATAACATTTATTTTGGTTCAACACTAATCCTGAAAGTATAGGGAGTGTGCGATGATGATCATATCAATCTTGGAACCACTTCCAACACACATTGTCACTTCACCCTTAACTAGTCTCTGTTCATTCTGCAACTCCTGTTTCGAGTTACTAATCTCAGCAACTGAACTAGTATCAAATACTGAGGGGTTGCTATAAACACTAGTAAAGTACACATCAATAACATGTATATCAAATATACCTTTGTTCACTTTGCCATCCTTCTTATCCACCAAATACTTGGGGCAGTTCTGCTTCAAGTGACCAGTCCCTTTGCAGTAGAAGCACTTAGTCTCAGGCTTAGGCCTAGATTTGGGCTTCTTCACTTGAGCAGCAACTTGCTTGCCGTTCTTCTTGAAGTTCCCCTTCTTCCCTTTGCCATTTTCTTGAAACTAGTGGTCTTGTCAACCATCAACACCTGATGCTTTTCTTGATTTCTACCTTCGTCGATTTCAACATCATGAAGAGCTTGGGAATCGTTTCCGTTATCCCTTGCATATTATAGTTCATCACGAAGTTCAGTAACTTGGTCATAGTGACTAGAGAACTATGTCAATCACTATCTTACCTGGAAGATTAAATCCAACTTGATTCAAGTGATTGTAGTACTCAAACATTCTAAGCACATGCTTACTAGCTGAGCTATTCTCCTCCATCTTGTAGGCAAAGTTCTTGTCAAAGGTCTCATACCTTTCGACACGGGCATGAGTCTGAAATACTAATTTCAACTCTTGGAACATCTCATATGCTCCGTGGCGTTCAAAACGTCTTTGAATCCCCGATTCTAAGCCGTAAAGCATGGTGCACTAAACTATCAAGTAGTCATCATATCGAGCTCACCAAACGTTCACAATGTCTGCATATGCTCCTGCGATCAGTCTGTCACCTAGCGGTGCATCAAGGACATAATTCTTCTGTGCAGCAATGAGGATAATCCTCATATCACGGATCCAATCCGCATCATTGCTACTAACATCTTTCAACTTAGTTTTTCTCTAGGAACATATCAAAATAAATGGGGAGCTACATCGCGAGCTATTGATCTATAACATAGTTATGCAAATACTATTAGGACTAAGTTCATGATAAATTAAAGTTCAATTAATCATATTACTTAAGAACTTCCACTTAGATAGACATCCCTCTAGTCATCTAAATGATCACGTGATCCAAATCAACTAAACCATGTCCGATCATCACATGAGATGGAGTAGTTTTCAATGGTGAACATCACTATGTTGATCATATCTACTATATGATTCATGCTCGACCTTTCGGTCTCCAGTGTTCCGAGGCCATATCTGCATATGCTAGGCTCGTCAAGTTTAACCCGAGTATTCCGCGTGTGCAAAACTGGCTTGCACCCGTTGTATGTGAACGCAGAGCTTATCACACCCGATCATCACGTGGTGTCTCGGCACGACGAACTGTCGCAACGGTGCATTCTCAGGGAGAACACTTATACCTTGAAATTTAGTGAGAGATCATCTTATAATGCTACCGTCGAACTAAGTAAAATAAGATTCATAAAGGATAAACATCACATGCAATCAAAATATGTGACATGATATGACCATGATCATCTTGCGCCTTTGATATCCATCTCCAAAGTAATGTCATGATCTCTATCGTCACCAGCATGACACCATGATCTCCATCATCTTGATCTCTATCAATGTGTCGTAACATGGTCGTCTCGCCAACTATTGCTTTTGCAACTATTGCTATCGCATAGCGATAAAGTAAAGCAATTACATGGCACTTGCATCTTATGCAATAAAGAGACAACCATAAGGCTTATGCTAGTTGCTGATAACTTTAACAAAACATGATCATATCATACAACAATTTATATCTCATCACGTCTTGACCATATCACATCACAACATGCCCTGCAAAAACAAGTTAGACGCCCTCTACTTTGTTGTTGCAAGTTTTACATGGCTGCTATGGGCTAAGCAAGAACCGTTCTTACCAACGCATCAAAAACCACAACGTGATATAGTGATTGCTTTTTGATCTTCAGAAAGAACCCTGTTCATTGAATCTGATTCAACTAAAGCTGGAGAAACAGGCACCCACTAGCCACCTGTGTGCGAAGCACATCGGTAGAACCAGTCTCGCGTAAGTGTACACGTAATGTCGGTCTGGGCCGCTTCATCCAACAATGCCGCTGAATCAAGAATCAACTAGTGACAACAAGCAATATGTATATACCCACACCCACAACTCCTTTGTGTTCTACTCGTGCATATAACATCTATGCATAAACCTGGCTCGGATGCCACTGTTGGGGAATGAAGTAATTTAAAAAAAAATCCTACGCACACGCAAGATCGTGGTGATGCATAGCAACGAGAGGGGAGAGTATCGTCCACGTACCTTCGTAGACCATAAGCGGAAGTGTTATGAGAACGTGGTTGTCTCCATCTCCAATAATATTTGTCCAACTGGCACATTATTTACATTGTTAATTATATTCGCAGCAATATTAACGTACATCATCTCTTGTTTGCGCACGTCTGGACCGCTGCCACGGCCGGTCCTGACCAACCCGAACCCTCTTCATCACCCGCGCGTGCTTCCCGCCCAAAACGGTCAGTGCCGCATTCATGCCCAGCCAGAGCGGACACGACCTCTCACTAGCGCCGGCATTGAAGCGGCGCGCCGGCCGAGAGAGCGTCGCCCGCGCCGCTTCCGGGTGCACGCGGCTGCTCCGCGTTCAAAGGCCGCAATAGCCGGCTACAACATGCATGTAAAAAGTTCTTGGGAGTCCGTGCTACAGCTAGCTGTCCTCCCCCAACTCGTCAATCTCTTCCAGTAGTGCTAGTACTCCATGGCGTGATCCATCGACAAGCAGGCGGGAAAGTTATGGTATAGTACTCGGTTTGCGGTGAGTGGCATGCCGAGCGACCGTGTGAGACACGAACACGACAGACGCGATTTAAACGTTGGTTTTGCTCGATGGCGCGATCCAACGAAACGAAACGTTGGTTTCTCTCCGTTTCCATTTTTTCTTTGGAAAAACGGAAACTTTTCCACTCCATTTTCATTCCTATTCCAAGGTTGCCCCGTTACAACATTCCATCAAATACAAAGGAAAACTAACACGCATGCTGATGCATCTCAATGATTCACAGATCATAGCCAATATTTACTTCACAACTAAAGAAAAAAGTTGTGAGAGCGTGTACGAAAGAAAAACTACTGATGGGGTCACTACGACTTAAACCCTAAACCCTAAACATGATTTAATTTCCTGGCCAGGTAGAACCTGTCGAAGGAAAGACGGCTGGCACCCTCGGATCATACGATGCTTTTGTGCAGTTCCACTAAAATCGACCTGAGCATCCCCGATGGCAAAGATATTGAAGAAGTGTGATTAGAATAATAGTACTGGCACTAGTTCATGAGACATAAACTCATCACAAGTAGAAGCCGGTAGACGTAGAGAAAGATCGACATGGAGATGGAGCTACGGCAGTGGAGCAAGCCAGCTCCAAAAGGAAGATGGACTACCTGGGACGTCGGGCCGTAGCTAGAAGGGCGGTTGGGATGCGGCATCGGCCCATACCGTGGTGACCCACGATTGGGATGCACCGACTGTGGGTTTTCTCCCTCGCCGATGTCGACCGCGTCTAAGCAGAACATTGTTCCCTTCCCCCAGCTGTGGGATCAGGCTCGTCGTTCTATGCTTGTGAAGAGAGCAACCTAAGCAAGCAGGCTTGTAGCTTAGGCTCCTGCTAGTGTATATATAGTGGTTTTCTTTTTCTCTCCATATCAACCATTTTATATTGCATACGTGTCATTCAAGAGTGAAATGATGGTTGCTTCTTCCGACTAACTTACTATGTGATTTGACTGCTCCTTAGTGGCCCCTACACGTACTCCCCCTACGTGTATGCAACAGTCACACGTACACATGGATGCAAAAACGCGCGCGACGCCCTAATGCATGCATGTCCGAGCACACGACGGAACACACACGGTGACGCTCAAGTGCTCAACCTACACGTGCATGCACACACATACTCAGTCAGGGTGAGCTAGTGACC
>NC_041386.1:191952000-191955425 GCF_002162155.2 Triticum dicoccoides | reverse complement strand
CGTATTTTTACAAATATACAGTGACAGACAGTGTATTTATCTCGTTTGAAATTAAGCCATGTTAACCGGAGAGGAGGCATCATGGACTAGCATTACTTTGCTGTGTCCCGTCAACTTGCCGAACGAGGAGAAGGTTGTAGGACGGGAGAAGCTTGCGCGCGGTGGCTCGCAGGACAAGGAGAAACTTTTGACTAATGCAAGCTCTCCCTCGCTCAGGCGGTGGACGTGCAACAGTTAATTCGGTGTCAGATTGCCAGAAGCATACTACACTATACTACTAGGAACCAGATGGAGGAGCGCCTGCACTCTTATTATAATTTTAAAATGTGATAAAGCAATCTTCAACACATTTGGTTCTCTTTGAGGGTTCTCGCATGTGATAATGGAAGCTGATTGCATGGAACACTTGCCACAATTCTCGCTTAATTCTGGCTCATATCCTGTTACAAATAGTAGCGCTCAGTAATATTTCCTCTTTTTTTGTTATTCAGCATGTAAACAGGTCAGCAAACCTTGCGGCGCATCTTCATGCAAACCATGCTTGCTACACTTTGAATGTGGCCGAGAGCTGGCTTGATGAAACACCTCGCTTCCTACTTCTTTTTTTTGGCTTCCTAGTGACCAGTGTCTTGGCTAATCGTCCTAAGAATGCTTATATATGAATAAAGCTCTCCCATTTACCCGCAAAAAAGATCAACCCATATTAACCAGAAAGGAGGGAGTATGGACTAGCACTACTTTCTGGTGTGTCCCGTCAACTCGCAGAACGAGGAGAAGCTTGCAGGACAAGGTGAAGCTCGCTTACGCCTTTTGACTAATGCAACCTAACCTCGGTGGACATGCATCAGTCCATTCGGTGTCAGATTGTCAGAGGCATACACTGTAGTACCCAACATGCGGAGTACCATCATTGTTCGACTTCACGAAGGGGCGAAGAGCCAAGCACAATACTAGTACGCGTACTTGGTTTTGCACCTTCATACTACTCCACCCTCCGTCACAGTTTACAGGGCGCGCTTCATTATGATGCATTTCTCTCAATGCATTTCCACCACCAGAGAGACTTTATACGCGTTTGGTTTAATGCTCAATTAATTAGGGCATGGTAACTGCAATCAAGTCCACAATTTTCTCTCCATGTACTGTACTACTACGGAGTGCATGCATGTGTGTACCCGGGGTGGAAGCACTGCATGCATGTGTGTACGCATTATTCCCTCTAGTAATAGACGCCGTGCTATAACTACCAATGCTATTTTTCAGGCCGATCGCTAGTCGCCTTGGTCCCATAGTTTTTTTCTTTTTTCTGAAGCGCGCTGTATAAACAGTGATGGATGGAGTAGTATGAGCGGATTCAAAGAAGAGCATATTGATTGTTGTTCTTCAGAGCAACTTACAGTGGGAAAGGTGGGGCTTGTGATTTGACTGCTCATTACTCACTATTAATGCGGCGCAATGACCGGGCTGAGTCTCCCATGCGGTTGTGCACTACCCCCTCGGTTCTTAAATATACTCTGGAGTATTTATCTTTCTAAAATATGTTGAAATCTCTGTTAAGACGAATAGAATATTTAGGAACGGAGGGAGTACACATACGAAGCAAAATGAGTGAATCTACACTCTAAAATATGCCCGTTTGAAATTTGTAAAAGACAAATATTTAGGAACAAAGGAGTATAATTTCGTGCATGACACATGGACCCGGATGATGAAGAGGCTTCTGGCAATGCTATCAAGCTTCCATCATTTGTTTACATAATTGACGTACTATACAAATAATTTTCCAGCGACATGAAATTTTACAATGGTGTGAGCTTTTAGCTTTTGTTTCGCGTGTCTTGCCATCGATGCTCTTTCGGAAACAATAAAAAACTAACTTCCTTGCTAATGCATGTCAATTATTAGCAGATCAGAGCTAATAATTACATCACAACTGAAGACAAAGTTGTGAGAAGGTGTTAAATTAAAATTGATCCATGCTTTCATTGGCAGCAATGTCCCCCCAGCTCTGTCTAAATCAACAAGGCATGTTGGGAAAAAAGTAGTTGTCTGGAGCATGCAACATTCCGATCATTTTGTGCAGTTCCACTAAAATAGAGCTGAGCGTCCCTGTTCCAAAGATATCAAGTGTGATTACGATAATAGAGGACTGCTGATGAAACAATAAACACACAAATAGAAGCCAGTCACCTTTGTGGTCTCTCTTAAGACTAACTAGTCGGAGAAGATTAGGCTCGGAGTTGGATGAGGAGGATAGAGCAAAACCAATCTCCCTTTGTGCAGTCGCACTAAAATGTAGAGACGTTGCCTGTGTGACATTTTAGTACAACTGCACAAAACACTCTTAAGAAGAAAGTGATTTGTGCAGTTCACCAAAAGGTCGCAATAGCAACGAGGTGAAATGGATAGCCCTGTTTGCAAAAAAGAGGTAGAAAGGAAACAATTACTGGCCAATAACAGTTGATGACACATGCGACGACAAAAAAGAAGCATATTCCTTGTCCTAAGGGAAGATAACAACACGGTTGTGTTTGTCTAAAACGGTGTGAGGACAAGAATGCAATATGGAAAGTACGCCGGACGAGCTACGTTTTGGGCAAAGAACTATGGAAGATCCACATGCAGCAACGTGGGAAAACGGGCAGTGGAGCAAGGCCGGAGGGGATACTTGGAGGTCGTCGGGATGTAACTAGGTGAGCGGCGGCGGGCGGAATCTGCAAGCAGGTGGCGTAGGCCCTGCCGCGCCGGAGCTTGGTCAGAGAGAACGGCGTGTACCGCAGATCGGGACGTGCTGCCTCGGCGACGTCGAAAGGAGAAATGATGCACTTCCTTCCTTTCCCCCGACGAACGGGATGCGGCCGAATCAGTGACCAATGGTGAGAGAGAGAGAGAGGCCACCGCACTCCCTTTCCCCCGGCGGACGGGATGCGGCCGGATCAGTGACCAATGGTGAGAGAGAGAGGCCACCGCACTCCCTTTCCCCCGGCGGACGGGATGCGGCCGGATCAGTGACTAATGGTGAGAGAGAGAGAGAGGTCACTGGAGCCTTGTGTGAGATACTCTGAAGAGCGGACTACCTTTTCCTCCATAAAAATCATTTTATATTCTGTGTACGTGCCATTGAGCGCTATAACTTCATTTAAAATAACGCGGCAATGCGTCAAGTCGAACTTTGTTTCGTGCATGCGTGGTACACGACCTCCCTAGGTAAACAACCGCTACAGGCGTTCAAATTAGCACATGGGCTGCCATTTCGTAAAGAAATGAGCTCCACCGTGTACCCGCGCGGGTGTGGCTGGGCACGAAGCGTGAGTACGTGCACGGTGCACCTATTCTCTTCTTGTATACGTACACCACCTACGTGGGGTTGTGTGAGAGAGATACAAACCTAGAGAGATATAGTGTGTGGGTTCTTGAGAGTTTTT
>NC_041386.1:191951121-191951425 GCF_002162155.2 Triticum dicoccoides | reverse complement strand
CCTCATGTATTAAGGGAGATCGATCGGCATCCATGCATATGTGCAGGAGATGAATAAGGTTGGGAGAGAGACAGAGCTAGAGTGTTGGAGGGGGTGGTAGTGGAGTTGCTTCTAACAAATTGTGGGATAGGCTTGCTAGACAAACAGAGGGCACGCCCGCAATATCAATAAGAGAGGAGGTGGCTGCTTGTTGTCTGTGCACGTGCGTGTGAGAGACGGGTTAGGAGGCATGCACGAATGATGAGGGGGATGATGTGGCTGTGGTAAGCAGACGTAACTACATAGGAAGATCAATCGCCCTTTG
>NC_041386.1:191928119-191950888 GCF_002162155.2 Triticum dicoccoides | reverse complement strand
GGGGGGGGTAGTTAAAGTCGATCTAGGTATATGTTGGGAGATCGATCGGTATACATGCATGTGTGTGTTAGAAGCAAATGAGGCACGAGGAGAAGGATAGAGAGAGAGGGATGCATGTAGGAGGTGGTACGAGAGGCATACTATATCGAGGGGGAGGAGTGTGCGAGTACGAGAACGATGAAAAGAGTGGTGGGAGTGAGGCATGGACGGTGACAAGAGAAGAGGGGAAGCTTGTGTTTGTGCTAGGCACACCTGGCTAGAGAGGCATATTGATCGATGTGTGCCGTAAAGAAGGAGCTGGGGGGCCTATACACACCGTGGGTGAACGACCTAAAGTGAAAACACGAATTTGCGCGATGGAGCTAGAGAATGCTGAGACAAGAGAAAGTTAGCGCTAGCTACAAAGATAAGAGGGTTGTGTGGGTGTAAAAGACGAATAGAGATCATATATACTTCATTGTAAAAAGCGAATTCGGATATTTAAAGAATTTATCATAGTGTTTAAAACCGACGGATGTGTGAATATATATAACGGTGATAAACATGGTGTGGTTATGAACATGGTATACTACATTTAATATATTTTATCTCTACTCTTATAAAAAACGGAGTTGTTGATGATGGTGTGCCTGCCATCCTACATTATAGGCCGTCTGATTTATATCTGGCGGATAACAAGGAAACTTTGATGGTTGAAGTTGGCAACAATCATGATTGTAGATTCTTATTGAAATAGAGAAACGAATTCAAATTTAGTTCGAATTGCAGCGGTAGTATAGACATTTGGAATGCACTAAAATGTTGGTATGAGTAGGTTACATGCATTATACAGCAAGCGAAAAAATTTAATCGGACATAACATGGATTCATACTCCCCCTTCCATCTAAATAGGGCGTAATGAGATTTTTAAGACCGCCTTTGACTATTAACAAGATTAATAGTACATGACATGCACAATGTGAAAATTATATCATTGAAAGAACCTTTCACAGACGAATTTAACAGTGTGCTTTGTGTAAGTTGCATGTCATATATCATTGCTCTAATATTTGGTCAAAGTTAGCATCGAAAAACGCATTAGTCCCCATATAGATGGAAGGAGGGAGTAGCTTTGAATAGCATTTGTATAGTAAAACGGGGCAAGACTCTCTCTTTGTGTGGTGTGAATAATTTTATTTTTTTGTTTTCTTTTTGGTGAGGGAAGTGCGAATTGATTTGGTACGTACAAGTACAATATTACGACACGTTAGGCTTGTCCCTGAAATTCAACCCGCGTCTTGTTATATCCCGAAAATTCAGATATCGTGCTCCCAATACTGGCGCCTTCACAACCCGCGCCTTGCTATCCCGAAAATACAACGCGCGCGAAAACTCCCTCCAGTTGCCAAATCCCGACACGCGTAATCCCCCTTCTAACCCTGAGCCGAAAGCGCCGCTAGTTCAAATTGGTGGGGGTACTTTTGTAACACACCCTACATTTTGGACAAGCGCGTTCCTAAGTCATGCTTCACCCCCTCCCATCACCCCCTTTTCGCCATTCGAAATCCCAGGCCGCCATAACCTCTCCGCTCCAGCCGCGAAACCCCACCCTCCTCCGTCCGCCACGTCACCGCTGCCCAGCCGGAGTCTCTTCCCTGACGATGTCGTCCACTGCAACAGCTCGATGTCCCTCGTCCACCTCCCCAGATGAGGATCCGTCGTCCATCTCGCTGTCCCGCCGGTTCAGCCGCCCCGTCCTCCACCTCCAAGGAGCTGCTTCGACGATCACCTCATCTATCGCGGCTGCTCCATCCCCACAGCGCCGCCTTAACCTACTCCATTGGAACCTCAACATCCTCACCGACTCCTCGGACGAAGCCGAGGCCTACTCGGCGCCACCAAAGAGGTTGTACACTCATCGCATCGCACCTTCTCCTTAACTCGACCTCCCGGCGCCGACGGTGCTCCATCCCGCACCCCCATGGAGCGGCTACCTTGAAGCCGGCGCCACGGGTGACATCTCCACGGCGGCTCTCCCCCCGTGTGAGGCCCCTTCGGCGGCGGTGTCCATACCAACCGGATCTGCTGCTGCTGCTCCGGCTCTCGCTCGATCACTCGCTCACCCAGCTGCTGCTGCTGCTCTCCCCCTCGCTCGTGCTACTGCTCTGCTCCGATTAAGCCACACTTCAGTCGACTGAATCGACTTTTGGGTCAGTCGATTTTCAGGGGTTGGGGGGGCTCGCCGGAGTTAAGGAAGAACCACCCGCAGCAGGGACAGGGGCTCACCGTAGAGGTACCCCACTATCTATCTTAGGGTTCTGGGTGGGGGGGCCTAGAGGACTAGCCGGGGCGACGGTGGCGAGTTGTTTCGGGGCGGCGAGGCGGCGCTGGGGCCGTCGGTTTGGCCGGTGGTGGCTGGCGGCTCAGGGGGGTGCAGGTTGAAGATGAACTGCAGGCCCTCCCTAAACTACATGTCAAGTGCCTCTCTGCTACCATTGCGTTCAGTTTCGACAGTAGCATTCAGATTCCATAGTAAATTTTAGTTTCGACAGTCAAGTTCAGAGTCAATAGTTTTTACCTCATCTGTTGTAGTCAGGTGGTTTTTGGTGATGTTAATTTTACATCCATTTTACATCATCGATTGGAAATGCTATTAGAGTCCCACTTGAGATTGACGATGTCTGTCTTGTGCTGCTTCAGCCTTGACGTCTTACGGCTCACCGGAGCTGCTCCAATGACAGAACGATCCATCACAGCAGAGCAATGCCCTGGACGCCGTCTACAGATTCCTCAGATCTTCCTCCACACCTCCGACAACCACCTCTGCCTCAACTGCTTCAGCGACCAACCAAATGATGCTGAGGTCGACACGGCTACGGCAAAGAGGTTGTACACTTGTTGCATCACTTATTACTATACATTCATGTTGATCCATTAGGGCTATTTTGGTTCAACGGAAAAACATCGATCCACTGGTTGTTACCATCACTCTAAATTTTTGCATGCTCTCCTTACATAATCTCACCATATTTTTTTCGTATGCATGTCAGATATTGTACATAGTCATGCTGAACATGTAGAGAAAAAGAGAAGAGTTTTGAGCGGCAATACAATGTCATGCAGGCATCGCTCCATGGTGGGTTCAATGGCAAACCCTCCCCACCCCTCTCCAGATTGTAATCCAGAGGAAGATATCTGTTCTGAGGCGGATTCGTACGCCGCTAACCACTCCTATTTACCCCCAAGGTGTTTGCTCTACCTTGGCATGATGATGTTAGTCATATCATGCATATGTTGCCTTGCAGTGCCTACTTTTGACATCATATATGTCATCTGCTTAGTTTAGACATGTTCTGTAATGCCACCTGTTTAGTTTCTATATCATATATGGGAATTATGCAGTCTCATGTCTTTTAGCCAGCCATAATATATGTGAAATGTGCAATGCCATCCTGTTTAACCAGGCATCATATATTTGAATGATATCTTGCCCTTCCTTTTCTTCATTACATTTCCATTTGTCGACAATGTTTGTACATTAAACTACTCTTCCTGTGAATCAGCCATTTGGGTGGGAGATGGAAAAATCTGGAGTGAAAACAAGGCCTCCAGAGCAGACATTGCTACCTGTCGAAGCAGATCTCTTGTTGGGTCCCGATAGCTTCTCAGAGATGGATTCAGAGACAGATGACCAGTCCTATTCCCCTACTGAGGTGTATGCTCTAACTTGGCACGGTTATACTGTTCATATCATGCATACAGTGCCTTGCATTACATAGTTTAGACATCATATACACAATATTCAACACCATGTTCTTAGTTCAGACATCATATCGAATGCCCTCTATTTAGCATATAAATCACATATGTGAATTAAATGATGCGATCCTGATTACTTAGATAACATGTAGGTGAATTATGTCATGCGATCCTGTTTAGTTATTCATCATATCTTTGAATTATGTTATGCTATGCTATCCAGTTTAGATAGACATCATATATGTGAAATTATGTCATGCTATCCATTTTAGTTAAACAATATACATGTCAACTATTTCATGCCCTCATTTTTCCACACTATCTATTGCATCTGTCTCTCATACAATGTCTGTACATTCAACTATGTTTCCTGTTTATCAGCCATTTGAATTGGAGCAGGTGATGCCAGTATCTAGCGGACTAAAAACACGGTCTTCAAATAAAATAGTGCTACCTCTTGGTGGAGATAGCACCCCGGTTGTACATGCACAAGAACCAGCCCTACCACACATAACCCAAACTCTCGCAGATTGTACCCGTACTACGATGGACAGAGAACCAGCTTCACCCAATCTAACCCCAACCCCAGCCGATAGTAACCCAGTTCCTGTTGACACAGCACCATCTCCACCACAGAGCTCCCAAACAAGAGCAGTTAGTAAGGCAGCTCCAGTGCCCAAAGGGCTAGTACTATCACGGCGAACCGCAACTCCACCAGTTAGTATGCCTATTCCTGTGGAGGAAGCACAACCAGCTAGTCGTAGTTTAGCATCTATCGCATTTGATGTTGTTAAATCGTATGTGCGTATCTTCCCATCTTGGAAATATTATACTGAAGATGAAGTAAAATGCCAGTTGCAGGTGTTTGTCTAGGAGTTATGTGTAAGTAATGTTATTCATGGCAATTACTTTGCTTCGTCTCATACATCCTACCTCCATGATGGTTATAATACAACAAATTTTACCATTTTTCTCTATAGAGAAGGACTGATTTGGAAACTCAGGATGAGGTAACCTGTGCTAATACCTCTGCTATCTTCAACAATGCTTGGTGGCAGTATCGGAATTACCTGAAGAAAACGTACTTCACCAGCAAAGAAACTCATCAAATTCCCTTACGTTCTCCTGAGACACATTTACTGGACGATGACTGGGAACGCCTTGTTCTATATTGGTCCCGAACCAAGAATGTGTTAAGGTCTATGAGCTCATTTTCTATTTTTAAGTATTATATTCTTGCGTTTTACTGTACTCTGTTCATGTAGAACAAGTGCCTAAACCTGAAGAACAACTGTTCTAATTTAAGAATCCATTGCTACCATAGGACATAGATATATGTTTGTTTGATGCTTTTATTATGTACTAGTACTTGGCAATAGAAGACTTGGTAGTTTAATCCTGTCCACCTTACTAATGAACCGGTTCACAGAAATGAGTTTCATATAGTAGTACATGCTAAACTTGTTATGTGTCTGCTTGTTTCTTCTTTTAGAATGCTGACAGAATATTGGGGAAGAGTGCCTTATTAAGCAACGGTAAAGGAAGTAATGCAGATAAGGTTCAGGATAGTGACACATCCTGTCTTGGTTTATTGTTGGAGTTACTGGCCACTACCGCTTGCACAAGCTATTCAAACTCACTGTCTGAATCAGTTCGGTTTCTTGAGTCTCAACTACAAGCTGAAAGACATCGATCAGCTGTGCTGCGACAAGAAGCGGAAGGACTGCGTAAGTCCCTGGAGCATTCAGATGCATACTTTCTGGTGCAACAGCAAGCGTTGGAGGATTTTAGCGCCAAACAGGACAAATCTAATCAGCTTGCTAAGCTTATTGCCAGCATGGTGGATACCCAGGATAATGTTTCTTGAGCTCTTCTGAAGTTGTTTTAGTTATGCTCTTCTTTGCTGCCGCGTTTATTTGCACTGTTGGCCAATTTTGACGGCCAGTGTATATGATATGCTGCTTTGTTCCCTATATTTGCACTGGCGGCGAACTTTGATGCCCAGTGGATGCAATATGTGTAATAGCTGTGATAGCCTAGCATTAGTTGCTTGCTTATTTATTTCCTTGTTGTCTTGTTTATTTGTTTGCTTGTAGTCATTGCAGTTCTTTTTCCGCGGTTAACTAGTGGCTGCAATAACCTATTTTTTAAAACTAGGCCACAATAACCATGGGCTAATATTTACTGTAGTGACACTGGGCCTCCTACGGGCCGTAGAAACAGTGGGCCTTTTACGGGCCATAGAAACAGTGGGCCTTTTACGGGCCGTAGAAACAGTGGGCCTTTTGTTTTCGTAGTTTCATTTTCTCTTTCTTGAGTCATAGGAAACACCGTACTGTTAAAGGGGTTCGAGGAAATACTAAGGAAAAATTTCCATGTGATGCTCAACTCAAAATCCTACACCTACTAATCCCTTCGAGTGAAGCCATTGGAAATCTCATACAGTCCAGTCATGTTCTTCAGTGATAGAGACGAAGTTCTTCTGGTCTCTGAGGAATTTGTTCTGACTGAGGAGTTAGGAATTCGCCAGTGCGGATTTCCTACACAGTGAGGAACATGATAGCCCTGAGGATTTTGCTACTCAAAATTCCGACCATTGCTGTGCTATGCGCCAGCTGTCCCAAAATATCTATCCACCTAACGGTCATATCATTGAAGGGCATTTATGTCTTATCATGTCGGGCTGCTCCCTAGGCTATAAATAGCCGCCCCCTACAACCACTAGTTGGTTGGCTGCTCCAAGAGAAACTGACACTTGTCATTTGAGAGCAACCCATCCTCCGAGGACTTTGAGCGAAAATCATCAAGTGAGGAAAAACCAAAAACCAAAAACCCAAACACCTACAAACCCCAAGTGATTGAGCATCACTGAAGAGATTGATCCTCCGTGGATCCGACGCTTGTTACCTTTGAAGACTGTGCTTCTTCCAGATGGTTAGGCGTCATGGTCTAGAGCATCCAAGAGGAATTGTGGATCACCGAGTGACCAAGTTTGTGAAGGTTTGGAAGTCACCTGAAGACTTACCATGAGTGATTGGACGGGGTCTGTGTGACCTTAGTTCAAGGAGAATACGGTGAGGACTGGGTGTCCTGAGCTGCGTGTTCAGGACTGGGTGTCCGGGACTGTGTGAACTCGAGTTTAAATACTCAGCCGCTCCAACCAGATGTACAACTAAGACAACAGTTGGAACTGGTCTACCAAATCATTGTCTTCACCAAGCTTACTGGTTCCATTTCCTCAACTCTTTCATTTCCTCATAATTGAGTTGTGTACTTGTTCATATCTATGTTTGAAGACTTTGACTGAAGAATTTCTCAATTTCCTCAGTTCAATTTCTTCAGTCTGTTTGTCTTCATCCTGTGTTATCCTGTGCTTACGCTTCCTGTACTCTGTGCCTGTCTTCATTTCATCATGATGACTATGCTTGTATTCTGTTATGTTTACTTTTGAGTACTTATTCCGCCGCTAGTAGTTCTTCGCTAAGGAATTTCCTCACCGGCAAATTCCTCAGTGAAGAATTTCATAAAAATCGCCTATTCACTCCCCTCTAGTCGATATAATGCACTTTCAATTGGTATTAGAGCAAGGTACTCCCTTTTTCTGTGTGATTTTGGTTTAACCGCCTGGAGTTTTAGTTATGTTGACCACATGTATGATCAAGGTCTCTGCTGGGTGTCCTACCTTCAATGGGACAGACTACCCCTACTGGAAGAATAAGATGCGAATGCATCCTGAAGCAATTGATAACGATCTCTAGTATGTTGTGGAAAATGGTGTTCCCTCAGTCACACCTTCTCTGAATGCTGCTGATGTGAAGAGATTCAAGGAACTCGACTCTCAAGCGAAGAATATCATATGTGGCCATCTGAGCAAAGGACAGTATGGCAGAGTGAGTGCTTTGGAGACAATGAAGCTTATCTGGGACAGGTTGTCCAAAGTGAATGAAGGAGTCTCAACTCAGCATGACTCTCAAGTTGATGTTCTTCGCAATCTCTTCAACCGCTTCAAAAGACTCGACAATGAAAATGTTCAACAAACCTTCGATCGCCTCACTGACATCTCAAATGAGCTTCAAGCACTTGGTGCCACTGACATCACCGACCATGAGGTGGTGAAGAAATTGCTGAGATCGCTTGATTCCTCATTTGACACTCTGGCATTGATGATACAAGAACGTGCCGATTACAAGTCACTTGATCCCGCTGATATTCTCGAAAGGCTAAATACTCATGAGTTCCAACTTGCTGAAAAGAGAGATCTCTATGGTTCAAGCTATGGCAAAACACGTGCACTGAAGGCCAAGGCAGTATCTGAGTCCGAAGATGAAGACTCTATTAGCAGCCTTGGTGATCCTGAAGAACTAAGCCATGATCTGGCTCTGCTTGTGAAGAAGTTCCAAAAGTTCTCAAGACGTGGTCTCCTTGGAAGACCCTCAAGGAGCAGTGATTCCTCATCCAGTGACTACAAGAGGAGGCTCTACCACAAATGCAAGAAGCCTGGACATTACATTCAAGATTGTCCTCAATGGGAAAAGGAATCAAAGAAGAAGAAATACAAGGATTACAGTTCTGATGATGCGAAGAAAAAGAAGAAACCCACAAAATCCTCATCATCAAAATCCTCAAGGCCTTCATATCACAAGAAGAGCAGCTCCAAGAAGGCCAGGGCATTCATTGGCAAGGAAATGGACTCTGAGGCTGAATCTGAAGAAAATGAGGAAGAGGAGTCATCTGAGGAGTCCGGATCCGGAGTGGCGAGCCTAGCTCTCGCTACTGCATTCTTCAGCAAGTCTATCTTCAACACTGAAGAAAATGACCTCACCAACAAAGCTGATGAAGGGGATGATGACTACGCTCCCACCTATTGCTTCATGGCAAAGGGTGCCAAGGTACTCAAATATACCTCATCTGAATCAAGTGAGAATGAATCTGATGAAAACCTTAAGCCGAGCTATTCTAAACTTGC
Source organism: Triticum dicoccoides (assembly GCF_002162155.2). NCBI lineage: Eukaryota > Viridiplantae > Streptophyta > Magnoliopsida > Poales > Poaceae > Triticum > Triticum dicoccoides. The sequence continues at coordinate 191,942,183 of NC_041386.1, read as the reverse complement.
TAAGATTGCTATAAAACAACAAAGGGCTTTAGAAAAGGTTCAAAACATGCTAGACAAAAGTGATGATATGTTGGGCGAAGAAATGGATCGCACTAAAGCCTTGACTGAAAATCTTCAGAGATTTCAGACTAGGTTTGACAATCTTCAAAGTCATCATAACACTCTCTTATCCGATCATGAGAAGCTTTCTTATGAATTTCTTCAAAGAAAGCAAGATCTTGAAAAGCTAAGAGTGAGTTATGAAGATCTTTAGAAGGAGCGCGATTCATTACTTGCTCAACATATCAACGCTTCTCAGGAAGAATTTTTTCCTCCATGCTTGAAGTGCATTGAACGTGAATCTGCTAGTTCTTCACCCGAATGTTCAAATGCTGCTAATGTTCAAATTCTTCACATGCCTCTTCTATCACTAATTCCTCATCTGAGGACATTGCTAGTATCACTGACGATGCAGGGCTAAAGGAATTGTACATGACAGGCATGTACAAAAGCCTCAAAGGGCATCAGACTCTTTGTGATGTGCTTAAAAAGCAGATCCTCAACAGGAACCCTAGGAAAGAGGGTATTGCCTTTGAGAGGAAACTCAACGCTGATGGTACATATTGGAAGCCTGAGCAGTACCCCAAAACTACATGGGTTGCTGCAAAGGGACCTCCAGTTGATCCATCTAACCTATCTAGATATGCATGTGAATCTCCTCATTCTGATGATGAGTCATTTGACTCCAACTACAAACTGTTCAAAAATCAGAATGGTGAAGTATTTGCTAGATATGTTGGCACTAACTGCAGGAACGGCCCCCCTATGAAGAAAATCTGGGTCCCCAAAAGATGCCTTGAAAATCTTCAGGTGAATGTCATCATGACGCCACCTGTGAAGAATAGGAACCCCAGATCAAATTCTTCATATGGACCAAATTCTTCATATGGATCCAAGTCCTCATACGGACCAAACTCCTCACATGGATCAAATTCCTCAAAAGGATCAAATTCCTCAAATGAACATCATCGTGCTAACCCGTCTGTTTCGTAGGGAAGATCTAAGGATTATGGATATGTGCATTATTCTTCAAATCATTATGTCCATAAGTCCTCGAAGAATTTCTCTGCTTACTCGTATGCTTATTCTAACCCCTCTTATGTGAAACGAAATGGACTAGCTTCTATGCCATCCTTCTTGTATGGAGCTCGCAGAATGATGAACTCTTTGCCACCCCTTCAGATGTGGGTGGTGAAGAAAAAGAACTAATCTCTTCTGCAGGGTCAGGTCTCCAGACGTACTTAATCGTCTGAAGAATTTGCTGGAGACCTGAGAATGCTTGATAGGACGCAGACTAATCATGAAGAAATGAACTTTCATTTCTCAAGTCCTCATATTGCTTTATCTGTTCTCTTGCCTGATGAAATTGATCTGATGAATTGATGTCATATTCTTCACTGATGAAGTATATGAGTTTGTAAGCTGCACTAATTCATCTGCAGGATGATCAAGCCAAAGCCACTGAGTGGGTTCTCGATAGTGGATGTACAAATCACATGACTGGTGACAAGAAACTATTGATGGATGCTCCATTATCTCCGTCGCATCTGAAGCATATCATCTTTGCTGACAAAGGCAAAAGTCAGGTATTGGGTCTAGGTAAGGTTGCAATCACAAAGGGTCGACACACAGATAAAGTCATGCTTGTTGAGTCCCTAGGATACAACCTTATGTCTGTCTCAATGCTTTGTGATCTTGATATGGTTGTTGTCTTTGGCAAGTATCGTTGTGTTGTGGTTATGGAAGGTGACAATTCCAAAGTCTTCAAAGGCTTTAGGAGAGGAGACCTGTATATTGTTGATTTCTCTACATGACCACAACCAGCCGTGTGTCTACTTGCAAAAGCTTCAGAAGGATGGCTCTGACATCGACGACTTGGTCATGCAGGCATGAGGAATTTGCACACGCTTGCAAGAAGAAGCATGTCATTAGCATCGAGAATGTAAAATTCCTCAAGGATCACCTATGTGGAGCCTGTGAAGCTGGGAAGATGACAAAGGCCAAGCATCCAGTGAAGACTATCATGACCACTACTCGTCCATTTGAATTGCTTCACATGGATCTCTTCGGTCCTAATCATTATTCTACTATTTGAAATGAAGCATCTCAATATGGCTTTGTTATTGTTGATGACTACTCTCGTTATACATGGGTACACCTTGTTACTTACAAACATGAAGTGCAGGAGGTCTTCAAACGATTTTCCTTGAGGGCTTCAACCAACTTTGGTGTGAAGATCAAGCACATCAGAAGTGACAATGGCACTGAGTTCAAGAATTCTGGTCTCAATGACTATCTTGATGAACTTGGTATTACTCATGAGTTATCTGCTCCTTACACTCCTCAGCAGAACGGCATCGTGGAGCGCAAGAACAGGACTCTTGCTGAGATGGCTCGCACTATGCTTGATGAATACAAAATGCCTCGTCTGTTCTGGACTAAGGCAATTGATACTGCATGCCACATCATCAACAGACTATATCTTCACAAATTCTTCAAGAAGACTTCCTATGAACTCCTCACTGATAAGAAACCCAATGTATGTTATTTCAATGTCTTCGGTGCTAAATGTTGGATAAGAGATCCTCATCACAACTCAAAATTTGCATCGAAATTGCATCGAAAGCACATGAAGGTTTTATGCTTGGTTACGGAAAGGACTCGCACACCTATAGAGTCTTCAACAACGTTCTTCACAAGGTTGTTGAAACTGTAGATGTGCGGTTCGATGAAACTAATGGCTCGCAAAGAGAGAACCTACCTACTATGATAGATGAACCAGCACCTGAGGAAACTATCAAGTTCAAGGCTACTGAGGGTGTCATTCCCACTGAAGAATCTGCTGAAGAATTCATTCCAGAACATGAAGAACGTCGAGCTAATGCACCTGAAGAAAATACTGAAGAAAATGGCGCTGAAGAGAATGCTGATCAAATTCTTCAACGGCAACCAGCTCATCCTCGCATTGCAAAAGAAGTGCAAGTTGAAAAGATCATCAATGACATCAAAGCGCCAGGTCCTCTCACACGCTCAAAAGCTTCACATTTGTCTAACTTTTGTGGGCACTATGATTTTGTCTCTATTACAGAGCCCACTAAGGTAGATGAAGCATTTCTGGAGCCTGAGTGGATTCAGGCCATGCAAGAAGAATTACATCAGTTCGAGCTCAACAATGTCTGGGAACTGGTCAAACGTCCAGATCCTCGCAAGCACAATATCATCGGCACAAAGTGGATCTACCGCAACAAGCAAGATGAAAATGGCCTTGTGGTGAGGAATAAGGCACGACTTGTAGCTCAAGGCTACACACAGGTTTTGAAGATCCAAAGAATCCTGACAAAGTCTTCAGACTCAACAAGGCCCTCTATGGCCTCAAGCAGGCCCCACGGGCGTGGTATGATACTTTGAAGGAATACCTCATGACGAAATGCTTCAAACCCGGTTCACTCGACCCTACTCTTTTCACTAAATCTTATGATGGTGAATTGTTTGTGTGCCAAATATATGTTGATGATATTATCTTTGGCTATACTGACCAACGTTATAGTGATGAATTTGCCTATATGAAGAGTGAAGAATATCAAATGTCTATGATGGGAGAGCTGAAATTCTTCTTAGGACTTCAAATTCGTCAACAACGCAATGGCATATTCATATCTCAGGAGAAATACCTCAAGGATGTACTGAGAAAATTCGGCATGCAAGATTGCAAAGGCGTAAAAATTCCTATGCCCACAAATGGCCATCTGTGCACTGATGAAAATGGTATTGACTTCGATCATAAGGTATACCGCTCCATGATTGGCTCTTTATTGTAATTATGTGCATCTAGGCCAGATATAATGCTTAGTGTTTGCATGTGTGCCCGATTTCAAGCTACACCAAAGGAATCACACCATAAGGATGTGAAGCATATTCTTCAATATCTAGCTCACACACCAACACTTGGATTATGGTACCCCAAGGGCTTGGCTTTTGATCTCCTTGGATATTCTGACTCTGACTATGCTGGTGATCATGTGGACCGCAAGTCAACACCTGGTACATATCATTTCCTCGGACGATCTTTGGTCTGTTGGTCCTCGAAGAAACAGAACTGCGTATCACAATCTACTGCTGAAGCTGAGTATATTGCCGCTGGTTCTTGCTGTGCCCAATTGCTATGGATGAAGCAAACTCTCAAGTACTACGGCATCAACATGAAGAATGTGCCTCTCTACTGTGACAATGAGAGTGCCATCAAGATTGCTCACAACCCAGTTCAGCACTCAAAGACAAAGCACATTCAGATTCGTCATCATTTTCTTCGTGATAATGTGTTGAAGGGCAACATTTCTATTGAGCATGTGAAGACTGAAGAACAGCTAGCTGATATCTTCACAAAGCCCTTGGATGAGAAAAGATTTAGCAAGTTGCTGTGTGAGCTAAATATCCTAGAATCTTCAAATGTTCTTTGAAAAAGACACTCATCCTAACACTTATGCAAAATTGATGACTTAGATGTGCAACACATGAAGAAACGTTTTTCTTCAATTCAATGAAGAACAACACTCTTAGTGTGAAAAAATTAACGAAGAATTTGATTCTGAAAACCCTACAATAATTGTACGCGGTGTCTGAAATCATCATTCTTATACGGTGGGTCACGCCACCACCAAAAGTTGAAATTTCTCAATTATTCATATTCTTCAACTTTGCATTGTCTTCACTGCTTTCGTCGTTTTTCTTCATTGACTATATATATTTAAGTTTATGTCCTCTACAACATTCACTTGTTGCTAATTCTTCAAGTTGGTTTTTCTGCTAAGTGAATGTTATCGGACCCTTCACCCTCTATGCTATACTCAACCCAAACTATTCACAAATTCTTCATGTGTGTTCTATTTGAAACTCGTTCAAAATCTTCACTGTGTCCTTGACAGCTGAAGAAATTGCGAACATAACTTTAAAACCTATCTTATCTAAATTTTCGGCTTCGCCGCTCAAACCGTTCCGCATCCCACGTTATACTTATCCACTCACCCACGATCTAACGCGATCTCCACCTCTCACTACGTGGGTGACACCTGTCATGTGAATGAGAAGGGTCAGGGGCATGTTCGTCCAATTTCTTTGGGCGAGCAGTTTTTCACCGTGGCTATAAATACCCCTCCTTCCCTTCCTCACTTCTTTTACTCTACTCGACCTCTCTCCAGCTCGAGCTTCTCAAACCCTAGCGCCGCCGCTACTTCATCGCCGCCGGTGAGGAAGAGCTTCACTGCCTCGACCTCGTCACCGACGTACTCGTGCCGACCGCGGAAATCTTCACTCCGCCGCCGCCGTAGCCGTCTTCCTCCGCCAAGTTAGGGCGTGGAAGATCTGCACTGACGAACTTCACATCTCCTCACTCCAGTTCATCGTGTTCTTCATCCAGGGTAATTAAAAGTTACTTTTACTACCCTCGTTGATTCGAATGATTCTCTACAAAATCTTCAAAGGTGTTTTTTTTCATATCTTCACACACTAAACACCTCACAAGTCATCTATTCTTGATTCGTTCCTCTAAGCATCATTTTTCTTCAAGATTCCTCAATTGTGTGGATCTTCGATCTATACAACTCTGGAACCTAAGACAAAGAATGCTTAGTGAAATTCTTCAAGACTCATCTGGTCAAATTCCTCAAACTTGTTCCTTTTGAAAAAGCTTCTGAGAACGCATATGACCTCTCCAAATTCCTCGCAACTATACTCTATTCATAGGTACTCATGTCAGCTACTGAATCACTAGGTTCTCATCAACTTAACTCATTTGCAGCGTTCCTCGAAGAAAAGTTGCCTACTTCTTCAGAGAATTCAATTGTCCAAATTTCTCAACTGAAGAAAATGGCTGACGGTAAGAAGCCACAGAAAGGAGGAAAGAGGCCTGAGGTCAATACAACGTTTGAGATCCCTGATGAAATATATGCTGGGTACTGCACACCTACTGAGGAAACCAAGAATGAGCGCAAAGTGTGCATTCAAAAGATAGAGAGGAGATGGGCACGAGAGTGGAGGGAGTACAGGTATGTAACTCCAAAGTACATGAAGAAATTCGCACTCAATCCTCCATGCCCAAGAGCTCCATTGACACCTGGCCAAATCGCTGATCCCACCAGCCTCAAGCGCGGTGAGGACTATCCTGATGAATGGGCCAACCGCCAAGCCAAGTTGGCTAAGCAAGCCAAAGAAGCAGTGAGGAAATTCAATGAAGACTCTGCTGCTGCTGCTGCTGCCTCTACTGAGGCCTTTGCTGTCAAGCCAAAGAAGGCTATGTCAAAGAATCCTGCGTGCAAGCCAAGTGCTTCACCAACAATGCCCTCAAGGCCAAGTTCCTCAGCAATGCCCTCACGACCAATTCCTCATGCTGCTCCTGCTCCCTCAAAATCCTCAGCTCCTCCGCCAAAGCCCTCAGCTGTTCCGACTAAATCCTCAGCACCTGTGCATCTTGCCTCATGCCGAAGGACTGCAGGCATGTCTATTGCCTTAGGTGTCTCAGCTAGCTCCTCAGTTGCACCAAGTTCCTCAGCTGGCCCCTCACTGCTGAAGACAAAGGCCACTGCTGGATGAGGTCCTTGTTGGGGAACGTAGTAATTTCAAAAAAATTCCTACGCACACGCAAGATCATGGTGATGCATAGGAATGAGAGGGGAGATTGTTGTCGACGTACCCTCGTAGACCGGCAACGGAAGCGTTGACACAACGTAGAGGAAGTAGTCGTATGTCTTCCCGATCCGACCGATCCAAGTACCAAACGTACGACACCTCCGAGTTATGCACACGTTCAACTCGATGACGTCCCTCGAGCTCCAATCCAGCAAAACGTTGAGGGAGAGTTTCATCAACACGACGGCGTGATGACGGTGATGATGTTCTACCGACACAGGGCTTCGCCTAAGCACTGCTACGATATGACCGAGGTGGAATATGGTGGAAGGGGGTACCGCACACGGCTAAGAAACGATCAGGAAGATCAACTTGTGTGTCATGGGGTGCCCCCTTGCCCCTGTATATAAAGGAGGGAGAGGGGGAGGTGCGGCCAGCCCTAGGGGTGCGCCTGGAGGAGTCCTACTCCCACCGGGAGTAGGACTCCCCCCTCTTGCCTTGTTGGAAAAGGAAGGGAGAAGGGAGAAAGAGGAAAGGGGGTGCCGCCCCCCTTCCTTGTCCAATTCAGACTAGGGGGGAGGGGGCGCGCGGCCTGCCCTGGCCAGCCCTCCTCTTCTCCCTTATGGCCCATGTAGGCCCAATAACCCCCGGGGGGGTTCCGATAACCCCCCGGTACTCCGGTAAAATCCTGATTTCACCCGGAACGTTTCCGATATCCAAATATAGGCTTCCAATATATCAATCGTTGTGTCTCGACCATTTCGAGACTCCTCGTCATGTCCGTGGTCACTTTCGGGACTCCGAACAACCTTCGGTACATCAAAACACAAAAACCCTAATTACGATCGTCACCGAACTTTAAGCGTGCGGACCCTACGGGTTCGAGAACTATGTAGACATGACCGAGACATGTCTCCGGTCAATAACCAATAGCGGAACCTGGATGCTCATATTGGCTCCTACATATTCTACGACGATCTTTATCGGTTAGACCGCATAACAACATACGTTGTTCCCTTTGTCATCGGTATGTTACTTGCCCGAGATTCGATCGTCGGTATCTTAATACCTAGTTCAATCTCGTTACCGGCAAGTCTCTTTACTCGTTCCGTAATACATCATCCCGCAACTAACTTATTAGTTGCAATGCTTGCAAGGCTTGAGTGATGTGCATTACCGAGAGGGCCCAGAGATACCTCTCCGACAATCGGAGTGACAAATCCTAATCTCGAAATACGCCAACCCAACAAGTACCTTCAGAGACACCTGTAGAGCACCTTTATAATCACCCAGTTACGTTGTGACGTTTGGTAGCACACAAAGTGTTCCTCTGGTAAACGGGAGTTGAATAATCTCATAGTCATAGGAACATGTATAAGTCATAAAGAAAGCAATATCAACAAACTAAACGATCAAGTGCTATGCTAACGGAATGGGTCAAGTCAATCACATCATTCTCCTAATGATGTGATCCCGTTAATCAAATGACAACTCATGTCTATGGTTAGGAAACATAACCATCTTTGATCAACGAGCTAGTCAAGTAGAGGCATACTAGTGACACTCTGTTTGTCTATGTATTCACACATGCATTATGTTTCCGGTTAATACAATTCTAGCATGAATAATAAACATTTACCATGATATAAGGAAATAAATAATAACTTTATTATTGCCTCTAGGGCATATTTCCTTCAGTCTCCCACTTGCACTAGAGTCAATAATCTAGTTCACATCGCCATGTGATTTAATACCAATAGTTCACATCACCATGTGATTAACACCCATAGTTCACATCGACATGTGACCAACACCCAAAGGGTACTAAGGTGTGATCATGTTTTTCTTGTGAGAGAAGTTTAGTCAATGGGTCTGCCACATTCAGATCCGTATGTATTTTGCAAATTTCTATGTCAACAATGCTCTGCATGGAGCTACTCTAGCTAATTGCTCCCACTTTTAATATGTATCCAGATTGAGACTTAGAGTCATCTGGATCAGTGTCAAAACTTGCATCGACGTAACCCTTTACGACGAACCTTTTGTCACCTCCATAATCGAGAAACATATCCTTATTCCACTAAGGATAATTTTGACCAATGTCTAGTGATCTACTCCTAGATCACTATTGTACTCCCTTGCCAAACTCAGGGCAGGGTATACAATAGGTCTGGTACACAGCATGGCATACTTTATAGAACCTATGGCTGAGGCATAGGGAATGACTTTCATTCTCTCTCTATCTTCTGCCGTGGTCGAGTTTTGAGTCTTACTCAACTTCACACCTTGTAACACAGGCAAGAACTCCTTTTTGACTGTTCCATTTTGAACTACTTCAAAATTTTGTCAAGGTATGTACTCATTGAAAAACTTATCAAGCGTCTTGATCTATCTCTATAGATCTTGATGCTCAATATGTAAGCAGCTTCACCGAGGTCTTTCTTTGAAAAACTCCTTTCAAACATTCCTTTATGCTTTGCAGAATAATTCTACATTATCTCTGATCAACAATATGTCATTCACATATACTTATCAGAAATGCTGTAATGCTCCCACTCACTTTCTTGTAAATACAGGCTTCATTGCAAGTCTGTATAAAACTATATGCTTTGATCAACTTATCAAAGCGTATATTCCAACTCCGAGATGCTTGCACCAGTCCATAGATGGATCGCTATAGCTTGCATATTTTATTAGTACCTTTAGGATTGACAAAACCTTCTGGTTGCATCATATACAACTCTTCTTTAATAAATCCATTAAGGAATGTAGTTTTTTTTATCCATTTGCCAGATTTCATAAAATGCGGCAATTGCTAACATGATTCAGACAGACTTAAACATAGATACGAGTGAGAAACTCTCATCGTAGTCAACACCTTGAACTTGTCGAAAACCTTTTTGTGACAATTCTAGCTTTGTAGATAGTAACACTGCTATCAGCGTCCGTCTTCCTCTTGAAGATCCATTTAATCTCAATGGCTCGCCGATCAATGGGCAAGTCAATCAAAGTCCATACTTTGTTCTCATACATGGATCTCATCTCAGATTTCATGGCCTCAATCCATTTCGCGGAATCTGGGCTCATCATCGCTTCCTCATAGTTTGTAGGCTCATCATGGTCAAGTAACATGACCTCCAGAACAGGATTACCGTACCACTCTGGTGCGGATCTCACTCTGGTTTACCTACGAGGTTCGGTAGTAACTTGATCTGAAGTTACATGATCATCATCATTAGCTTCCTCACTAATTGGTGTAGTAGTCACAGGAACAGATTTCTGTGATGAACTACTTTCCAATAAGGGAGCAGGTACAGTTACCTCATCAAGTTCTACTTTCCTGCCACTCACTTCTTTCGAGAGAAACTCCTTCTCTAGAAAGGATCCATTCTCAGCAATGAATATCTTGCCTTTGGATCTGTGATAGAAGGTGTACCCAACATTTTCTTTTGGGTATCCTATGAAGATGCACTTCTCTGATTTGGGTTTGAGCTTATCAGGTTGAAACTTTTTCACATAAGCATTGCAACCTCAAACTTTAAGAAATGACAGCTTAGGTTTCTTGCCAAACCATAGTTCATACGGTGTCGTCTCAACGGATTTAGATGGTGCCCTATTTAACGTGAATGTAGCTGTCTCTAATGCATAACCCCAAAACGATAGCGGTAAATCAGTAAGAGACGTCATAGATCGCACCATATCTAATAAAGCATGGTTACGACGTTCGGACACACCATTACACCGTGGTGTTCCAGGTGGCGTGAGTAGTGAAACTATTTCACATTTTTTTAACTAAAGGCCAAACTCGTAACTCAAATATTTTACTTCTGCGATCATATGGTAGAAACTTTTATTTTGTTATGATGATTCTCCACTTCACTCTGAATTTTTTTGAACTTTTCAAATGTTTCAAACTTGTGTTTCATCAAGTAGATATACTCATATCTGCTCAAATCATCTGTGAAGATCAGAAAATAATGATACCTGCCGCGAGCTTCAATATTCATCGGACCACATACATCAGTATGCATGATTTCCAACAAATCTGTTGCTTGCTGCATTGTTCCGGAGAACGGAGTCTTAGTCATCTTGCCCATGAGCCATGGTTCGCAAGCATCAACTGATTCATAATCATGTGATTCCAAAAGTCCATTAACATGGAGTTTCTTCATGCGCTTTACACCAATATGACCTAAACAGCAGTGCCACAAATAAGTTGCACTATCATTATTAACTTTGCATCTTTTGGTTTCAGTATTATGAATATGTGTGTCACTACGATCGAGATCCAACGAACCATTTTTCATTGGGTGTATGACCATAGAAGGTTTTATTCATGTAAACAGAACAACAATTATTCTCTAACTTAAATGAATAACCGTATTGCAATAAACATGATCAAATCATATTCATGCTCAACGCAAACACGAAATAACACTTATTTAGTTTCAACACTAATCCCGAAAGTATAGGGAGAGTGCGATGATGATCATATCAATCTTGCAACTACTTCCAACGCACATTGTCACCTCGACTTTTACTAGTTTCTGTTTATTCTGCAACTCCCGTTTCGAGTTACTACTCTTAGCAACTGAACCAGTATCAAATGCCGAGGGGTTGCTATAAACACTAGTAAAGTATACATCAATAACATGTATATCCAATATACCTTTGTTCACTTTGCTATCCTTCTTATCCGCCAAATACTTGGGGCAGTTCCACTTCCAGTGACCAGTCCCTTTGTAGTAGAAGCACTTAGTCTCAGGCTTAGGACCAGACTTGGGCTTCTTCACTTGAGCAGCAACTTGCTTGACGTTCTTCTTGAAGTTCCCCTTCTTCCCTTTGCTGTTTTCTTGAAACTAGTGGTCTCGTCAACCATCAACACTTGATGTTTTTCTTGATTTCTACCTTCACCGATTTTAGCATCATGAAGAGCTTGGCAATTGTATCCGTTATCCCTTGCATATTATAGTTCATCACGAAGTTCTACTAACTTGGTGATGGTGACTAGAGAATTCCGTCAATCACTATCTTATCTGGAAGATTAACTCCCACTTGATTCAAGCGATTGTAGTACCTAGACAATCTCAGCACATGGTCACTGCTTGAGCGATTCTCCTCCATCTTTTAGCTATAGAACTTGTTGGAGACTTCATATCTCTCAACTCGGGTATTTGCTTGAAATATTAACTTCAACTCCTGGAACATCTCATATGGTCCATGACATTCAAAACGTCTTTGAAGTCCTGATTCTTAAGTCATTAAGCATGGTGCACTAAACTATCAAGTAGTCATCATATTGAGCTAGCCAAACGTTCATAATGTCTGCATTTGCTCCTGCATTAGGTCTGTCACCTAGCGGTGCATCAACGACATAATTCTTCTGTGCAGCAATGAGGATAATCCTCAGATCACTGATCCAATCCGCATCATTGCTACTAACATTTTCAACTTAGTTTTCTCTAGGAACATATAAAAATTAAACGGGGAGCAACATCGCGAGCTATTGATCTACAAATAGATATGCTAATACTACCAGGACTAAGTTCATGATAAATTAAAGTTCAATTAATCATATTACTTATGCACTCCCACTTAGAAAGACATCCCTCTAATATTCTAAGTGATCACGAGATCCAAATCAACTAAACCATAACCAATCATCACGTGAAATGGAGTAGTTTTCAATGGTGAACATCACTATGTTGATCATATCTACTATATGATTCACGCTCGACCTTTCGGTCTTAGTGTTCCGAGGCCATATCTGCATATGCTAGGCTCGTCAAGTTTAACCTGAGTATTCTGCGTGTGCAAAACTGGCTTGCACCCATTGTAGATGGACGTAGATCTTATCACACCCGATCATCACGTGGTGTCTGGGCACGACGAACTTTGGCAACGGTGCATACTCAGGGAGAACACTTTTTATCTTGAAATTTAGTGAGAGATCATCTTATAAAGCTACTGTCGAACTAACCAAAATAAGATGCATAAAAGATAAACATCACATGCAATCAAAATATGTGACATGATATGGCCATCATCATCTTGTGCCTTTGATCTCCATCTCCAAAGCATCATCATGATTTCCATCGTCACCGGCATGACACCTATGATCTCCATCATCTTGATCTATATCAATGTGTCGTCACATGGTCGTCTCGCCAACTATTGCTATCGCATAGCGATAAAGTAAAGCAATTATTTGGCGCTTGCATCTTATGCAATAGAGAGATAACCATAAGACTTTTGCCAATTGCCGATAACTTCAACAAAACATGATCATCTCATACAACAACTTATATCTCATCACGTCTTGACCATATCACATCACAACATGCCCTGCAAAAACAAGTTAGACGTCCTCTACTTTGTTGTTGCAAGTTTTACATGGCTGCTATAGGCTGAGCAAGAACCGTTCTTACCTACGCATCAAAACCACAATGATAGTTTGTCAAGTTGGTGCTGTTTTAACCTTCGCAAGGACCGAGCGTAGCCACACTCGGTTCAACTAAAGTTGGAGAAACTGACACCCGCCAGCCACCTGTGTGCAAAGCACGTCGGTAGAACCAGTCTCGCGTAAGCGTACGCGTAATGTCGGTCCGGGACGCTTCATCCAACAATACCGCCAAACCAAAGTATGACATGCTGGTAAGCAGTATGACTTATATCGCCCACAACTCACTTGTGTTCTACTCGTGCATATGACATCTACGCATAAAACCAGGCTCGGATGCCACTATTGGGGAACGTAGTAATTTCAAAAAATTTCCTACGCACACGCAAGATCATGGTGATGCATAGCAACAAGAGGGGAGAGTGTTGTCTACGTACCCTTGTAGACCGGCAACGGAAGCGTTGACACAACATAGAGGAAATAGTCGTACGTCTTCCCGATCCGACCGATTTAAGTACCGAACGTACGACACCTTCGAGTTCTGCACACGTTCAACTCGGTGACATCCCTCGAGCTCTGATCCAGCAAAACATTGAGGGAGAGTTTCGTCAGCACGACGGCGTGATGACGGTGATGATGTTCTACCGATGCAGGGCTTCGCCTAAGCACTGCTACGATATGACCGAGGTGGAATATGGTGGAAGGGGGCACCGCACACGACTAAGGAACGATCACGAAGATCAAATTGTGTGTCATGGGGTGCCCCCTTGCCCCCGTATATAAAGGAGGGAGAGGGGGAGGTGCGGCCAGCCCTAGGGGTGCGCCTGGAGGAGTCCTACTCCCACCGGGAGTAGGACTCCCCCCTCTTGCCTTGTTGGAAAAGGAAGGGAGAAGGGAGAAAGAGGAAAGGGGGGCGCCGCCCCCTTCCTTGTCCTATTCGGACTAGGGGGGGAGGGGGCGTGCGGCCTGCCCTTGCCGGCCCTCCTCTTCTCCCTTATGGCCCA
>NC_041386.1:191899460-191927683 GCF_002162155.2 Triticum dicoccoides | reverse complement strand
GTCCGGTAACCCCCCGGTACTCCGGTAAAATCCTAATTTCACCCGGAATGTTTCTGATATCCAAATATAGGCTTCCAATATATCAATCGTTATGTCTCGACCATTTCGAGACTCCTCATCATGTCCGTGATCACATCCGGGACACCGAACAACCTTCGGTACATCAAAACACAAAAACCCTAATTACGATCGTCACCGAACTTTAAGCGTGCGGACCCTACGGGTTCAAGAACTATGTAGACATGAACGAGATACGTCTCCGGTCAATAACCAATAGCGGAACCTGGATGCTCATATTGGCTCATACATATTCTACGAAGATCTTTATCGGTCAGACCGCATAACAACATACGTTGTTCCCTTTGTCATCGGTATATTACTTGCCCGAGATTCGATCGTCGGTGTCTTAATACCTAGTTCAATCTCGTTACCGGCAAGTCTCTTTACTCGTTCCGTAATACATCATCCCGCAACTAACTTATTAGTTGCAATGCTTGCAAGGCTTGAGTAATGTGCATTACCGAGAGGGCCCAGAGATTCCTCTCCGAAATTGGAGTGACAAATCCTAATCTTGAAATACGCCAACCCAACAAGTACCTTCGGAGACACCTGTAGAGCACCTTTATAATCTCCCAGTTACGTTGTGACGTTTGGTAGCACACAAAGTGTTCCTCGATAAACGGGAGTTGCATAATCTCATAGTCATAGGAACATGTATAAGTCATGAAGAAAGCAATAGCAACAAACTAAATGATCTAGTGCTATGCTAACGGAATGGGTCAAGTCAATCACATCATTCTCCTAATGATGTGATCCCGTTAATCAAATGACAACTCATGTCTATGGTTAGGAAACATAACCATCTTTGATCAACGAGCTAGTCAAGTAGAGGCATACTAGTGACACTCTGTTTGTCTATGTATTCACACATGTATTATGTTTCCGGTTAATACAATTCTAGCATGAATAATAAACATTTATCATGATATAAGGAAATAAATAATAACTTTATTATTGCCTCTAGGGCATATTTCCTTCAGTCCTCGCCCAAGTCCTCAGAAGAAACAAGTCGCTTTCCAAGTGCCGTCTGAAGAAGACGAAGCTGATGATGATGAACTTGCAGAAATCATCAGAGACAGGCAAGTCAGGGCCGCTAGAGCCAAAGGAACAGAGGTGCTACTGCTTTTGGATCCCAAGTTGATCCTCGACTACATTGATGTTTGGCACAAGGACCCCAACACTCCCATGCCTGACTTCAAGCTGACTCTAGGCCAAAGTCACATGCTGACCCACTTCATTCAAGAAGAAAAGTGGAAATTTGAGAAGGCCAGGCAGATCAAGAAAGCTCAGTACAAGAAAGAGCGCTATCTGAAGAAAAACGTTGTCTCTATGACAACTGAAGAACTTGTCACTATTCAGACTAAGATCAAGAAACTCAGTGATGCTTTGACGCATATCACGCTGATTTGCTTGGAGCCAAGGTTCATTTTGTGAAACTTGCGGATAACTTCACTTCCAATGTTGCAGCCCCAACGCAATAGGAAATTCCTCATGCTGAAGCATCTGCTCAGCCTACTGAAGAAAATGCCAGCACCGCTGATGACAATCAGGCTGCTGAAGAAAATGTGAGTTCCAGGGCTGATGACTGCATTCCAGCCACTGAAGAAATTGCTAGGGCACCCACTAGTGGTGCGCCTGAAGAAAATGAAGAACTCATGGCAACTTAATCAGTTGTGCCTGAAGAAAATAAACCAAATTCCTCAGCTGCTTCTGCACCAACTTCAACTCCAATCCTTCCATCTGCATCAGATGCGAAGAAGACCAAGGCTGCAGAGCGTGCTGCAGTGAAGAAAAGGAAAGCATCAGCTGCTTCAGATTCTTCAGCTCCAAAGAAAATGAAGCCTATGACAAGTTCATTTGCAAATCCCATTGATGCTGTTCCCATCTCAACCAGGCCATCAAAGGACCTTGTTCCTTTTGATAAAGAATATGTGATCCCCAGCGGATCAGCTGAAGAAACTCCTTCTGCTGCTTCATCAGAGCAGATTGATGAAGAAATTGAAGTGGATGCGATCCCTTCAACACATGTCATCTCCTCGCACATGCCTCAGTTCACAGCTGAAGAGGCTAGCATTGAAGAAATGGAAGATGAAGATGTGGACGTTGGCTGCTCCACACCCGTAATCAGTGATGAATTCTGGGACAGTCAACAACCAAACTCTCCAATGTTCACACCACTGCAGCAAATACCTCAGTCACCTGCACCAACTGTTCAAATGGGCTCTGAAGAAACTCATCCCACTGCATCTGTCCATGAGGAAATTCCAGCCACTAGCGCCGAAGAAACTGCTGCTGCTGAACAACCAACGATGCAGACTGCCACTGAGGAGGAACCAGAAATTCCTCAGCCTGAAGAACCTATGATTGAGATTCCTGAGGTCGTGATGCAACTCACTGACACTCCTCTACCGAAGCCAAAGGATCCATTCTCACGCAAGCAAAAGTTCAAGGCTGATGATTTCTTCGGCAAGCACGTATTCTTCGAAGATTACAACCCATATAACTCTGCTCGCATTAGGAAGAGGCGTTTCTGGACTGCTAGTCAAGCCAATTTCTATTCCTCAGTGTTGTTCAACAAGGAGAAAATCTTCTACCATGAGCATATTCCTCACGTGGATATGGAATCTCTGCCATGCTTCGCACCAGTCCTCAGTGTTCTTCACGACGCTGGACTGCTAAACTTTTGCTCTGACATCTGCGATTGGAATGAAGAAATGATTCTTCAATTCTATGCAACGCTGCACATCACCGGAGATGCTGAAGATGTGAATTCATGGGTGCTGGACTGGATGTCTGAAAACACTCACTACACTGCACCAGCCTCTGAATTGCTTCATGCTCTACCACTCAGTCCTCCCCTTGAAGAAGCTCGCTGCATCTACAGTGAACCTGAGCTCACACATCATTGCATGTAGGTGCTGATGAAACCTTTGAAGCCAGGTCAAGCACCAAGAACCAAATTCCTCGTGAAGGAATTGCTATACGTGCCCAGAACTGTCTATCGTATTCTTACGAGGACAAGCAGTCCTATCAAAGGCCATGACTCATCTGATGAGGAAATTATTGGCATCATGAAGAATCTAGTATTCAACATCATTCATGGCATTCCTGTCAATTATCACGATTTCTTCATGAGGACTATGCCAAATGTTGCACTATCTCTGTTTGAGCTGAAGTCTTATGCTCCTTGGATTATGAGATTCCTCAGGACAAGGTCTTCACTCAACTACAAAGCTGATTTCCAGAATCACCTCAGCTACTTGCCCCCAATTGAAGTCCTCAAGCAGACATATTCCTTAGTTGATGGAAAGGGCAAGGCACCAGCTGTAATAGATGAAGGCATTCGTCCATTGGATGGTCAGTTTCGCAAAGCTGCATCTTATTCCACCAATGATGACTCTGCCACACATGACTCTGCCAATGCACCCAAGTCCACTCCTCAAGCCACTGCTCCGCGCGTGATGACTGACCGAGAACTCCTGCTTAGTCTTCACCAGAAGGTGGATCCAAATCACAAATGGGTTAAGCGTCAGTTTGGTTCTCTTCTTCACAACATGACTGCTACACACAATGCAGTGAAGAAAAACCACTACTACCTCCATCAAGTCTTCGGTCGCACCTGGGCAACCCTGTCACATCTGTATGGTGAAGAAGATCTAAAGAACATGGGTCTCAAAGAAGATTTTGACTGGTCTGCACCTCCACCGAAGAAGTTCAAGAAGGTCAAGGTTCCTTCTCTGGTGGCCAGCTCATATTCTTCATCGCGCGACACTGATGAAAATGAAGACTTGGACGACACTGCGGCAGGCCCTACTACAACAAACGACCCCAACAACGCTGGCGCTCCTTTATCCACTTGATATTCTTCAGGGGCGTTAGTCCTCATATTCGATCCTTTTGGTCATTTGATGACAAAGGGGGAGAATTTTGAGTTAGTCTTCAAGCGGTCTTTCTATATGGGCGTTTTTTTTTCAAAGTTACAACTCTCGTTCTTCTGAGACTTTTATTGGATCGAGTTGTAAACTTAAACCCGATGGTGCTCTGATACTCTTGATGCGTTTTTCTGCATGCTTATTCCTCGTTAAATATTATTGCACGCATGCTGAACTACATCAGTCACCATATTTCATCATGCATTTCAAATTCTTCATTGTTATATGTCAAATGCGTGCACTACACCAAGAACCCCCCTTTAGCAACGCATCGATGTGTTGTCGTATGTCCATATTTGCGTTGCTAAGGTCTACACCAACGGATTTATATGCGTTGTCGTTGGTGGCGTTGCAAAGGTCTACAACAACATATATAAATACGTTGGTAACCAGCATGAATATGTGCTGTAAGGCAGCAACATATAGAGCTAGAGCCTAACAACACTTCGTATGCGTTGGTGGCTGCCCAAAAAAAGATCCTTATAATTCCTAGAAGCATTGTCGCATAGCTTGGACAATTAATGTATTTTGTACATCAAAATTCTAAATTATTATGTCAATGTTGATAGTGCATAAGAGACACAAACATAATAATTAGAAAGGTCACATATATTAAATCAACTTGGTTGCTTTACAAAGAACGTGATACAAAGATTACAGTATGTGAAACTATCTAGTAGTAGTCTGATTCTCAACCTTGCAATCAACATGTCAGCCATCTAAAACATAACGTTTGAAACATTGACCTGAATGACATTCTAATAACCTAATCTAAAACTATCTAGTAGTAGCCACCTTCTCGATCTTGCAGTCAACTTCTGAGCCATGGATCATCAATATATCTTGGCAATCTACAACAAAGAAATGAGAAAAATAAGGTGGCATCAAATAAAATCAAGTTAATAGGGCAGTAAAATTCAAACAAAGAGCAACATACGAAGCTTCAAGGCCATATAATAGTTCATCTTGCTATATGGCCTATAGTTTTGTTTTAGTGGCCGTATCAACCAAGAATCAATTACCAAGTTCAACACCCTTAATTTTTGTCTTATATTCTAGGTCGGTACATTGGAGTGTAGCAAGAGCAACATTCTTGTTTAGATTTCCCAAGCAAAGCAGGAACTACAATGAGCATTCATATTGCAAAAAGAATGATCAATAATAAATTGTTGCTCAACCATGTTGAATTCCTAACAGTAGAGAAATCAGCATACCTTATCTTAGATGGATGTTAGTTTGATGCTCACATTTCCATATCAAAGAGAAAGTTTCACTTCAGATACAATATGTTGCTTCACTAAACATGTTAGTTGAAGTTTTACTTCTCTGAACAACCAAGTCAAAGCAAGGACCGGAACAGAATAATCATTCCATCATCCAACATACATCATCACCTGTGAAGGGCTTTGATATATCATAATTTGAACACCTTTTTACAGTCCCAGCCATAGAACTCAGCTCTGTAGACAGAGAAAAGAGAGCCTTATGAACAGACCATTCATATGTTAATTGAGTTAATAAACACCATACAAAGAATATAATGAAGATACAGTGAGGTAAATGCCCAAAAAATGTGTGCGCCGACAAATAGAGCATGCTTCATTGCAAACACAGATCTAACAGTGCATATATAAATGCAGAGATTCAAAAATCTCCAGAAATACTTGAAGTTGATAGAAAATAATTCGCACAAAGCTAAATCAGGTGGCTGTATTAAATGTTAACAAGTGTGTTTTCTAGTGATTTTGATTTATATATATGATTGACAACAATAGTAATCTGAGTGAATACAAAATCTTTTTCAACATGATTTTCTGAATTACACTGCAGATGATGTCACTTAAATCACCTACAGCTTTACAAGCCAACATTATTCATGCGGTCGTACCTCCTACAGAAGTAGCCTGCTATATATGCCCTGAACTTTCTCCCAAAGCTGAATATGTAAAAAAAATTGTCCTGTAAAGAATAATGGATTCATTTCATAAGCACTTGCAAACACATTTAAGTAGATTGAACAAAAACATAATAACACTTCCAAGCACATTTAAGTAGATCGAACAAAAACACTGACGAGCAATCTTTAAAAGTTCTAACAACAATCTGTAATGATATAACTTAAGTTTAAGGTTGCCTCGCATGAGTTCTGACGCCAGGTTCAAAGACTCCAAGGATCAATGCATCATGGAAGACGGCGCGCAACAAACACACTGTTGTAAAGACGAATACTGCGGTGCTGCACCAAGTGCTCAAGCGTTAGGTTGCTAGCAGCAGCTGCTACTATGCTCTAGGATGATGGTGACAATCAAATCTGAACCGAAGTTACTATATCCAGCCAGTGAAAGTGCAGAATATGCACATACACAGGTCACGATATGATCGATTCATAGATCAAAATAAGCCAGCCACGATCGTACATGGGCTATTGCCTGCTGACTTTGGGATTCTCTAATTTCGTGCTAGTTCATTAACATATTAACTAATGAGTAATTAGCTGCGGCCAGCCGGCCGTTAGCATGTACATACACAACGGTGGATCAAGAATACTATATAATACTTAAAGGAAATTGCTAGATGATTGGTAATTTTTTCTACAAGGCAGACACCTTAATCTTTACTGAAAGTCGGTCATCAGCAGAACATATAAAAACGGAAATGTCCAAACAGCGTACTTATTTTCCAGTCACAGACCTTCAGGTATAAGATGAAATCCACCATATTACTAAGCACAAGTAGAATCTCTATTCCAAAGGATTGGAATATACAGGTTCCATCAACCAGCCACAAATCAGAAAGTAGTACTGCATACCTACAAAAAATCCAGAATTGGAAGTCTCCATATTAATAGCCATCATGAGTGTCTGCCTGTCTCGCAAATACCAACAACCTGGACCGATCGAATGAACCGGCAGGAAGCAAAGAGAGGGGAGAAAAGTACAAAATACCATGGGCATTGAGGTTGGAGTCCTTGGCGAGGATGTGGTACAGGCGGAATCAGTGGACAAAGCACGAACAAGTGGACGGCGGCTACGAGGATGGAGTTGAACGAGCTGGATGTGGTCTTGCCTCCGATGAAGACTCTCCTGCTCCAGAAGGTTCCGCAACATCTGGTCCGGCAAGTCGCCGCCTCGCCGACTTGCATCGCCGCGGCGGTCGACATTGTCACGCTCCTTCGATGCCGCGGAGGGCGTATCCTAGATTGGTCTGGGTGGGAAGGGAGGTGCTGGAGAGATGGGGAAGTCCTCAACATCGGGATCACGGGGCGCAGTTGAGGCGGCCGAGTGTGGAGGACGGAGATGAACTAGATGAATCCGGATCAGGGATCACACGATAGAACGAAGGTAGGCAGCAACGATGTGTGGGGTGTGCCTACCTATCGGGGGGAAGTGGGTTGTTTCCTTTATTTTTTTATTTTGGAAAAATGATATTTCCTTAATTGTCGTAGGGAGTGGTTAATAGTCGTGGGAAGTGGGAGCTGCAATAACAGCAACACATAGCTATTTCGTTGGAAGGGATGCGTAGCTATAGAGGGGTTCGTGGTGTAGTGACGTATGAATTACAAGATATAGGGGGAGATCTCCATGATTCAATTCTTCAAGTGTGCATTGCTTCAAAAGAAAATTCCTCACTATGCACATCTTCCGGGGGGAGTTCTTCTATATCTTGCAATCAAATTCCTCAATAACAGTACTAACACTTCATATGTTTATCCCCTTTGAAAACTTAACCTATATTGTCATCAATCACCAAAAAGGGGGAGATTGTAAGTGCATCTAGTGCCCCTTAGTGATTTTGGTGTATTGAAGACTTATAGGTTAAAGGACTAATGCGTTTGTGAGTGTACACAGGTCTATAAGTCTATGAGGAGTTTGATATTTACAGAGAAAGTCGACCCCTAAAAATGAAGTTCTTCGACTGAAGACTTTGGATTTCTGAAGACTTTCTGAAGACTTTGAAAGTGAAGAAATTGGTGTGACCTTGAAGACTTGGTATTCATTCGAGGAACATGAAGCGTGAAGACTTTTGTTTTCGTAGTTTCATTTTCTCTTTCTTGAGTCATAGGAAACACCGTACTATTAAAGGGGGTCGAGGAAATACTAAGGAAAAATTTCCATGTGATGCTCAAATCAAAATCCTACACCTACTAATCCCTTTGAGTGAAGCCATTGGAAATCTCATACAGTCCATTCATGTTCTTCAGTGACAGAGACGAAGTTCTTCTGGTCTCTGAGGAATTTGTTCTGACTGAGGAGTTAGGAATTCGCCAGTGCGGATTTCCTACAC
This sequence comes from Triticum dicoccoides, assembly GCF_002162155.2. Lineage (NCBI taxonomy): Eukaryota > Viridiplantae > Streptophyta > Magnoliopsida > Poales > Poaceae > Triticum > Triticum dicoccoides. The sequence goes on along the minus strand of NC_041386.1, from coordinate 191,919,407 downwards.
AGTGAGGAACATGATAGCCCTGAGGATTTTTCTACTCAAAATTCCGACCGTTGCTGTGCTATGCGCCAGCTGTCCCAAAATATCTATCCACCTAACAGTCATATCATTGAAGGGCATTTATGTCTTATCATGTCGGGCTGCTCCCTAGGCTATAAATAGCCGCCCCCTACAACCACTAGTTGGATGGCTGCTCCGAGAGAAACTAACACTTGTCATTTGAGAGCAACCCATCCTCTGAGGACTTTGAGCGAAAATCATCAAGTGAGGAAAAACCAAAGACCAAAAACCCAAACACCTACAAACCCCAAGTGATTGAGCATCACTGAAGAGATTGATCCTGCGTGGATCCGACGCTTGTTACCTTTGAAGACTGTGCTTCTTCTAGACGGTTAGGCGTCATGGTCTAGAGCATCCAAGAGGAATTGTGGATCGCCGAGTGACCAAGTTTGTGAAGGTTTGGAAGTCACCCGAAGACTTACCATGAGTGATTGGACGAGGTCTGTGTGAACTTAGTTCAAGGAGAATACGGTGAGGACTGGGTGTCTTGAGCTGCGTGTTTAGGACTGGGTGTCCGGGACTGTGTGTCCTCGAGTTTAAATACTCAGCCGCTCCAACCAGACGTACAACTAAGACATCAGTTGGAACTGGTCTACCAAATCATTGTCTTCACCAAGCTTACTGGTTCCATTTCCTCAACTCTTTCATTTCCTCATAATTGAGTTGTGTACTTGTTCATATCTGTGTTTGAAGACTTTGACTGAAGAATTTCTCAATTTCCTCCGTTCAATTTCTTCAGTCTGTTTGTCTTCATCCTGTGTTATCCTGTGCTTACGCTTCGTGTACTCTGTGCTTGTCTTCATTTCATCATGATGACTATGCTTGTATTCTGTTATGTTTACTTTTGAGTACTTATTCCGCTGCTAGTAGTTCTTCGCTAAGGAATTTCCTCACCGGCAAATTCCTCAGTGAAGAATTTCATAAAAATCGCCTATTCACCCCCTCTAGTCGATATAACGCACTTTCAATGCTTAGCTTGGATTAGTTTCACGATGGGTGACCGACCGGGAAGTTGCTCCTGGGTGCGCACGAGTGAGGACAAAGTGTGCAGAAAAGACTATATTGATCTGTGGGGCCGGTCTAGATCCCACCAGGAGTAACGACCACCGGCGGGTGTGTCCGGGGCGTTACATTACCGATGATCGTCTGCTGCACTAGAAGAATTCCGAGGTTACTCTACGATGTTCTCCCGAGACACTCGTACCCACCGCCTTTGCAAATTCCCTACCACTATTATATCCCTATTGATAACTGCTTCTTACATTCAATCCCATTGATCTTGTATTACAAGATGCCCTGAACTGCTCTCCGTTGTTCCAAGAATCCCCTGAGCTTACTGCCTTGCAGTTCCTTGTCACCTGAATACCCATACGGATAACTTTGTGCACCTATCGAGTATCCGCTCATCCTCAATTGATTCATGTACTTCACAAAAGTCTTCGTAATACCATTCGTTCTTGTAAAAATCCTCAACAACCTATTGTTCTTGAATTTCTTGCTTGCTTGCATTATGGTTAATACCATAAGTCTAGTAATCTTATTATCATCCTTTGTCTTTATCATTTTGAGTCTATTGATACAATATGTTGCGAATGCTCGCAATCCTCAATCAGATCCTAGAATCCATCCTTCCGGCTCGGACATCATTTTAACATGTGCTGAATCTCGATCAATCAAATCGCCATTGATTGTACCCCTAAGGCTGTTCAACCTATGCCTTCCCTAATCTATGTGAACTCAAAAGTTATGCGGGCTATACTCTACTGGCTTTTCGTCAGATAAACTTTCAATACTACAGCTTCATCAAGAGCGAGAAGTAAAATGAAAGGTTATGCATTGTAGAAGTGGGAGTCGACCCTGAACCTTTGTGTTCATGCCCACGGACACGGTGTAGAACTTATCATGAAAGCTTCTTGCAAGGATATTTAATCATTTGAATAATTCTTCCGGTATCGTGAATTGGATCCCTTGTAGTTATGGTCCCAACCATATTTCCTCCTTGATCCCATTTATGGGGTAAGTTAGAATTACTTATCCTCTGCAAATCATTTTTTTCTCCGTCCAACCTCTACTCCGATTTACCCTCTGACATTACACCTAGTACTGGATACTGGGAAGCTTTATATCCCATCACATCATTCCTAGACTGATCGGCTATATTGTTATCATGTCAACTTTTAACTGGGATACCTGGTCCTTATGCCCGGGGCAACTTCCGACGACGAGCTAAGCTTACGTCGATCCTCTTCTTATCATTTCGCCTTGAACATCAAGCTTAATTTAGAGTTTGTGTCGTTCCCATGGTTCCAATAACCCTTCGCCTCATCATTCCTTTTACTGGATGTCATGCCGATCGATTACCTCTTCATGAAATATCTCGACAAATGTGTCGTGATCATCATCAACATTCTAAGCTTTTCCAGGATATCAATCGAATTCATGATGAGAAATACAATCCTTCCCCTCGATGATTTATGTTATCATCGACAACATTCTTGCCTTCCCCAACACAAACTTGTTCATATAATTTTGGAATTACATCCTTTTTGGCATGTAGATGGATTGTGGCTGAGCCTGTCGGCCACACCCTCATCTTTTCCTTGCTAAAATTGTATGACTTATTTTCTAAGTTGTTTCCGATGGATCTTTGGTGTATCCAAAGTCTGACCTTTGCTTGAAAACTTGTCAATGCTATCTCGAAGCATGTCTATGATAATCCGATCTCCAATAAGAACATTTGAAGCACGATACTAAATTTTCTTTATCAATTATCCAAACACCGTTGTATGGGCAATGTCATGAATTTTCTTCCCCTTTACCTAAATGGTTTTATACTTCTATCCTGTCATGGATATCATGCTCTACTAGTCCTTGGGAAGGATATACTCCTGAAGTATGTGTTTAAACACATTTTCCTTCCCATTGTTCTGTTTAATCTGACAATTACATTTTCCTTTCCATTGGTTTGTTTAAACCTTATTGTGATCTATATTATATAAGCAGTAATATTTCCCTGCTTATATAAACACCTTGTTGTATCTCTCTGTCAGTAAGACCCTGTTACTATTGTTGATGACATTCCGGTAGCCACCGATGGACGACAACTTTGCCTAATGGCCCGCCTCGTTCAACGAGCAGGAAAATGGTTCTCTTCGTCCCTCACCCTTGGTACCGACGTTGTTGCCAACATAACTAACAGGCTATATTCTGACCTACCTTGCTATCATGATCGTGCAAATTGATTAGTGCCTTCCTGCTGTTAACCCACATGGTGGGCTGATAACCCACAGTTCCACAGGATCGAAACCTGACTCTCCTATATATCCTTTATTCCGAAGTATCATTTGCTCTTGGCTTTGTGTGTTGTCACGAGCCACCATCCGAGAGATGATCTCTTCCTGATGCTCGGAACCCCCCGTCTCACACTCTATTCAGGTATCGATCGTTTGCCCATTCGCGTGAAACTTCCTATTGTACCTTCATATTTTGCTCTCGATGTTTTCTTAAGTTTCAACTCGAGAGATACTTCTGCCACATTTCCTGAATTGTTCACCAAATAATTAACCCTATAAGGGTCAATTCTTCCGAAGTTACTCTTTACTTCCCCACTTAAATCTCGAGACGAGATTTCTTATAGTGGAGGAGATTTGTAACACCCCCAGTGTCATACTACAGTAACCTCACCCTAGTGATGCCATGTCATCACCCTTTTGCTAAGCCAATCGCCCCTTGATTAAAACTCAAGTCAAATTCAAATTTAAAATGCAAGCCAATTTATCATCTCTTCAAACATTCAAACAAAAATGTTCATTGGGTTGAAAATATTCACAAACTAATTATCTTATGTGAACCAACATTATTTCAGTGCCTAAAATGCCATTAACCTATTTAAACTTGGACTAGTAGTATTTAATTCATCCTTTACAATTTAAATAAATGGTGAAACTTTTCCAAATGAGTTGAGACCTTGTATGCTACTTCAAAATCCTATGTAATAATTATGTGCAATGTTGCACCTATAACAAAAGTCATTTGGTAGCCCAAATTAATCCAAATAGAAAAGAATAAAAGAAACTGAGAAAGATAAAAGAAAAATGAAAAGTGGAGAGAACCCCCTTTGTTCACCCAGCCCAGAAAGTACACTGTACCAGGCCCAGCCCACCTGGCTGGCCTTTTCCTCTACCTCGAGCTACAGGAGGTAGAGGATGTGCGTGGCACTCATCCACGACGGCCATGGCCGTGGATGGCCTCCACGTCCCCCTCCACATCCTATAAGCGCGTCCAGCGGAACCCTAGACCACCCCTCGCCCAATTCCCCCTCTTTCCCCATCGAGCCGCCTCCTCCTCGGATCGTACTCGAGCGCGAGAGCTCGTGCAGTGACCGCGCTTTTCGTCGTCGTTCTCGCGCCAACTGTCACCCCCGCCGCTTGGGTCCGTGTCTGGTAGACGCGCCGGCTCCTTCTCCGTTGACTACGTGGACGCGCTCGAAGCTCGGAGCCACCGCCTCGACGGGATCGACACCGCCTTCGTCATCGGTCGCCACAGCTGCCCCGCCGTGGATCACCGACAGCTTCGTTGTGCTTCTGCGCTACTAAGCTCCCGCCGGCCATCGTGTGCCTCAAAGTGAGCCCCCCTTCGAATCCCCCGTTCCTCCCATTCCCGTAGCCGCCGTAGGCCGATACTCACCGCACCTCGGCTATGTCCCGTGTGCGCTCGCCCGCAACCACGACCGTGCCGCTGCCTCTGTTGCTGCTGCCTGCAAGCGCCCCGTCGCGGCATGGATGCTCCGCGCACGTGTGACGCGTGAGCCACCCACCCGCGCCGCTGTCCTGCTGCACGCTGCTGCCGCCGGCCCCGCCTTCCGTCCCCGTGCCGAACGGCGCTCGCCCCGCCCCTGTATCTGCCGCTCGGCTCCGCCTACACTTATGTCGCTCGCCCGCCGAGGCCTGCAGCTCCAAGCGCTGCTCCCTGCGTGCCCGCCTCACCCCCTGCGCCAGGCCTGCTGCGCCCCGCCGTTGCGTGGCCTCGCCTCGCCCGCCGTCCGTCCCTCCTCGCAGCCGCGTCGCCTCGCTGCCGCTCATCCCTGCCACCGTCCGCCCGCTGACCCGCAGCCGCTCGTGCGCCCAGCACTGCCCCGCATAGCCCCGTCGCCGCTGCTTTGCTCCGCTGCTGCTGGAACCGCCGCTGGCCACCGTGCCTGCTTGCGCCTCCGCTCGCGCTCGCCACCAGCCGCCACCGCCGCAGCTCCCGCGCGCGGCCGCGCCCACCCTGTACCCGCTCGCCGCCGGCCACCTTCCCTCTGCCTGCCTCTGCCGCCTGCTCCACCTCGCCCCTCCACGTTGCCTCCGGCCACCGGCCTCCCGCTTGTACGGCCGGCCGCGCCGTGGCCACTGGCCGTGCACGACCATGGCCGAGTGGCTGAATGTGTGGCCTGGTGCCACTGCCGTGTGGGCCACCCCCCTCACAAATTAGTTTGGACTAATTTTTAGGATTAGTTTAACCCTAACTAGTCAGTGACATGTGGGGCCTGCTGTTAGAATTAAAGTGTTAAAATAAATTAGGTTTACCTAAGACAATGACACATGGGACCCACTTGCACTGTTCATCTGTTGACTAGTCAAATATTGACTGGGTCAACTCTGCTCACTGACCCCACATGTCATCCGCTGGTACACTTATGTGTACACAGATCTGGGTGCACCTAGCATTTTAATCTTTATTTTCGAATTAAGAGTACCTTCAGAATATTGTTTAAAATTTGAAAATTCATAGAAAATTATCCGTAGCCCGGATCGGAAAACTTTATATATGAAAGTTGCTCAGAACGACGAGACGAACCCGAATACACTACCCACATACATGTCATATACCTCTAGCTATCTGAACATGGAACTTTCCCCCCTCCGGTCATCTGTCTGACACAGGTCCGGAACCAGGAAAATATTCCCGGCTGTTTCCCCCCTTCACCTTTATCGTGTAGCCATACGTTAGGTCACACCCGGCACATCTTATTGTCATGTTATGCTTTGTGGTGCTATGTTGCTTTATATTTACTGTTTCTTCCCCCTCTTCTCTCCGGTAGACCCCGAGATCGATGTTGCCCCTGTGATCGACTACGTCGATGATGACCCCTCCTTGCCAGAGCAACAAGGCAAGCAAACCCTCCTTGAGCATTCCGATATCGCCCATTTCTTTCCCTCTCATGCTTGCATTAGAACTGCTACTGCTTTCTGTATGATCCTACTCTGATGCATAGCCTGTTGTTGTTACCTGCTTTTATACCTTACCTGCTTATCCTAAACTGCTTAGTATAGGTTGGTTAGTGATCCATCAGTGACCCCCACCTTGTCCCAGTTGCCCCGCTTTATGTTCGATGACTCGATCAACGTGATCGATGTCCAGGCCCCGACACCGCACATCACCCCCTAGTTGTGCGACTCTGCAGAGTTACCATCGAGTGCCGAGGGTGGAACCTCTTACATCACTCCTGATGAGATCTCCGTAGTGTAGCTATACGGTCGAGGTCATCGCGGGTGATTTCCTCCTTAACCACTTCCGATAGGGCTCTGTCGTGCAACCCATCAAATGTGAACCTCGAGGGTGGATCCTCTTACGTTCACCTTGATGACAACATCGAGTGGAATTCACCGAGGGTGATTCCTTGGGTTTTCTCCTTGGTGTTAGACGCACAGTTACTATGGTTACTATGACTTTGCACTGAACCATGTTACTAAAGATGGGTCGACCCTGAGGGGTACCCGCGCGAGCTTAATAGCGAGTAATGTGGAGTCGGGTTGACCTAGAAGGTGCCCGTGAGATAACTACGAGGCGTGGCCGGGCATTCTTAGCCCTTGCTGCAAGTACTCGAGACGGGGCGATGGGGTCACATCGATCGTGAGTCTCTGCTCGTTACCGCATGCTCCTAATCCACTACGATTTGGATATTTGATCCGAGGGGCCTCTGGCCTGATAGCACTAACCATCACGTGGGCATAGTATGGGCGTTCTACATCATATGCATCGGCCGAAGCTTAATAGATGTCAGCGACTGAGCGGCGCGCGCCGGGTTGGACTACGTAAGCTCCTGCCTTGTTGAAGGAGGTAGCTAGGTCTGCTCACCGGCCGCGTACGCAACATGCAGGAGTTCCCAGGGAGATGGCCCATGACCCCTGGGGGCATAGGTTTAGTCCGGCGTGCAGGCCTCTCTATTTAGTCTAGGTCAGGTTGCGGCGTATTGTTTGGCCAAGGCCGGGCATGACCCATGAAAGTGTGTCCGGCCGGAGTTAATCAAGCGTGGTGGGTAAGTTGGTGCACCCCTGCAGGGAAGAAAACATCTATCGATAGCCTGTCCTACGACAACGGACACTTGGAGTTGTATCCCGATCGATACAACTAGAACTGGATACTTGTGATGAGAACTGGATGGTGATGAGAATTGGAATGTGTTAACACTTGGATAGTATGGCTTTGGGATTGCTTTCTCGCAGGGAGTCGAGAAAGGATCTCTGGTCGAGGTTGATGACACTTCTACTACTTTACTTTATGATACTCTACTCCCTCTTGTTGCTGCAAGATGGTGGATTCCAGAAGATGCTAGTCTTCGATAGGCTATGCTTTCCCCTTCCCTTCTGGCATTCTGCAGTTTAGTCCACAGATACAACCCATTTCCTTTGATACAGATGCATACTTAGTTTAGATCTGATGTAAGTCTTGCGAATACTTTGGATGAGTACTCATGGCTGCTTCGCTACCTCTTTTCCCCCATACCCGTTTGTTGCGACCAGATGATGGATCTCAAGAGCCAGACGACACCACTGATGACTACTGCTACCCCGAGGGTGCCTACTACTACGTGAAAGCCGCTGACGACTTGGAGTAGTTAGGAGGCTCCCAGGCAGGAGGCCTTGCCTTTTCGATCAATGTTGCTTTTGTGCTATCCTTCTTAAGGCAAAACTTGTCTAAATTATGCCTGTACTCAGATATTGTTGCTTCTGCTGACTCTTGTGTTTTCGAGCTTATGTATTCGAGCCCTCGAGGTCCCTGGCTTGTAATATAAAGCTTGTATTATTTTAATTTGTGTCTAGATTTGTGTTGTGATATCTTCCCGTGAGTCCTTGATCTTGATCGTACACATTTGCGTGTATGATTAGTGTACGATTGAATTGAGGGCGTCACAAATTGGATGTAAGTTATCATGAACTATTATTGTTGACATTACCCTTGAGGTAAAAGGTTGGGAGGCGAATCTATAAGCCCCTATCTTTCTCTGTGTCCGATTAAAACTTTGAACCCATAAATATCACGTGAGTGTTAGCAATTGTGAAATACTAAATGATAGTTGAGTATGTGGAGTTTGCTAAATCAAAGCTCTGACATAGACCCTTCCTGAAAATAAGATGAATTGCAATTGTTTGATGACTGAGAATATAGTTTGTTAGTTTCAAGAAAGTTTATGATCTATACTTTAACATGTGAATAGCTTATTACTTGATCATGAAGAGTTTAATGAAGAAGAGCTACTGTTATGATATATAATGATGCTAGAAAAAGTGATTGGAACTATCATTTATGAAACTATTGCACTTGCTAGCATTCACACTTCATAAATTATTTCTTTTATCATTTACCTATTCAAGGACGAGCAGGAATTAAGCTTGGGGATGCTGATACGTCTCCAACGTATCTATAATTTATGAAGTATTAATGCTATTATATTATCAACCTTGGATGTTTTATATGCATTTATATGCTATTTTATATGATTTTTGGGACTAACCTATTAATCTAGTGCCCAGTGCCAGTTTTTGTTTTCCCCTTGTTTTTGAGTTTTTACAGAAAATGAATATCAAACGGAGTCCAATTGACGTGCCAATTTTTGAAGATTTTTTATGGACCAAAAGAAGACCCCAGAGTAAAAGAGTTGGGCCAGGAGAGTCCCAGGGCGCCCACAAGGGTGGGGGCGCGCCCACCCCCCTAGGCGCACGGGCCTGCCTCGTGGACGCCTCGGGCACCTCCTTGATGTGTGACTGACGCCAAAAATTCCTATTAATACAGAAACCTCAGAAATTTAACCTAGATCGGGAGTTCCGCTTCCAGAAGCCTCTGTAGCCACCGAAAACCAATCTAGGCCCTCTCTGGCACCCTGCCGGAGAGAGCCATCATCACCGGAGGGCATGGAGGAGGATCCCGGAGGTGCCATCATCACCATGAAGGCCAAGGACCAGTGGGAGAACCTCTCCCCATCTAGGGGGGAGGCCATGGAGGAGGAAGCACAAGGGGGAGAACCTCTCCTCCTCTCTCTTGGTGGCACCGGAGTGCCATCGAGAGGGGAATCATCGCCGCGGTGATTGTCTTCATCAACATCACCATCATCATCACCATCCTCATCTCTTTTACGCGATCCACTCTCCCGCAACCTGGTGTAATCCCTACTTGAACATGGTGCTTTATGCCACATATTATGATCCAATGATGTGTTGCCATCCTATGATGTTTTGAGTAGATATCTTTTGCCTTTGGGTTGATTGATGATCTAGATTGGTATGAGTTGTATGTTTTACTTTGGTGCTGTCCTATGGTGCCCTCCGTGTCGCGCAAGCGTGAGAGGTTCCCGCTGTAGGGTGTTGCAATACGTTTATGATTCTCTTATAGTGGGTTGCGTGAGTGACTGAAACACAAACCCGAGTAAGGGGGTTGTTGCGTATGGGATAAAGAGGACTTGATGCTTTAATGCTATGGTTGGGTTTTACCTTAATGATCTTTAGTAGTTGCGGATGCTTGCTAGAGTTCCAATCATAAGTGCATATGATCCAAGTAGAGAAAGTATGTTAGCTTATGCCTCTCCCTCATATGAAACTGCAATAGTGATTACCATTCTTGTTAACGATTGCCTAGGAAAATTCCGCACACTGATCCACCATTATTCCACACTCGCTATTTATAATATTTAGTAATATATTCTAACTTCATGATAACAACACCTACTTTATATTTTATCTCTCCGATATCATACAAAGTTATCCTCTTCATACCCACAACATAGTTTTATTTCTCGTTGCTAGTTGGAAGCAAACGTTCGGTGTATGTAGAGTCATATCAGTGGCAGATAGGGCTTCAGAGAATATTGATCTTACCTTTAGCTCCTTGTGGGTTCGACACTCCATACTTATCACCCCGAAGCTTCTGTCGCCATCCCTACGTACCCTAGACCGAAAGTGAGATCGTACGAGCTTTGTGACCTAACCCTAACCAAAATCCTACCACCTCTAGTTCGTCTCCCGGAGAGGGGAACGAGACTAGATCGTCACAAACCGTCGGGGGACAAAGGGGGCTCGGTGAGCAGGGGTAGGGGAAGAGATCTCTACGTACAGCAGGAGTCGCCGACGAGAGGATAGGAAAACCCTAACGAGAGGGAAATAATAATAATATAATAATAATAATTAATATAAATATATTAATATTATATTATATTATATTATATTATATATATTAATAATAAAAGGGCTATTGCTTCTTCCTCCTAAATTTTCGTCCGTTTCGTACGTCTGATATTTTTCGTCCGTCGTCCATTAGGCTCGATCGAGTCGCCTCGATCTTTTAAATCCACGACCTGGTTTCCAAGCCTAGTAAATAGCCCACCTATTTTTTCGGCCCGCCCAGCCAAATAATGCTAAAGTAATCGAAGGTGAACAACTATAGCGACCAGACCTCGAACAGTATGATCTCTGTGCTCCGGTGTCATCCCTAGATTAGTAATGCTGACACCACACAGTACTTGGAGGATTTATAACAGAGTAGCAATCACACACTTATTACATCGAGTGTCTCAATAGAGAACTAATTACAATAAGCATGGCTTAAGGCCATCTAATAACGATAACAACGGAAGGCTTGGAAGATAAGTGAGTCCATCAACTCCAACGGCATCACTGAGTATAGAACCACAACCTAAAAACTCCTTAATCGTCGTCTGAAAAGTCTGCAACATTAATGTTGCAGCCCGAAACGGGTCAGCACATGGAATATGCTGGCAATGTAAGACATAGAGAGTAATGGAATGAAACAGCTATACTATATGCATATTTGATAATAAAAGGGCTATTATATTATATTATATTATATTATTATATTATATATTATATATTATATATTATATATATTAATAATAAAAGGGCTATTGCTTGTTCCTCCTAAATTTTTGTCCGTTCCGTACGTCTGATATTTTTCGTCCGTCGTCCGCCAGGCTCGATTGAGTCGCCTCGATCTTTTAAATCCACGACCTGGTTTCCAAGCCTAGTAAATAGCCCACCTATTTTTTGGCCCGCCCAGCCAAATAATGCTAAAGTAATCGAAGGTGAACAACCCACCTATTTTTCTGGCTCGCTCAGCCCAACAGTGCAAAAATACTCGATCGAGTCGCATCGATCTTTTAAATCCACGACCTGGTTTCCAAGCCTAGTAAACAGCCCACCTATTTTTTGGCCCGCCCAGCCAAATAATGCTAAAGTAATCGAAGATGTACAACCCACCTATTTTTCCAGCTCACTCAGCCCAACAGTGCAAAAATACTAATTGTCTGTAGCGACCAGACTTCAAACAGTCCGATCTCTATGCTTTAGTGTCATCCCTGGATCAGTAATGCTGACACACACAGTACTTGAAGGATTTATAACAGAGTAGTAATCACACACTTATTACATCGAATGTCTCAAAAGAGAACTTATTACAATAAATATGGCTTACAGCCATCTAATAACGATAACAGCGGAAGGCTTGGAAGATAAGTGAGTCCATCAACTCCAACGGCATCACTGAGTATAAAACCACGACCTAAAGGCACCTTACTCGTCGTCTGAAAAGTCTGCAGCATGAACGTTGCAGCCCGAAAATGGGTCAGCACATGGAATATGCTGGCAATGTAACACATGGAGAGTAGTGAACATAATAGGCTATACTACATGCATATATGGCTGGTGGAAAGCTCTATGGTTACAGTTTTGCGTAAAGCCAGTTTTTCCCTACTGCAAAGGAATAAATTTTATTTAACTATCATGGTGGTTGTTAAACATTGAGAAGATAGACATCCTCTCAATCCCAATTAAACATCATCATTAAAACCCAACAAAATTAATTAAAGTAACATGATGAGATTCACATGATAATCCAAGTACTAGATACTCAGAATGTCCATAACCAGGGACACGGCTAATCATGATTAGTTTATACACTCTGCAGAGGTTTGCGCACTTTTCCCCACAAGACTCGATCTCCTCCGTTGGGATTCTCGCACTACATGGTGTTTGAGAAACGGATGACCGAGACATAGTCTTTCAGAAATGCTAGCACCTTATGATCGGGTAGACCATTACACCTACTTTCCCCTACATCTGCTAGTCTACCACTATAAGAGTTCGCACGACTTAATCAACTATGCTAGAGCCCATAGTAGCTTGTGGCTGCACACGAAAGTTTCTAGCATGAATAATCTCATGATTCTTTTGAGCCTGGGTGGCGGTCCATAAAGAAAAACAGGCAATCGCTGGAATACCCAGGTGCCTCAATCCACCAGATGTGTATTAAAGTTGCCACCTTAAATAAACCATTAATTAACAATCTCACATCTGCCATGGATACACTCACCCAATCCACGTCTACTAGCATAGCATGGCATAATAAGCAAACGTAGAAGTAACTCCCAAGGGTTTGATAATAAAACAGGTAGTAGGTACTACCTCATCTACTTCCCCAAACCCACATTTTAATTAGATCCTAAACATGCAATTGTTTGAGGATTGATCTAATGCAATAAAACTGGGTAGTAAGAGGTATGATCAAAGTGTTACTTGCCTTGCTGATGATCCGTGAAACCTAGAGATTCAAAGTAGCAAGCGACGCACTCCGGGTACTCTATCGCAAACAAAAAGGCACACAATAATTACTCATCTAATGCACGGATAAAACTCAAATAAGAAATCTAACCAAAAAGTTCAACTTAAGAACTCCGCTTTGCAAAAAGAATCAAATCAAACGAAGCAACGAAAGTCAAACGGCGAAAGAAACAAGCTTCGTTACAGATGCAAAAACTTGTTCGAGTTGGTTCAATGGAAAGAGGGTTTCGAGACGAAACTCTAGGCGCTTGAATCGCCTGATTCTGATAAACAAGCGAAACGATAAACTAAAACGAATATCGGATCAGAAATCGCGATCATAAATAATCGCGGAAAAACCCGAGAAAAAAAAACTGACGAACAGATTAATGAACAAACGTTCATTATCTGAAACTAAACGGTGAACGCGTTCGTTAAAATGAATGATCGAGCGAACGCCCGCTAAATAAAAGAACCGATAAAACTGATCTAGAAAAAAAAACCTAGGATTTTCTGAAAAAAATCGAATCATTTTCTCTTAGAAAACCGGGGCGACGGCGGGCGACTACCTGGTCGGGGCTCCGGCGAAGTCCGGCGGCTCTGGCGGGGCTTCGGGCAGTGGCGTCGGCGGGGCAGGCGCGGTAGGCGGCGGTGAGTGGCACCGTAGGCGGCGGCGTGCGGCGGCGAGCGGCGGCGTCGGCGAGGCAGGCGCGGCAGGCGAGGCGGCGGGGTGGCAGCGGCTATAAAAGGAGGAGGGCGTCCTGGCTTGGGGGAGGGGGCGCCTCGGGAGGCGTGCTCCTCCCGGACTCGGGCGGCGGCGGCAATCGGGACTCGATGCGGGAGACGGCGGCTGGGCCGGCTTGGCTCGGCTGGGCTTCGGCCCAGTCGGGCATGCGGGAGCTTTTTTTTTAAAAATAATCCCGTCGAACTAAGAAAATCCTAGAAAAATAAATAAAAATCTAAAAATGCCAAAACAAATTTTCACTGTCTAAATAAAATATTTAGAACAGGATGAACATTTTCTTGGCCCTAAAATGCAGTTTTGAAATCGTGCATTTTTTCCTAAATTCAAATAAAATAGCGAGAAAAATCCGAAATAAAATCTTACTTGATATTTTTATTAAAACTTCAATATTTCTTTATTTTGGGAAAGTCATTTTATTCCCTCTCTCATATTTTTATTATAGAAATAATTGAAGATAAAATAAATAAAATCAAAGATCCTATTTTCAAAATTTGAGAGAACCCAAATATGAAAATAACGAAATCCCAACTCTCTCCGTGGGTCCTTGAGTTGCATAGAATTTCTGGATCAGGCCAAAAGCAAATAAAATATGATATGCATTGATGATCTAGTGTATAACATTCCAAATTGAAAATTTGGGATGTTACAAACCTACCCCCCTTAAGATGAATCTCGCCCTCGAGATTCGGGTTGGCTAGAAAATAGGTGAGGGTGGTCCTTCAGCAGTTCTTCCTCTCGCTCCCAGGTGGCTTCATCCTCGATGTGGTGGCTCCACTGAACTTTGAAGAACTTGATAACCTTGTTGCGGGTGACTCGGCTGGCATACTCGAGAATCTTGACTGGTTTCTCCTCATAGGTCAAATCACTATCCAACTGAATGGCTTCCAGCGGCACTATATCTCTCAGCGGTATATCAACCATCTCTGCGTGGCGCTTCTTCAACTGGGAAACATGGAACACATCATGAACTCCTGACAATCCTTCGGGCAACTCCAACTTGTAGGCAACTTCTCCCATACGTTCCAAAACTTTGTATGGTCCCACAAAATGTGGCGCTAACTTTCCCTTAACTCTAAAGCGCTTAACTCCCCGAAGTGGAGATACTCGAAGATACACTCGGTCTCCGACTTTGTAAACTGTCTCCTTGCGTTTAGAATCTGCGTAACTCTTCTGCCTGGACTGGGCTACCTTGAGCCTATCGCGAATCAATTTCACTTTTTGTTCAGACTCCTTAATCAAATCCGGTCCAAACAACTGGCGGTCTCCAACTTCATCCCATGACAATGGGGTCCTGCACCTCCTTCCGTACAAGGCTTCGAAAGGGGCCATCTTCAAACTGGATTGATAACTGTTGTTGTAAGAGAACTCTGCATATGGCAAATTGTCGTCCCAACTAGATCCATAATCTAGCGCACAAGCTCTCAGCATATCCTCCAAAATCTGATTGACTCTCTCGGTCTGTCCATCTGTCTGCGGGTGAAAAGCTGTACTGAACTCTAGCCTGGTACCCAAAGTTTCGTGCAACTGATTCTAGAACTTTGAGGTAAACTGGGTTCCTCTATCGGATACAATGCTCCTCGGAACTCCATGCAGACATAAGATCCTGGGCATGTATATTTTTGCCAACTTAGCACTGGTGTAAGTGGTCTTTACTGGGATGAAATGAGCTACCTTCGTCAAGCGATTGACTACAACCCATATCGAGTCATAGCCTGAACGGGTCCTGGGTAATCCCGTGATAAAATCCATGCCTAGCTTGTTGGAAATATGCCCTAGAGGAAATAATAAAAGCATTATTATTATATTTCCTTGTTCATGATAATTGTCTTTATTCATGCTATAATTGTGTTATCCGGAAATCGTAATACATGTGTGAATAATAGACACCAACATCTCCCTAGTAAGCCTCTAGTTGACTAGCTCGTTGATCAACAGATAGTCATGGTTTCCTGACTATGGACATTGGATGTCATTGATAACGAGATCACATCATTAGGAGAATGATGTGATGGACAAGACCCAATCCTAAACATAGCATAAGATCGTATAGTTCGTTTGCTAGAGTTATATATAGGAAGTAAAGAATTATATATAGGAAGTGCTATTTCGGGCATCAGGACAAGTTTCGGGATCACCGGTATTGTACCGGGACCACCGAAAGGGTCCCGGGGGTCCACCGGGTGGGGCCACCTGCCCGGGGGGGCCACATGGGCTGTAGGGGGTGCACCTTGGCCTATATGGGCCAAGGGCACTGTCAGGACCCCGACTCGATGTCACATCGATCTAGCTGGTAACACCTCATATCACTTTGCGGCCTCACGCACGGTATCCCCACGGGTGTCGTCTTACCTTTTCCCGGGACCGTTTGCGCCTTTTGGCTCGCGTATATGAAAGTGTCGCTAGCATCCATATGATAAAGAGCCCGGGCTGACATGACTAGTCGTAAACCCAAAGTGGCACAGACTTACAGGGACAGGCATCCATGACCCAGCTTCGAACGTGTCGGTCATCAGCAAGTGGGTCCGGGCTGTAGCACTGGGCTAGCAGGACTCCGGTAAACCGGGCTGTAGCGGGCTAACAGGACTCCGGTACTCAAAGCGTGACATTTCCCCGAAGGGACAGACACAGGAACGAAGAAGGACACATGTCGGCCAGCCTAAGTGTTCCAGAGCAGTAGCAAGCTACCATGGCTCAGCGGTAACACTAGGAGACATTTCCCGGTAAGAGAGGCTACTAAAGATAAACAACTAGATAGTCAGATTCCACACATACCAAGCATTTCAATCATACACACAATATGCTCGATATGTGCAAATACAACGAAGCATCACAACATGACTCTATGACACAAGTACTTTATTTAAGGCTCAGTGAGCCATACATAACATACACACAAAGGTACGGGTCTCACGACCCAACATACAAGTCATACAATCATACAAGCCAGCAGCGGAAGTAACTTGTCTGAGTACAGACAACTAGTAAAATAAAAGAGGCTTGGAAAGCCTCTGGCTATACTATGTGGTCCTTCACAAGCTCAGGGTCACCACCTGGGTCTTTAGCCTACTCGTTGATGTCAACGTCTACATAGAACCCATCAGAAGGGGTTGCAGTGTTTTCTGTAAAAATGTAGATTATAGCAACATGAGTACAAAGGTACTCAGCAAGACTTACATCAGATCCTACATACATGCATAGTATCAAGAAGGGTTGGTGGAGTTATTGCAGCAAGCCAGCTTTGACTCTTGGCTAGGCTATCCTACGATACTTCAACTTGAAATAGTTTTGCGCACACGAGTCCACTATTCACCACTTCAATACACTACCGAGGATCCACCTCCGTCCTCCTACGGAGGAGCCATCCTCGGCACTCACACTTATCTTGAGGCTTTTAGTAGTTTCCATTTACTTGTCTATGAACTGTATAGGCAACCAAGTAGTCCTTTACCGCGGACGCGGCTATTCGAATAGATCATGTTAACCCTGCAGGGGGTACTTCTTCATACACGCTCTCACCACTTACCGTCGTTTACACGACATGTACTCGGCAACCTTCAAGCGGAAGCCCAACGTGGGTGTCGGCCACGACCTACCTAATCACCTAAGCCTCCAGTCCAGGTTTATCGCCTATTCAGGTTCCATCCGCAGGGAGTCCGGCCGAGGTTTCCCATACGGCCCCGAACGATGTGAACAGGGTTCCCGAGATACCTAACGGGTATTCGGTACACCCGGCCACGTACCTACCGTCACAGCCCACCCCTACGGTCAGCGCTGTCCACGGCCTCCAGTAGGCTACAAACACCAGAAACTACTTGCAACTCCTGGACGGAGAACTAGGGTGAATAAGAAGTCGAGAGGGTCCATTGGTTTCGGGCCCAATGCATGGTAGTAGCTGATTCTTAAATCACACATACAGATCTCAGTGCTTAAGGTCGGCTTCAATGAAACAACCCACCATGTACTCCTACATGGCCTCTCATCGATACCTTTACCAAATCGTGTTCACCACACCACTCTCATTACCGACATAATCATTTCACTCTAGCCCATCACCCAGATGAACCAGACCTGACACGACTCTAAGCATAGCAGGCATAGCAAGGTAGGAACAACACATACATATGGCTCAAGCAACTCCTACACATGCTAGTGGGTTTCATCTAGTTACTGTGGCAATGACAGGTCATGCAGAGGAAATGGGTTCAACTACCGTAGCACACAGCAGTTTGAATCGCGTTGTCTTAATGCAGTAAAAGAGAGCAGGAGCGAGAACATGGGATTGTATTGATATGATCAAATGGTTGGTTGCTTGCCTGATGGTTCGATGCACGGATACGGTTCTTCGTTAGGGTAGTCACGGTATTCCTCGGGGACAGATCCTGTCGTAAAGGATAACGATACACAGGCATCACCAAACAATGTGCAACAATATGATGCATGCATGAAACATGGCAATATGAGTGTGTTGGGCTAATGCAACTAAAGCCAGAAGGGTTTGAACAAATTTGAGTCAAAGATTCAAATTTCAATTTCAAATATGGCCTTTTAAAGTGCTTTTCCTTGTTCTGATTAAAACATCCATTTAACTTGTTGGATCATGCATGAAAATAGTACAGATGGATAGATTGGATTTTTCTGATCATTTTTCATATATAATTTGTCCAATTTGGAGTTACAGAATAAAAGTTATGAATTTTTGAAGTTTAATTAATATTCTGGAATTTCCTGATTTAATTTAAATCCAGAAATATCATTTACTGCGTCAGCCTGACGTCACAGTGACATCAGCAGGTCAACAGGGCTGGCTCGGGTCAAACCTGACGTGTGGGGTCTACACGTCAGTGACACAGGGGCTAATCCCGTGTTGACCCGGGCTGGTTAGCTTTGACTAAGCCCTGGGGCCCACTTGTCAGCGTCAGTAGGTGGTGGTTTAGTGGCTAATTAACTAGGCCATGTCAGCTCGCCGGAGTTCTGGCCGGCGGCGACCATCAGTGCGGCGGCGATAGTGGTTTTGGTCGTTTCGGCCACCAAATGAACCGCGGAGGCCACCGGAGTGAAGCTGAGGACGACCCGCGACTCTTGGCGGAGTCCGTTGGGGTCGGGGTGGCCGGAGTCGACGGCGGCGAGCTCGGCTGCGGCGGCCGGGGTTCGGTCGTGCACGGGAACGGTGTTGCAGGGTGTTAGGGGGGGTGTTGGAGCGTGCTACGTGCTCCTAGTGAGATGTGGAGCACGATGGCGTGCTCGGTTGGGCGCTACGGCGATCGTGGCCACGACGGCGACATCGCCGGCGGCGTGAAGCTTTCGGCCGCGGTGGGGCTAGGGCCTAGGGGTCGGGAGAGAGCAGGGGAGAAGGGGGAAACGGTGGCGTAGCTCACCGCGGTTGCAGTGGGCGTCGAAGCGGGCTCGGGGACGCGTCGGAGACGACGAATTTGACGGCGACGGTGGTCGGAGTCCGAAGGGGGGAACGGCGACGTGGCGGCGATGCAGGGCTTCCGGGGACCCGTGGAGCGGTGGGGAGGAAGAAGGAGTCGAGGCGGAGCTTCTGAGCTGGTCGGGGAAGCGAGGGGTGGTCGGAGACGGTGGCTAAGGCGAACAGCGGCGACGGTGAGCTTCGGCCGTGAGAGAGAGAGAGAGTGAGGGAGAGCCGGGGGAGAGTGAATGGGGTGTCGGCGAGGTCGGGGCGACGACCAGAAGACAATCCACGCGGCGCAACGGCGACCAGGGCGATGCAGAGAGGCTGGGTGGTGCGTGGCGAGCTCGGGCGCGCCATGCTCACCTCCCTGCCTGCTCTGGCGAGGGGAAGCAGCTGGCTAGCACGGGCCAGCACAGTGCTGGGCCGGCTGGGCTGGGCCGCACAGGTAAGTCTTCCCCTTTCTTTATTTTCTGTTTTTATTTAATATAACTGCGACTTTGTTGAATTAAATAAAATACCTAGGCAACTCCAAAAATCACCAAACTACTCCTGGTCCATAGTTGGATTATTTCCAACATGAAACATTTTAGTTTGGAGATATTTGAGCATTTAAATATTTTATATAATTTTAAATGCCCAAATTCAAATAGTTATGATTTAATTCAAAACCCTAGGATGGCCTAGGAAAATGTGCACCACTTTTGGCAGAGGTTCTGAACCAAGGCAAAAATGATGGGCATTTTAGAAGGGCATTTCAGGTTCATTGAAAAATTATTTTAGTAAACCCTAGTTGGTTTCAGAGGGGACTGGGGGTTCTGTCATCCCCATTTCAAGTTTCTGATGAATGAGTAAACATGATGCAACAC